>NW_027256881.1:324150554-324553054 GCF_029215685.1 Pituophis catenifer annectens
TTCTCAGGCCACCTGTGCCATCTACGAAATCCTTTCTGTTCTGCAAGTGAAAAAAGTCCTCCAACAGGTGTTCCCAGAGCTCTTTTGTGCTCTGCTATGGCAGGTCAGCAAAACCTTGGGGCAAAAGATGCCTTTATCCGAAGGCCGACGGAAGCTGTTTCTAAGAGAACAACAACTGTCTGAAGGCAACCCGTGCAGGTAAACCTTCCTCTCTCAACAGCTCATCTTTTCTTTTAATAGTGGAAAGAGAACTTCTTACAAAGTAAATTTGCTTCCATCAAAGATTTTCTTCGTAGCATGACCAGGACAGACATAAATTGCTATTGTTAAAGGTCACTCTTAACACACAAGCAGAGTGGGATGGAGGTTTTGATATTCTAGACTCGTGATGGTGAACCTAGGGTATGTGTGCCAGAGGTGGCATGCAGCACTCTCTGATGGCATGCAAGCCGTCGCCCCAGTTCAGCCTCGCTGAGCACGTGCATGCACCTCCTGCCAGCCAGCTGGTCTTCAGGTCTCTGCCATGTGGGGGGGCGCGTGCACATGCATGCGGGGCTGGGGTGCATGCAGGGCATGGGGTGCGTATGCGCAGGGGACCAGGGTATGCATGGGGTGCATGTGGATGCAGGGGGCGCATGCAGGGGGCATGCACAGGGGCTGCACGTGCATTATATTTTGGAGGTTTGGCTGTGCACATTCGCGCACGCTTACGCTTTGGGCACTCGGTCTGGAAAAGGTTAGCCATCACTGTTCTAGGCTGATATTCTTTTTCTTGGATAGACTTTCTGTGTCAAGCCTGAAGGCTCTAGTATTAAAGCTCACCTGTGACCCATCGTTGGCAGAAATCAGAGAAGTGAGTATCTGGGCATTACTCAGAGATCCTAAAACCCATCAGGAAGGTGTCTGTCTGCTAATACGGTAAGAGAATTGTTAGTGATTTCCTAATGGCTTTAAGTACAGGGACAATATAGCTCTTTGTACCAGTTTTGGAAAACACAGTTGAAAGAATGAGTTAATTCATTTGTGTGCTTCTTCTGGACACCGGCAAGCTGGTGCTGAATTATATAAGCCTTGCTCTGACTCAATAGCATAACTTTTCTTATATTTTTAAGCTTTCTGTAAGGCCTTCGCTCACCATTTCCCCCAATATTTAAAGGAAAACATTAGCTACGTCAAAAATATTTAAATAAAAATCTTGAGTTATTTCAACTGTGAACCTATTATTAGATATGGATGGATGGATGATAGATAGGTATAGAGATAGAAATAGATGATATACTGTAGATATATATGATATAGA
The DNA here is from genome assembly GCF_029215685.1 of Pituophis catenifer annectens. Classification (NCBI taxonomy): domain Eukaryota; kingdom Metazoa; phylum Chordata; class Lepidosauria; order Squamata; family Colubridae; genus Pituophis; species Pituophis catenifer. The sequence goes on from NW_027256881.1 coordinate 324,151,855, forward strand.
TAGATGACAGATAGATGTAGATATAGATAGATTTAGAGATAGATGGATGGAGATGAGGGAGGGAGGGAGGGAGAGAGAGAGAGAGAGAGAGAGAGAGAGAGAGAGAGATGATAGATAGATAGATAGATAGATAGATAGATAGATAGATAGATAGACAGACAGACAGACAGATAAATAGACAGAGACAGGCAAGCAGGCTGAGACAGACAGAGAGAGAGACAGAGAGATACATACATACATCGGTGCTCTCTGACTTTGGTTGTTTGCTTACAGAAATATCTTCTTTCCCAACCACCATGATCTCCTTCCTTCCATTACAATGAACGAAAAGTGAAGAGGGTAGCCACATCATCATCCAATTCTTGTATTCCCTCTTCGCCAATTGGTCTTCATTCTGTCTTTGTATTGGCAAATATAAAAGGAATACAACACATGCATACCATTTGCATATCCTGGGAAACTGCAGAACACCTCCTGAATCTAAACAACACTCATACCAATGGAGAAGGAGAACATGGTGATGGCTCTACAGTTGAGTTGCAAATAAGTAAATAAGTTTCACAGACAAGAAGGGAAGCTGCAAAGCAAGAGACAGGCAGCATAATAAACAAGGAGTATTAATTCAACTCTTCCAGGGAGAGGTCTTGTCACATATGATGCTGCTTTGAACTAAATGAGTTCCGGGTTTTTTTAAAAAAATATTTATAAAAAACCCTTCATTGTTAAAAAAAAATTGGATATGGTGGAACCGTCTTGGCGATATCTCTGCCATACACAGTGTAACACAAGTCTCATGTATTCAGTATACATTACTACTAACTAATTATATACACATACTTAACCTCTTCTACACTTTACAATTACAGTTACATAATATATTACATTTATTGCTTCTTGTTTCACTCTACGCATTCTATGAGTTCCATTTTTGAACTTGGCCCATATCCCTTAACCAGTCTTTCTTTATTTTTCAGTTGTTTGTTTCAGAATAGACTTCTTCACTACAAAACTATCCAGAATATCTTACCATGGATAAATTCAGACTGCCAGAAGCTCCGACTAACAGGAACTGCCTTCTTGACAGAAGTAAGGCTTAGGACCTAGAATGCTGACAGCCTTAAAGGATTGGAGACAAGTTAGCATGAGTGGGGCCCTTTAATGTATATTTGTTTGTTTGTTTGTTTGTTTAGTTAATTAGTTAGCTAGTTAGTTAGTTAATCAAATTGATGTAGCTACCCATCTCACATAAAGTGACTCTGGGCAGGATGCAACATTAAAATAAAACAACAATATAACACAGTCATTATAAAAACAATTATTATAAAAACAACCATTATACAAATATAGACAAATCATTTTTTAAAAATTAAAATATTATTAGTAATTAATACAGGTCATAAATGGAGTACAATCAATAAATCATCTACATATTTTCTCCACAGCTTTGAAGGCCCACAGAAAAGGGCAAGACCATTTTTTTCTCACCATTTTAAACATGGATATTAGAGCAGGAAGTCTCTAATTATCTATGTAATATTTATTCATTTATTATTTTTATTGTTTTTATTTTATTATTTATTATATTTTATTTATGGTCACCATGATACAAAAGAGATGCTGAGACCCTAGAAAGTGTGCAGAGAAGAGCAACAAAGATGATAAGGAGTCTGGAGGGTAAATTGCACAATGAATAGTTAAAAGAAGTAGATATGTCTAGCCTAATGAAGAGAAGGATTAGGGGTTGACATGATAGTCATCTTCCAGTATCTGAGGGGCTGTCACAAAGACGACAAGGTTGACTTATTTTCCAAACCACCAAAAGGCATGACAAGAAGCAATGGGTGGAAGCTTATCAAAGAGAAATCCAATCTAGGACTAAGGAGAAATTTAATGACAATGAGAATAATTAATCAATGGAACAGCTTGCCTCCTGGAGTTGTGCATGCTCCATCACTGGAGGTTTTCAAGAATGGACTGGACAACCATTTGTCCAGGATGGCATAAGGTCCCCTGCCTTGAGTAGCAGGTTGGACTAGAAGATCTTCAAGTCCATTCCAGCCCTATGATCTTATGACCTCAGCTCTTCCAAATTTTAGCAAAAAAAACCTGACCAAAATTCAGCAGGAAACGGACCAAAACGTGGTGGCATATATTAGGCTTGATTTGTGCTCTGCATACATACATTCTGTTTTTTGATAAAGAATTCATACTTTCCTCTTCAACCAAATCTAAAATTGAACTATTAATATTATTAGAGTAGAGGGTTTGATCAGTTTTGACTTATTTATATTTTATCCTAGCCTTTTAGCTACTTTAAGTGCCCCATGGATAGATGAATTGGGGGGGGGGAATGAAATTACCTAATGTTGGAGCATGATATGAAACACATTGACTTACTGTAGGTGATTCAAGATCCCATCTTGATAGAAAAACTGCAGATAAAATCTCTCCTTCCAACCATGATGCTAAGAGCAGGAGACTGGGACCCTGGCATCCGTCAGATGGCAATCCGCAGTCTTGGGAACCTTCTCCTTGTGGCTCCTGACAAGGTCAGCTGTTGCCTGTTGAGGTTGTGTAAAATGTGTGAAGTATGTTGAAGGCAGGCACACGCTCTTGCCCCTTCAGTGAAGTAGATCTAGAATCAGACACTGGACTGTTGACTAGGAAAAATGGGCACGGAAGGTTTTCATTCAATGTTATTGCCTGCGCATGGACAGGGTTCACACTACATAAATTGCACAGCTAATGACTTAAGCATGTGATTTAAATGCAACCATTGTGATTTGGAAATCACAGTTTGGAACAGTGAATTCAAGCAACTATAGTTACTCAACAAACTAAACAAATCATGGTTCCATATTATATACAATAACAACCTGATTATGGTGTCTGTCTTGATAGATCCCACAAATGTGCTGTAAAATCTTTTTCTACGGGTATACTCACAATTACCTTCTTACCTGTATCCTTACAGATGAAAGGACAGAAGAGGACCATTGTAGCTGTCCTCATTGGAGCTTTGTATGATGAAAAATTGGTTCTGGAGAGTCTCAGGTTGCTTGCTCTGATTTTTCCACGCCTGAAGGGGAAAGATGTGGGTTTCTTATTTAAGGACATTTCTCTGAAGACCACATCATATTTGGCAGATGTAAGCAAAGGATACAGCTTCTGTTTAGGAACTGCTGAGAGGGCCAAGACCTATACCCAGTATATTACTAGGTATGGTCCTAAGGAGGTTGTTTGTTCAGTCTTATCAAATAACAGGCTTAAAAGATACTGGCAATTGTTTCTCACAAATTGCTCAGCATACATAGGATAAAGTCCAAGCAGCAGTGCCATTTGAGTAAGATTTGGGAGTAAATATCTAAGGCCTTACTTACTTACTTACTTACTTACTTACTTACTTACTTACTTACTTATTTACTTACTTACTTACTTACTTACTTACTTACTTACTTACTTACTTACTTACTTAGAATGATTAAATGGGGACAGTAGGACAGGGACAGTAGGCACGCTGGTGCGCTTATGCACGCCCCCTTAGGGACCTCTTAAGAAACATGAAAGGTCCACGGTAAACAGTTTAAAGTAAAAGGTATGGGGATTAGAAAGACTAACAATAGGATCAGGTACAGTGTTCCAGACATTTACTACTCTATTGCAGAAGTCATATTTCCTACAATCAAGATTAGAGTGAATTACATTGAGTTTGAATCTATTGATAGCCCTTGTATTATTACGGTTGAAATTAAAATACTCAGCTTAATTAATGTTCCATCCCTCAACACAATAAACTGTTTCCCTGCACATCGATGTACACAAAAGAAAGTTCATTATCTTTAAAGGGGAGGCTATTCAAAGTGAAATTTCATAATTACGCAATTGATAGTTTTACCCTTCATGAATGGATCTAATTCCAATCTGAAGCCACCTGTTATCAACTGTTACTATGGTAACAAATGCCATAGTTTAAGATTTTTGAGGGTTGATATGTGAACCACCATATGGTTTTCAGCCTAAACCCAATGTATTTTCTGCAGCAATATTACAAACCAGGAAGTCTAAGCTTATGGAAAAAATATGTCTTTTTTTCTGGCTATAGGACAATGCTGACCTGCGTGAGGCTGCACTATGTCTCTTTGGCATCCTGGCTGCTTGGACCAAGTTTAGATACAAAAGATTTTTTACTATCCATGCCAGAAGGAATTTGGTGTCCCTTCTAATACACCAGCGTGATCCCAATCCCAGAGTATCTGAGGTAAATTCCAGAGTAAATTTTGTAGTTGATAATCCTTGAACATGAAAAGAATTAAAAAGTTTGTTATCTCATTGAAGACTGCATAGACTTTGACAGTGGTGAGTTTCAAATTTTTTTACTACCGGTTCTGTGGTGTGGCTTGATGGGTGTGGCATGGCTTGTTGGGCGTGGCTTGTTGGGCATGGCAGGGGAAAGATACTGTAAAATCTCCATTCCCCACTCCAGGGGAAGGTTACTGCAAAATCGCCATTTCCTCCTGATCAGCTAGGACTCAGGAGGCAGAGAATAGATGGGGGCGGGGCCAGACAGAGGTGGTATTTACTGGTTCTCCAAACTACTCAAAATTTCTGCTACTGGTTCTCCAGAACTGGTCAGAACCTGCTGAAACCCACCTCTGGACTTTGATTGTAACTCTCACCTGAGTGTGGCTGAGTTCCAATCCTACTTCTTACCCCTGTCAATTATAGTAATAACCTGTTAATTCAGGCCAGGACTCATTTTAGTCCTGCATTTTGTTTGTATTATGTTCAACCACCAGTTCCCACATGGCACACAAGCAGCATGTGGAGATATAACCCCATCTCATTATTGCTCCCCTGCAAGTGGTATTTTATGGCTGACTTTGTTGTGCCATTTCAGCTTTAGTTTATCAGTAAATCATGGTTAAGCAAATTATGGTTTGTTTAGCTGTATGAACACAATAATTAAACTGTGCTATTCTTGAAGTTTCGTGAAGATTTGGAAGTATTTGGGCTAAAAAGAAGGTAGTCCTGGAATTTTGCAGGGTTTCCCCTGACCCACACCACAAAAGCCAGCACCACTCAGTCTTCCCCGACTTTGGAGAACATATCCTGAAACTGTTGGGCTAGACTGAGGAGAAGTAGTGAGTTGGATAAAAATAAGAGTCACTCTGAGAGATGGGTTGTACCTACGTTTGACAAATGAATAAATAACAAGTTATTCATAATTTAAAATGCTTGCTACCATTACACATGATTTGTATAAGAATACTGTCTTTTTCAGACATGCAGGACTGCTTTTCTGCAGTGCGTGACATTTTTAGTGAGAAGGAAACTAAGAATCTATATTGAAGAACTTTACCGTACCACTAATTTAACTCTTCCAAATCTACATGCTCATGTGTGCAGGCAGATGGTAAGAGAGAGAGATATCCTTGAATTAGCATACTCTAAAAACAGTTGGTATGGTCATTCAGCAAATCTATTCTGAAAACAATTTCTTTGCTTCCATATGCTTGCCACCTTTTTGAGGAATTACAAAATAAAGTCTCACTTTATCCACTTAGAAACAAAAAAAAAAAAAACATTTACCAGTACTGTACAGCAAGAGTGGGCCAACCCAAACAGGATCTCATTTAGTCTCTTTCAGCATCTCCATAGTGACTTTGGAAATCTGATTTTTTGATGAGAGGATAGGGAAACTAGAAGCAAACAAATACCATATTTTTCGGAGTATAAGACGAACTCCCCCCCCCAAAAGAGGGTGAAAATTTGGGTGCGTCTTATACACCACATGTAGCCCTGCCCACCCGCTGGCCTCTGCCTCCCAGCAATTTACCTCCTTGCAGCAAGCAGCAAACTACAAACACCCCTTTTCAGCTTCAGCACAGCCTGATTAGCACAAACAGTTGATTGTCTGTTGGATCAGCCTCCCGATCCTCAGCTGTTTCAGGCTGCAGGGATTTGCCATTGCCTATTGCTGGGCGGGCCTCCTGCAAGCAGGCAAATTGCTGGGAGGCAGATTTTTTTTTTCTTGTGCTAATCAAGCTGCTTCAAAACTGAAGCAGACTGTTTGCTGTGCTGGGAGGCAGAGGCAGAGTTATTGTGAGTGTTTTATGAGTCTTATTTTCTTCTTTGTGTCCTTTTGTTGTAAAATTTCTGTCTAGAATCAACAGTTAGCTGGAATTTAAAAAGCATTTCGCTAACTTAATTAAAATGTTACCTGAAGGAAAATAAAGAGAGGGGGAAAAAAGCTTTACATCTAACAAATTGCATGCTGAATAACTTACTGATTCTGATTACAATATCAATCTATGCAAAGAAAAAACTTAAAAGAGTTCCAAATTGGTAAAATTTCATATTATTTCCCATATCCATGCACTACGTATATCTTGTTTTCCTCCCCAAAAAAGGTAGGTGCGTCTTATAGTCCAAAGAGTCTTATACTACGAAAAATACCGTATATTACGTCTTTCTCATAGGTTTAAGGTACCTTTTTATTAGGTAATTATATCAAATTTGGAAATGATGCAATGGATGGAGAATAGCAAACACCATAGAATCTCATTGACAAGATTCAGTAGATCTTAACCCGCAGGAACAATGGGAAAGATCTAGTACCTGTAAAATGAACTTAACAGGGCAAATGCTGTCTCTTCCATTTGGTAGGAAAAATCAACAGCATGAGTAGAGAATGGGAGGGGAGATCATATTGGTTAGCAATAGATGAATCACAGTCTGATCATAAACCAAGAATGTGCCGTATAATCCAGGGATGGGTTCTAAATTTTTTTTACTACCGGTTCTGTAGGCGTGGCTTATTTTGTGGGTGTGGCTTGGAGGTCATGTGACTAGGTGGGCGTGGGTAGTTTGATGATGTCATATCGTCACCGCTACTGGCTCGGCCGAACCGGACCGAACCGGGAGGAACCCACCACTGGTATAATCGCTACAAATTCAATCCCAGATTGCATCAACAGAAATGTCAGTTGGAGGTATTGGCTATCTTGAACCTGAAACAGAGAAGACTTTAGGGAATGTAATAGCTGTCTTCAAATATCTGAAGGGCTATTAATTTTGAGAGTCAATCAGATTGTGCTCAGATCACATCTCCAAAATAAATAAATATTTCCATAATTATTATCTGTACTTGTTGAGATGATATTTTTATTTTAACCCTACTGCCACATAGAGCAATATAGTTTCCATTGAAGTAGATTGGCCAGAACTGCAAATATAGCAATATGGTGTGAGACAATCTGTTCCATGGTAAGGTATAAATCACCCCAAGCTTTTAAATAAGAAAATAGGAAAAGTCTGATTATTACTATCTGAAAAATGAAAAGTCCTGGAGAATATAGCAGTTAGGGTAACCCTATATCAAATCCTATCAGTCAATGTAAGTATCTATATTATATTATTGTAAACCACCTAGAATAGAATAACTTTGGTGAAATGGGCAGTGTAGAAATGTGAAAGATAAATAAACAATTTATAATATAATATACATAATTTAAAGAGATAGATATTTAGTAGTGGAAAATCTTTTTTAAAAATGTGTTTTATAGAATATGGTTATAAAAAGTTACAGGAATAATGTGCAGGAATAATAATGTATAGGAATAACACAGGAAAAATATCATAACACCACAATGGGATGTGTTTAACCATGGCTTCAGTAAAGAAAGACTTCAAGTTTCAGGTTTATGTTGGCCTTTGTTGCTGCAATAAATAAAATGCAATATTATTCTTGGTAAAATTTAGGTTGAAAATACCAACCCAGAAATGAGGAAAGAACTGTTGAAAAAGACAATGATCTATTTCCAAAGCAACTGGGAAGAGATCCAGATTAGAGCTCTTGAATTAACAGGTAAGAGACAAGGCCTGGTAAGAAGATCTAGAGTGCTTCAGCAAAGTTCATAAAATCAATAGGAGAAATTGAGTGGGGAAAAAAATGAGATGTGCCGCAGCGTGAGAATTTTTAGGGGACCACATTTTAAAAAATATATGCTATTGGTTTATTTCAACAATTCTTCTATGCAGGTTTATGGTTAAGATGCTAAAGGGGGGGGGGGGGAAGGTCCCAGAGATTGGTGGCATGATTGTTCTTATCATAGTACTTCTTACATGTTTTAAAAGATTGAAATGTATTCAAAATTTCTTTCCCTTCCCTTTTTCCTTCCCTTCAGAAATCATTCTGGAAAGCATGCAGATAGAAGACCTGGATGAGTCTATTAAGCAAGTTCTGCTGAATTGTAAGCAATATGAATGAATGAATGAATGAATGAATGAATGAATGAATGAATGAATATATACACACCTAAGTTTATAGTTTCCAAGGAGATCAGCATTAGATCTATTCAAGAAAATTAACAGAATAACAGAGTTGGAAGGGACCTTGGAGGTCTTCTAGTTCAACCCCCTGCTGAAGCAAGAAACTCTATATCATTTCAGACAAGTGATTGTCCAATCTCTTCTTAAAAGCCTCCAGTGTTAGAGCAACCACAACTTCTGGAAGCTAGGTGTTCCACTGGTTAATTGTTCTAACTGTCAGGAAATTTCTCCTAGGTTGCTTTTCTCCTTGACTAGACTCAGGGCAGCTTACAATGCGTTAAGCAATAGCCTTCATACTTTTGTATATTTATACAAAGTCAGCTTATTGCCCCCATAAACTGGGTCCTCAATTTACCTACCTTAGAAAGGATGGAAGGCTGAGTCAACCTTGAGCCTGGTGAGATTTGAACTTACAGTAATTGCAGACAGCTGGTGTTAATCACAATGCTATCAGTCTGCTGAGCCACCAGGCCACCAGTTTCCATCCATTGCTTCTTGTCCTGCCTTCAGGTCCTTGGAGAATAAGGTGAACCTCTCTTCTTTGTGGCAGCCCCTTAGATATTGGAAGACTGCTATCATATCACCTCTAGTCCTTCTTTTCATCAAAGTATAATTATAATTATAGAAATAGAGAATTGCCTTGATGTTTGGCATAGACCTGAATCTTTGGAGATCTTCACACAAGTGGTTCTTAAAGCATGTGTGCTTTTTCTCAGACATGGACAGTGATTATCGGCATCAATGCAATGCTCAGAACTCAGAGACACTGGGAGTTGGGCAATATGCAAATTCAATAAATCCAATTCAACTCAATAACATTCAATAAATCAAAATCTCAAGATATTATTTTGAGCCAGATCCATTTTGTGTGTGTGTGTGATGTGGACATGGCAAAAGCAAATCTGGAACCTCACAGGGAAAGGATAGAATCCAGATAGTCTTGCATATAATGTTGCCAAAATGAGGACAATGTTGGCCCAGATCCATTCAGAATTAAACCGTGATCTCTGGCCAAGTGTTTGGCATGGCAAAATGGTACAATCAATATTTTAGAACAGGAGTCACTGTAATGTTGTGGAGTTCTCACACAAAGAATAAGGGAACAGTGAGGTTTAAAAAAAAAAGAAAAGAAAAGAAATGCATGAAAAGCAGAAGAAGGACATTCTCACCCATTTTTGGCTCTCCGCTGTCCATTTAGGTTTAGTCATAACTAATATTCATGCTTCCTAGAAAATTTTATTTGGATTGCATCGGCTGGGGTCATTTGTTACCTCTTACATTAATTCATTTCATTCATGTTTAGAGCCGTGGTGGCTCAGTGGTTAGAGTGCAGTACTCCAGGCTACTTCTGCTGATCACTGGCTGCCTGCAATTTGGCAGATCCAATCTTATCAGGCTCAAGGTTGACTCAGCCTTCCATCCATCCAAGGTTGGCAAAATGAGGACCCAGATTGTTGGGAGCAATATGCTGACTCTGTAAATCACTTAGAGAGAGCTGTAATACCACTGTGAAGCAGTATATAAGTCTAAGTGCTATTGCTATTGCTATTGCTATGTTGCACAATAACAGGAGGATAAGACCACATATGTATAACCCTTTGCTCTCCTCAGTCAGAGATTTCAAAAGACATACTATGAATAATGTGGTTGCTCTTTTAAGCCTGAGCAAATATTTTCTGGGTCCCTTCTCATGAGTGATATAAGTGATAAGCTTTTGCCTGACTGCCTAAATGAGTCTCTGTGTGTATAAGAGCCGTGGTGGTACAGTGGTTAGAATGCAGTATTGTGGACTAACTCTGCCCACTGCCAGGAGTTCGACCCTGATCAGCTCAAGGTTGACTTAGTCTTCCATCCTTTCAAGGTAAAATGAAGACCCAGATTGTTGGGGGCAATTTGCTCACTCTGTAAACCACTTACAATGTGCTGTAAAGCACTAAGAAGTGGTATATAAATTTAAGTGCTACTGCTACGTGCTATGTGTGTAAATGTCTGTGTAAATAAAATAAACGTCTAGGTTTTCATGAAGCCAACAGGAGGTTCCTTCTCACAAAATCTTTCAGCCTTAAATGTTCAATGCTTGTTTTCAAGATCAAAATGAAAGAGTTGACATGTCAACTTAAGATAGAACAAATATTTGCCATATTTCTAACATTGTTGAAGATCTGTTCCATTGATGCCATTCACCTACCTGTTCCTTCTTCCAGCTCTTATAAGGCTTCAGAAAAACACTAGCTATGGTTTCAATGAACATTTAGATGTGCCCCAGGCAAGTGCCGCTGTGGAAGCTTATATCATCCAAAAGTGGGGAGAAGATCTGTCTAGAACAGAATCCTTCATCAGTGGAAGCAATGGAATCCAAAGATCTAATCTGTCTTCTGTAAGTCATCTTGGAGCAACTTTAGATACAGATGCAGTCTAGGACTTGCATGAGTAATTTTTCTCCTGTGAGTATGGCCATAACATCAAGGCGAATAAATTACTCCCTTTTGTTTGGTTAATTGGTAAATATTAAACACTCTCTGTTTTCCACTCATTATCCCTCTCTGATTCTTGTAATAAATATAATAAAAGAGGCCATGTCACAAATGCTGGTTTTTGTTTTGACTTAGCTCCCTAAGTCTTAGGGGTCCTTTTACTTGTTTTCCATACATTGTTAAGGCTCTACAGGAAAATCTGATAGCAGTCACTGAGTTGTCAAAAGAAAAAAGAAAGAGAGGGTTGAGATTTACAACAGCTAAAATAGAATACCGTATTTCTCGGAGTATAAGACGCACCGGACTATAAGAAGCACCTACCTTTTTTGGTGAGGAAAACAAGAAAAAGAAATCTGCCTCTGCCTCTGCCTCCCAGCAATTTTGCCTCGTTGCAGAAAACAGCAATCAGCCTGCTTTACTTTCATTTTTGTTTTCAGCATAGCTTGATTAGCACAAGAAAAAAAAAATTTGCTCCCAGCAATTTATCTCCTTGCAGCAAGCAGCAGAGGCCCGTGCAAAACAGCTGAGAGCAAAACAGCTGAGAGTCGGGAGGCCAATCCAATCAACTTTTGCTAATTAGGCCAAGAAAGTGGCAGAAACCTGTCTAGGCATTTGCCAGGAGGTAAATGAGCAGGAAACTGGTGGTGCCCATTCCATGGGCAAGAGATTATCAGTTCCTTAGCGATAGTGATCAATCCAACAGGCATGAAATTGATGGTCTCCTATCAAAGGGCAGAAGTTCATCAGTCCCTCTTTGATAAGAATTATGCTAGACAACATGACTCTGAGGTAGGACGAAGAACTTCCCTTCCCTTCCCAGTCATCTGTGAAGACATTCAACAGAACACTTATTTGTCTGAAATGGGTTCATGACTTCTGGGCTACATGCAGTTATGTCTATTGCCCAGCTAATCTTCATCTGCCCATTTTTTTTGTCTTTTAATGACCCCGTAATCCTTTACATCAGGGTGGAGCCAGGGCAACTGAATGGAGATGAATGTTTACTGACTGGATGCCCTTCCTGTTGCCATTGCAGAGTTTGCAGCAGATAATTACTCATTGTGCCGAGAGAGAGAAATATCTGCTGCTACTTAGGATTGAACTCACAGCCTCCTGATTGTGAGGCGAGAGTTCCACCTCTAGACCACTGCACCACTCTAATCTTCATCTGCCCATGCTTAAATTAAATCCTAGTTCCAACGGCTCCAAGATTCAAAACAAAGCTAATCCCTAATATTATTAATCATTGTGAAGTATATAGAAGATTTTGCCATCTATTCTATTAGGATCCAGTTGGATATTCTATTTTTGCTATTCGTCACAGCAACACAAACGCTAATATCAAATAAAGCTAAGAAACATTTATACTTCTCCAACAAAAAAGTTTAAATCCCTTGAGTTTGAAAAGCTACTTTGTAATAAATAATTAAAAAGATTTAAATTGGGCAAAGTTAATTTAAAAATCTTCACTTGGGGTGTATACACAAATCTTTCACTTGTGAAAGAAAAGCAGGGTGATTTACATTTAAAATTAAAGGTATTTGGGCAATTTAAATTTCTGAATCAACTGGATCAGGGTCACCTACTTTGGTGCCAGTAGGTACAATTTGAAAATTTGAGAATGTATTCTGTAAACTAATACAGTTGTCAGGGTTCCAAGTAACACCCCCAACGAAAGAAGACTCCGAGGCTTGAGTTTCCTCAAAGTTCCATTTTATTAGCAATGTCATATTGGCACATCTGGGAAAACCTGAATCTGAAAGTTTCCAGGTTTTCCCCAGCCAAAAGAAAGTTCAAGTCCCTTCCCCTGCACACACATGTCCATCACATGATCCAATCAGGCACCATCCAAAACTGGAGATGCTTCCCAGTCACCTCATCGCAACTGCAGGGCAAGGTGGCCTTGACTCATTGAGAAAACAATGTTATTTTGACTACGTATGACCCATACTCTATGCAATCCCCGCTCCCGTTTTCCCACAGTAGAAAATGTGGCAGGCCTGAAGGACCAAATGTAAAAGATGGCTTCCAGTCTGACAACAGTCCTATCGGGCTTTCAACATATAATATTCATTCCTATACTCATAGTTCTCCTTATCATAGAACCCGAGGGTTGGAATAGATCTTGAAGACCTTCAAGTTCAATCACCTGCCTTGAGCAGGAATTCTCATATTTTCCCAAATGGTTTTCCAAGCTTTGCTTGAAAACCTTCAGTGACGGAGCCCCCATGACTCCAGGAGACAGGCTACTCCACAATATATGGACTATCCTGGTCTGGAAATTCCTCCTTATTTCAACGTATGTTTTATCATTGTAAAACGTCTTAATCTGGTCCTACTGTCAGATGCTATAGAGAATAAATCTTCCTTCTTCCCTGTGACAGCATTTCAAGTGTTGGAAGACTGCTATAACACCTTCCCTTAGACTTCTCTTCTTTAGGATGAACGTTCCAGTTTGTTTAACCATTCTTGATAGGAGTTACCCTCTTAGATTGCTTGGTTTTTCTAGATCCATAATGGCGAACCTAGAGAGGCTCTGGAGGCTGGGGACAGCAAAAATGTCACTTCCTATCCAACCAGGAGTTGGGAAATGAGCCGTTTCAGGCCTCCGAGGGGGTGGGGAAGGCTGATACATAGAGAGGATCTGGAGCCAGGTGAGAAAGAAAAATGGGCCTACCGGGCCATCGAGTGCCAGGAGCGGGGGGGGGGGATTTACAATTTGCTTCGGTTATTTCATGCTTAGATTACTACAAAATTCTCCTGACGGGTACTCCAATTCTCTCCATCCTCTTGATCCTAGGTCAAAACAGTCTCATTTGGGCTCATTCTCGACTCTTTACACAATTACCATGCTTGTTATATTACAGAGTTATTTATTTATTTATTTATTTATTTATTTATTTATTTATTTATTTATTTATTTATTTATTAGTTCGATTTATATGCCACTCTTTTCCGGAGACTCAGGGCGGCTTACAATGCATTAAGCAGTAGCCTTCATACTTTTGTATATACCTGCTTAGTAGGGCTTTCGGACCCTCCTAAGCGGTGTTCTTTTTTATACAAAGTCAGCTTATTGCCCCCACAATCCAGGTCCTCATTTTACCTACCTCGAAAGTATGGAAGACTGAGTCAACCTTGAGCCTGGTGAGATTTGAACTTGCAGTAATTGCAGGCAGCTGGCAGCTAAGTACTACTTTAACAGCACTTAGTCCACTGCGCCACCAAAGCTTCCAATTTTAACAAGAACCTATTTCAAAGAACTGGCCTTTGTGTTCAGAATCAAAATCTTCCCAGTGTCTATTTCCTCTTGCTTCTCATTCCAGGATCACAGGTTTCCGGTTTCAAACTTTGGAATCAGCTCCTTCCTTTCCTTCATCACCCCGGTAAAAGTTTAATGCCTTCAAGACATTTTCATTTGGCTAGTTGGTGAAATAGTCCTGGCTATTTTACTCTTGTTTTCATTAAACTGGGTTTGTATTTGTTTTATATTAACATATATGTGTGCTTGCAGTGTCATACAGGGCTCCCTAAAATGTATACGGTGATTGGATTGGATTGGATTTCTTTTAGATAGAAATTTTTAACTTGTGTTCTGATTTGTAATGATGATGAAGAAGAAGAGGAGGAGGAGGAGGAGGAAGAGGAGGAGGAGGAGGAAGAGGAAAGAAAGAAAGAAAGAAAGAAAGAAAGAAAGAAAGAAAGAAAGAAAGAAAGAAAGAAAGAAAGAAAGAAAGAAAGAAAGAAAGAAAGAAAGAAAGAAAGAAAGAAAGAAAGAAAGAAAGAAAGAAAGGACCACCTTTGTTGTCCCAAATTTAAAATAGACATAGTAGCCAGTGGGATGCAGAAACCAGAAGATGGCAGCAGAGGGCTTATGAACATAGAACCAAATAATTCCTTGGATGAGTTCTGTGCAAACTGATATATCAATTCCATAAAGTGTTCACATTTATGCTGGTCATAATATTTATTTATTTATTTATTTATTAATAAATAAATTTAATAAATAATAAATATTTGACTGATAAATGTTCACAAAAGAACCTCTTGAAACGGTATATTGCAAATGAAGGAATCCGAACTGAAAATCACGTCCTGTGCAAATACTTTTTCCCCCCCTTGTAGCTTTCTCACCAAAGAAGATCTTGCCTTGCCCCTTACGTATCTTAGCAATACTCAAAGTCCTCAGATCTTGTGTCAAGGTAAAACCATATTTAGAAAATGAGAAAATGCATCATTCTCTATGCTAAAATAAAGTTCGGCTTTCCAAGCAGAGTGTTCTTTTAGTCAAAATGTCACCATGTGCAAGAAAGGAAAACAGCAAGTGTGGGATAGATAATCCCAAGATTTGTGGAACCATATCTGAACATAGTTAAAGAGAGCAGAAGCCCAGTGAACAAGCAATATGCCCAGCGGCCATAGAAAACTAAGTGATTGTTAAAGGTCATACATGGATTATTCTGGAATAGAACTGGGCTCCAGCAGAGATTGAGTAACAGAGCATTGCTTAGTATCTTGTATATTCACAATATTTTAAATTATTTTTATTACTGAACGTTAACAAAGGTAAAATGATGCAATAATGGTAACATTCCATGTAGCATTCATAGCATTTTAACATATTATTAAATCTAAATCATATAGAGAACCAGTTGGTTCAGTGGGTAAGGTGCTGGACTAGGGAGTCCTAAATTCTAGGTCCTGCCTTAAGCACAGAAACCAACTGGATGATTTTGGGCCAGTCATTCCCTCCCAACCCAAGGAGGAAGGCAATAACAAATCCCTTTCAAAAATGTTTTCAAGAAAACTGCATGGAAATGTCTGTGTAATTGCAACCTGACTTGGAGGCACACCCACACAAAATAGAAGCATACTTGCATAATAGTAAAACAAGCATATGTATAATACCGATAGTAGAATAACATAATATTCTTTATATTGCCCAAAGAGTGCAGTTCCTACATGTGCATTATTTGATTTTCAAAACACAGAAATTTGCTATCATGATTCATTTGAAAATGCACCAGGAAACAAAAAAGAGCATGTTCATTGGACAGGAAGAAAACATTAAAGAGAGAGAGAGAGAGAGAGAGAGAGAGAGAGAGAGAGAGAGAGAGAGAGAGAGAGAGAGAGAGAGAGAGAGAGAGATGAAATGGAACATCCTGGAAGATAGTATGACTCGATGGGAGCAGTCAATAAGACAACCTTCTGTTGTAGTTCCACTCAGGAAGCAATTATCAATGAAATCTCAGCTCCAAATCCATCTTCGGTTGAAAAATGGAAGCTATGCATTTTTTTCATTCATTAGTGTTATTCAGGAATAAATAAGGGAGGAGGTGCATCTCATGAGGATTAGTTGATAGAAATGGAACCTCCTTCTTCTATTACTTTACCTCCTGTGGCCTTCTCACAAAGCTTATTTCCTTTCTTCAACTCCACCCTAATTTGTTTATCTATCTATTTAGAGGTTGCCCATCTCCCTCATAGAACAGCTTAATACTAGATCCACCCTTTACTACCAAAATTTTGTGCATGGGGGGGGGAGTGGGGAGTAAAATAAATATGCCATAGAGATCAGCACCCTCATCCTATCCATAAATCAATAAAACTGAAGAAAATGGGGTACTCAAGCAGATGCAGATGTTCTCCGGTTTTGATTCAAGAGTAGGAACAGCTTTGCTGGATCAAACCAAAGGCCCATTTCATTTTAATTTTCATTGCCCTTTTGGTGGAATGACCGACCAGATATTTCTGGAAAGACTACACTCTGGAACAAAATGGCAGTAATCTTCTCTTATTCAACAATGTGATCTGCCAGTTAGTACTTGAAGAGCTTGGAACATTGCAACATTGCTTTACGTAAATCTTCTTGTAATAATAAGACTTGCTGAATACTGTCTTCTATAACTCATTTAACAATCACGTGAGATGTTTAAAATCCTTCAGGGAGTGTCTGTTACAGAGTTAGAAATCCAACAGAAATTAAATACAGATTTATACAGAGATGGGAGACACAATCTGAAGTTAGATTTTTAAAAAAGAAAGTTTACATATCTTATCCAGTCGGTAGGAATGTAAATGTCTCCTGTGTCAGAATCCAATAATCTTGCTCAAATCCACCTATTAGCCTATAATTATAACAGCTGGATCTATTAGAGTCCTAGTATTTTTAAAAAATGAGTGGATGTGTTTCGTGTCTGTGAATTTTTAGCATCACAAGTTCCTTTCCATAAAGAGAGATCAGCTATGTCACATAGTGGCAAAACAAATCCCCTAAATACTTTGTTAAGCTTTAGAGATTTCCTTGGCTATCCTGGATAACATCCCCTAACTATGTAGGTCCTTCAAGTGACCTACATGGATATTAGCAAAAGAAACTAAATCAACTAAATCCAATGAGGTGACGAGTTCCGCAAATGTTGTTGAATTGTAAACAGATGGATGGAGCTAATCCAAACAGCAGAGCAGATCAAATTAAGTTTCTCTGCAAAAAAGATAACATTATTGCTGAACATGCTAGAACTTTGCCTTTATTTTTCAGCAATTCAGACTAGAAACCCAACTCTAGCTGATTGCTATGTAACATCTTTCTAGGGCTGCTTAATTGGTTCTGAACTCTGATTCTGCAATGGTGTACATTTTATGGGCCTTCTTTTAGTGAAAATGCCCTGTTAACCTAACGAAGGGTCAGGATGGATAGATTAACACAATGAGTCCAGGAGTGGGTTCTACTTACCTGTACTACCGATTTGCATCGTGCCCGCACTTCTGCGTGCACAGATCAACTTTGATGACGTCTCGGTCAGTGGGTGGAGCCTCCCGCCAGTTTTACTACCGGTTCTTGCGAACCGGTCCAAACCAGGGGCAACCCACCATTGAATGGGTCTATTTATAGGATTCTGACTCATGAGAAAAATGGATGGAAACTAATCAAGAAGAGGCGCAACCTAGACCTAAGGAGAAATTTCCTGACAGTGAGAACAATTATCCAATGGAACAGCTTGCCTTCAGAGGTTGTGGGTGCTTCTTCACTAGAGGTTGTGGGACACTACTGTGGCTTCCCAATATTAAGAAACCTCAAGGAATCAATGAGGGGGGGGAGGCTGGTAAATTATTTAGATATTATACCTGTTTATTGATATCTACTGCAAGCTTGAATTTTAAATCATTAGCAAAATAAAATTATTTCTGAAATGTTATATCTTTCAAGAACAATAAGGCTATGCCCAAATCATGTTTAGTTTCACAGCATGGAAGTATGTATTTGTAGGCAGATTACACTTACTCAATGACAAATGTTAGACTCAAGACCAGGTTGGCTTCTTTTATTAATTTGCAAATATACAGCTAGAACATAAACAAAACTAGTAGTAGGACTTCCTTAGTTAACAGGAAGACTTGCAGAGAAGCATAAGAAAAACCAAATGCACAGGTATAGAATAGGTGATACCTGGCTCAATAGTAGTAACTGTGAGAGGGATCTTGGAGTCCTAGTGGACAATCACTTAAATATGAGCCAGCAGTGTGCTGCAGCTGCCAAAAAATCCAATACAATTCTAAACTGCAGTAACAGAGGGATAGACTCAAGATCACTTCATGAAGTGCTAATACCACTTCATACTGCCTTGGTAAGACCACACTTGGAATATGGCATCCACATTTGGTCACCATGATAGGTAGAATTAAGGCAAGTTGATATGGATGTGCCTTTAAGAAGTAAATATTGGAGTATGTTGGTAGCATAATTAGGGGTGTATGTGAAAGAACCCAAAGTGTATTTATCTCTATTACAAGTAATAATGAGGGCATAGTTCTCTG
This sequence comes from Pituophis catenifer annectens, assembly GCF_029215685.1. Classification (NCBI taxonomy): domain Eukaryota; kingdom Metazoa; phylum Chordata; class Lepidosauria; order Squamata; family Colubridae; genus Pituophis; species Pituophis catenifer. Next base: position 324,170,478 of record NW_027256881.1, read on the forward strand.
CTCAGGATTCCTAAATGCTGGCTGGGGAATTTTGGGAATTGAAGTCCACTCCTCTTAAAATGGCCAGATTTGAAAAACACTGGTCTAAACCAGTGGTGAAATCCTCCGAGGTTTGCTACTGGTTTGCTGCGTGCACGCATGCACAATACGCGCCAAACACCTGCTTCGCGTGCAGGCGCTACCACGCAGCGCTGAAAAAGAAGGCTTAAGCCTTTTCTAAGGTAAGTAGAACAGCAAGGGGGGGGAAACAGCTGTGCCACATGATTTAGATTCGACAGAAAGCAATTTCTAGATTTCCTGCTTTCTAGCGAATATAAATCACGCGGCACAGCTGATCGTCGGAAATACCGGTTCGTCTGAACTGCTTCGAACCGGTAGTATTTCACCCCTGGTCTAAACTCTCATAACTGAGTTAATATCAATCAGTTTCACTGCCAGTTCTGCTCTTCCCAAACCATTTTACCTATAGAAGAAGCAGCTAATAGGAACCGCTAGTCTCTCTACCAAAGTCAATATACGGTCAAGGGCTCCAATCCCTCATGCTATTTCTTTCTTTCTCTTTTTATTTATCAATAATTACTAGCCTTGCAATGGTCAGGTGACCACTCAATAATACATAGGCAGATGGGGTTTTTTTAAACAGGAAAAGAAGAGGAAGTGGGAACATTTGTACTGCAATATATATATATATATGGCAGGATACTTTGAAGGGGGGAAATGGAGTTTTCTTCTGGTGTATTTATTTTTAATCTTCTGTTAATCTTTGTCATCTTTAATTCAAAGCAGCCCCTTCATATATCCAAGCACCAGGAAGATTTTCATAGCTCCCAATGTCCTTTTACATTTTCTTCCTTTCTGTTTACAACAATCCTCTGATCGAGCAATGATCAGCTGATAATGTATGATTTGTCAAGAAAAGTGGGGGGGAATGGGAGCAATAGGATAACTGGAGATCATGTAGTGATTCCTCCCTGCCAATGAGAATGGTTTAAAAATCTGCTTCTCTTTTGAATAGAGCCATTCCATAAATTATTGGCTTCTGATTCAGCCAGCATTAATTATGAAATGGATTTCTCTTCAGAATGCAGAGCACAAATATTTTTCTGAATTATGCAACATATTTCCTAATATTTAGATCTGCAAGCCTAAAAATGAAAAAATATGAAAGGCGGTATTAACACACACACACATACACACAAATACACAAAGAGAAATTAATGTGTTAAAATTGCATGTTTGCCAAAAAGAAGGTATCTATAATGAATAAGGATACCGTATTTTTCAGAGTATAAGACGCACCGGAGTATAAGATACACCTTAGTTTTTGGGGAGGAAAATAAGAAAAAAGCTGATTGGGAGTGGATCGGCCTCCCGGAATACCCCCAATCAGCTGTTTCCAGAGGTGAATTTTAGCAACAGGTTCCTTGGTTGTGAGCTCGGTGCCTTGCTTTATTTTGCTTTTTTTTCTGCCTCTGAAACTTCTGAAACTCTGTTTCAGAAAAAACTTTTTTCCCTGCCTCTGAAAGCCTCCGAAACAGAGCTTCAGAAAAAAAGCCTCTGAAGCTCTGTTTGGGGGCTTCTTTTCTGAAGCTCTGTTTGGGGGCTTTTTTTCTGAAGCTTTGTTTCTGATGCTTTCTTCAGCCTCTGAAACCTCCGTTTGAGAAGCTGGGTGGGGCTACATTCGGAGTATAAAACGCACCCAGATTTTCACCCTTTTTTTTGGGGGGGAAGGTGCCTCTTATACTCCGAAAAATATGGTAACTAGATTACAGGCAGGTGTAAATTTTACAGAAGAAACATTGAATAATGTTGAAGATAGTAAGTTGAAGATAGTAGAAATGGGTTGAAGATAGTTGAAGATAGTAGAAATGGGTTTCCTAGTAAGTGTACAAGAAGACTTTAACAATGAACAGAAGTTGAATGAATGAGAACCAAATACAAAAGTAACCAGTAGGAAAGAAATATGCTGATGTGGTGGTTTGATGGTAGAGAAGAATGAATGAGATTGAATTGCAAAGCAAATGCATGGAAGGAAAAAAATGAAAGGAAAAGATAGAGGGAGAAAATCCTGATTGGATAAAGTTGATGATATCCACAAAAAGAGAAAGGTGAAAAATTTTAATAAGAAAGGTAGGTACCAAGCAGTGTACAATTTAGATAACAGCAAGGACAGTTTGCAAAATGGAAAAATAGGGAAGAATAGGTTGAGTAGTGCTGGGGTACACAAGATTTACCAGTAGAAGAGAATATTTGTAGCTCAGGGTTGAACTGTGGAATCCTTGGTGGTTCTCTTGCTTGTTTCTTGCAGACATTTAATAAAGCAACTAGGGAACAGTGCCTCGCAGAAGATGTTACCTGGCTGGATAATAAAACATCTGCAAGAAAACAGCCATGCTCAGAGAACACCAAAACTCCACAAACAAAACTTTGTTGTATTTCCTTTTAACTCATGCATTAATCTGTCACTATTCCTTACTGCTTTTCTACATTTTGGATAATATGGATTAAGAAGAGCTGTATGATATCCCCTCCAAGAGATCCTGAAGGCTCCCAATGATGTTCAGCAATGTATTTGTCAGGTACAAATGCTCTGCCCGTGCCAGGGATCAGCTATAGTGCAGTAGTGCAGGGGTTAACCCAGACTCCCACCTGGTCAGCTCCTCCCATAGGCCCCTCCTTACCTGAATCCCCGCCTACAGGTATAAAAGGTGGGCACACCTCTCCTCACCCCAGTTCCTGATGCATTCAAGTGATGATGTGATGAACCTGCAAATAAAAGAGTTATATTTTACCAGATGACTCAAGTCTCTTTATTGGGCCTGATCCACCATTCCTTGTAACAAAATGGTAGCAGAGGATGGTTGGTAAGGCCCAAAGATCCCAAGCCACAAAACAAGGACCCATACCTACCTGCAGAATGGCGACACCTCCGAAGCAACGGGAGAGCAACCCATCGGACTCGCCAGGGAAGGCAGGAACCTCAGCCACCCCCAAAGCCACAGCGACGGAAGAAAGGGGGGAGATCGAAAAAGGAAAAAGGGCCCACCACCACGACCAAGAGGAAGAGAAGCTGCGACTCGACATCCTGCAGCTGCTGAAAGAGCGAGCCGGTGACAAGAACCTCCTTGCCGACCTGCGGAGCTTCATAATCGACCGCGAAGTGGCAAGGAGCGAAGAGGGCTCGGACTCTGAACTTGAGGAGCTGGACTCGGTGAGTGGATCGCCCAAAAGGGCACTTCCAACAGCCACCGAGCCCCAAAGCCCCGCTCTAAATTTGAAACGGCGGCCATCTTTGTCCACATGGTCAGACAAGATGGCCGACCCCCAACCAATCAGCGATCAGAATTCAAAATGGCCGGCGCGCGAAAAATGCCGGGCCATAAACAATGATGAAAGTGACCAGGGAGAGGGAACCGAATCTGACTCCGACCCCTGGTACACCCCCAGCGAGCGGCAAGTCGATAGGGCCATGAAGACCCTTGCCGCCGCCTTCGGCCCAGGCCTCAAAATTACCAAAGAGAAGCCGGAGAGGCCGAAGCAGAAGGGAAGACGAGGAGAGGGACAGCGGAGCGCCCACCCAAGAGCCACCGACGCCCGCGGCGATTCGCCAGCCCACCTTCGCACCCCAGGGACACCGCGCCTCCGATCGCCCAGGCCGCGCACCCCGGACCGCATGGATTGGGGCAGCTACTTACAGCCGTCACCGGAGCCCCAACGCCGCCAGGATCTTCACTCGGGAGAAGCAGCCGCTGGACGACGCCCCCAGGAGCACATCTGGACCCCCAAGTACGAAGCCGAGGCCTACCCGACCGGCAGAGGCCTTCACAGCGGAGCCGCGATGAACAGGTCCTTCCTCGGCGACGGCGGAGCTGAAATGGACTTCGCGCATGCGCTCTTCCGCCTAGAAGAAGAAAAAAGAAAAAAATTACAAAGCGGGACTTTTAAATTACCGGCAAGCGTTCCTATGCCCTATTGCTGCTATAGAGACATAAGGAACCATGGACAGCAGCCAGCAGTAAGTAATTTTACTACTAGTGCTGGGAACTTACCTGTTGACTTTCCCAAGTTGAGGATGGATGGGGGCAATATCCTAGAGTGGTCACAGCAGCTCCAGGTGGTATTTCTGAAAGAAAACATGTCTCATTTTATTAATGACCCCCCTGAGAGACCATGGACTTTAGAGCTAGATTGCATGCACCATAAAGCATTCTACCTTTTAATTGCCAGTATTTCCCCCACCATTTACCACTGTATTGGCCACAACCTCACAGTATCCGAAATCATAGGGAAAATGTTTGGGTTGTTTTATAGTGAGAGTGTGTCCACCACCACACAAATTTCCAAGGAATTCTTTTCCGCCAGACTTAAGCCAGGGACACCCATGAGTGAGCACCTAGTGTCCTTAAGCGGTACCAGAGCAGAGCTACATCTTAGGGGAGAAGTTATTTCTGACCAAATCATGAAGAGTGTGATAATCAACTCTTTAGATCACTCATGGAATAGCTTCCTGACACACTTAGACACCGTCAGCCTAGGGATGCTGTCTGTGGAGAGGCTATCCAACAGGCTCATCGCAGAAGATAATCTGAGGAGGGGCCGCCCCGGCCCTCCCAGAGAACACAAGAGTGAGAAGAGAGTAGTCTTCCAAGAGAAACAACACAACACGCCCGAGTGCTACATCTGCGGGTCGAGGGGACACATCAAAAGGGACTGCCCCAAGAACTATAGGGAGAGAGGCAGGCCAGAGCATAGGTACAGACAAACAGAAAGGCACACATCCGAAGATAGGTATAGGCGTAGAGACTCACCCATCCCCAGGGATAGGAAGGGAAACAGGGACAGCTCACGCGACAGCAGGACAGGGTCCCTATATGGGATAGGGGAGCACACACACACCACACACCAAAACAAAGACACCAGCTCTTGGCTCCTGGACTCGGGAGCCTCCAACCACACCACATACAATCAGGAACTACTCTCATCATTCAAGAGAGAGGATTTTTCTATCAAAGTTGCAGACCAAAACCAAGTTAGAGTAACAGGCAAAGGGGCAATTACATTACCAGGCGTAGGGAAAATAGAGGGGGTACTACTAGTCCCGGAGATACCCCACAACATCCTGGCTGCAGTAAAACTTAGCAGGGAATCAGGGATTGAGATGATATTCTCAAAAGGCAACGTGAAGGTTAGCAAGGACGGGAAGGATATAGGGAGAGTAACCATTGACCAAGGGTTACCATACATAACTTTCTGTGAAGATTACGCCCACAGCATAAACACCAGCTCAGAGAATGCAGAAGACACTGACCAAGGCAGGGCTGAGGGTGAACAGGTAGACGGGAGGGAGGTAGATAACAATGACAACACGACACCAGAGACACAATACAACAAATACACCCAAAGGAGACCCTCAATAGGCAAACCAATGCACGACAACTGTGCCCACCTGCTGCATCGCAAGCTTGGACACGCCAGTTTTCCTGTGATACAAAAAATGGCCAATTGTACCGAGGGTGCCATAATAAAAAACTGTGAAAACTACCTCGAGTGCTCGGTGTGCAAGTGTTCAAAACTAAAAGTAAAACCCAGACCCAAGAAGTCATTACGCGCCGCCAACCAAATATTCGACCTAGTACACATGGACCTGGTAGGGCCCCTAAGGCCATCCATAACTTATAAAAAAAGGTACTTCCTCACCATAGTGGATGACCATAGTCGATATGGCTTCGTCTACACCTTAAGAAAAAAGGATGAGGCCTTCCAAAAATTCAAAGAATTCTATAAAAGAGTAGAAATCCAAAACAACAAACAGATCAAACAGATCATGACCGACAGAGGGTCTGAGTTTCTATCTAAGGACTTCTCACATTGGCTCAGGTCCAAAGGCGTGATTCACTTTACGTCGTCCCCGTTTTCCGCCTTTCAGAACGGGGGTCGCAGAACGACGGAACTCCACGCTGCAAACGATGGTCAGGTGCGCCCTAGAGGACGCGGGAATTGGCCAACACTTCTGGTCTGAAGCCCTGGTCTACTCCAACTATACATTAAATAGAACATGGTCCAGTGTGATAGACAAAACACCCTACGAGGTCATGTATAACAAGAAGCCGCAGATAGCACACCTACATGTGTTCGGTGTAACGGCTGATGTACACATACCCAAGCAGTTGCGCAAGAAAGGGGATAAGGTGTCCAGAAGGCTCAGGTTTATGGGGTACGAGCCAGGAACCAAGGGCTTCAGGTTTGTGGACAATAATAATAGGTTTGTGGTCTCCAGAACAGCGGCATTCCATGAGCAAGCCAACTGGTCCAGGTTACACCTAAATGAGGTACCCACCAAGCAGGAGGATAGCCCAATCGAGCAAACCCAAAACAAAAACAAGACAGTGAGTAAGCAGGAAGGGAGCAGGCCCAAGCCCGACCTCCAAGGCATCAAGGTTGAGGGATGGAAAGAGAATCATCCCAAGATAAGTGTCGAATCACTGACACAAAGAGAAGCCAGATATCTGCATGACACTGAGCAGGCAGCAACCAGGCCGGTCAGATCGACCAGAAACCAGCTGCCAAAAAGGTTAAATGATTACGTGATGCACGTGCATGCAAACCACGTTACGCCAAACTCATACGAAGAGGTGCTAAGACTACCCCAGGGGGAGAGGGCAAAGTGGGAGTTAGCCATGGCCAAGGAACTGGACAGCCTGAGGAAGCTGGAGGTGTACACCCCCACCAAAGTCCCAGAGGGCAAGAACACAATAGGCACCCGATGGATATTCAAAGTCAAGAACTTAGAGGGGGGCCAAAGCCTATACAAGGCAAGATTAGTTGCCCAGGGGTTTGCTCAAAGGTTTCCGGAGGATTACACAGACACCTATTCGCCCACCGTAAGAACAGAGAGCGTCAAGAGCGCCCTGGTCATCGCATCCTTGCTAGGGCTGGAAGTACACCAGTTCGATGTGCAGACCGCTTACCTGCACGCCAACCTAGACAAGGAGATATACATCAGAGCCCCCCACAGCAAAGAAACCAACAGAGGGGACACCTGGTTACTTCATAAGAGCCTGTATGGACTAAAGCAATCAGGCAAACGGTGGTACGAATGCCTGGTAGAGGCCCTGAAGTCTATGGGATTCACGGCGACCATAGCTGACAACTGTTTCTTCACCAGGAAAGAGGGGGACTCACCAGAATACATCCTAGTTTACGTGGATGACATTCTATACATCAGCAAACACGAAGCCAACCGCAACACCTTCGCCAGCAGGCTGAGCGAGCATTTCACCCTAAAGTACCTTGGAAGGATAAACCGATACCTGGGAGTACAAGTCAACCAGACGCCAAAGGGTTTCCAACTGTCGCAGAAAGAGAAGATAGAAGAGTTGCTCCATAAATGCAACATGGCAGACGCCAAGGGATGTGATTCACCCATGCAGGCGGACTTTCTAAAAAACATGCATGATGAATCACCCGAATTTGGAGACAACACGCTGTACAGGTCAATCATAGGCTCCCTCCTGTATATCGCCAACTGGACCAGACCGGACATTGCCCTATCCGTTAATTTACTATCCAGGCACGTGAGCAAACCCACCACATACCACTGGGACGCAGTGAAAAGGGTACTAAGATACCTGAAACAGAGTGTCAATGCATGCTTAACCCTAGAGCCTGAAAAATCCGAAGAACCCATCCTCTCATGCTACGCTGATGCTGACTGGGCCGGAGACGCCAAAGGCCGCAAAAGCACATCTGGGTACATATTCTACTTAAATAACTGCCCAGTGCATTGGTACTCAGGCAAACAAATCCTGGTGGCAACTTCGACTACCGAAGCCGAATACATATGCCTCTCCAAAGCCGCCAACAACCTCATCTGGTTCGACGACCTACTTGCCAGCGTGTGGAGAGAACCAGCTTACCCAATAAATATATATGAAGATAACAAAGCCGCCATAGAGATATCCATGTCCGACGCTGTAGGACAAAGGTCAAGGCACATAGACATAAAATATAAGCACGTTAGACAGCTCTCCAGAATTGGTTTCATAAAAGCCATACACTGCGATACAGAGGAACAGACCGCAGACATACTCACGAAACCCCTACAAGGCAAACAACACTCACACTTAGTTTCCAAGCTCAACATCCACCCCAGGGTACCAACTAGTCAGTCAGGCCTACAGACACGGGTCAGGCATTTAGAGGGGGATTTGTCAGGTATAAATGCTCTGCCCGTGCCAGGGATCAGCTATAGTGCAGTAGTGCAGGGGTTAACCCAGACTCCCACCTGGTCAGCTCCTCCCATAGGCCCCTCCTTACCTGAATCCCCGCCTACAGGTATAAAAGGTGGGCACACCTCTCCTCACCCCAGTTCCTGATGCATTCAAGTGATGATGTGATGAACCTGCAAATAAAAGAGTTATATTTTACCAGATGACTCAAGTCTCTTTATTGGGCCTGATCCACCATTCCTTGTAACAGTATTAAAGATCTTCTCTCAGGCTTTGGGGAAGGGTGAAAGTTGAGCCCTTGTTGTAATAGTTGGAGGTTTTATATTGTCCTTGGACTACTTCTGATCCCTATTTTGTCTTGTCCTTTTTTTTTTCTTATGACTGTAAATCACCCAGAGTCACTGGAAGTAGGGCAATGATACATAAATTTTATGACATAGAGAGGGAGAGAAAGAGAAGGATACACCCATAAAGGAGTTTTGGAATAACCATTTGATTCAGTGGTGGGTTTCAAAAATGTTTACTACCGGTCCTGTGGATGTGGCTTGGTGGGCGTGGCATGGCTTGGGAGGGCGTGGCAGAAGGATAGTGTAAAATCTCCATTCCCTCCCCAATCCAGGGGAAGGATACTGCAAAATCCCCATTTCCTCCCAATCAGCTGGGACTTGGGAGGCAGAGAATAGATGGGGGCGGGGCCAGTCAGAATTTTTACTACCGGTTTTCCAAACTACTCAAAATTTCCGCTATCGGTTCTCCAGAACTGATCAGAACCTGCTGAAACCCACCTGATTATATAAAAACACTTCAAAGTCAGGCAATTAATGTTTTCAGCCAATTACAGGCAATCCTTGACTTACAATCCTGTTCGATTAGTGTCCGTTTGAAGTTACAATGGCATTGAAAAAAGTGACATGATGATTTTCATACTTACCGCAGCATCCCTGTGATCGTATGATCAAAATTCAGGCGCTCGACAGCTGGCAAGTATTTATGACAGTTGCACTCTCATGAGGTCATATGATCACTATTTGCAACCTTCCTAGCCGGCTTCTGACAAGCAAAGTCTATGGCAGGGGTGTCAAATTCGCGGCCCATGGACCAGATGCATCCCATGCTGGCCATGCCCACCCTCGTTTTAGCAAAGGGGGCGGGAAGTCGAGTTATGTCATGTGATGATGTGACAATGCGAGTTTGACATCCCTGGTCTATGGGAGAAGCCCAGTTCACTTAACAACCACATGATTCACTTAACGGCCACAGGGATTTGCTTAACAATTGTGGCAAATGTTGTAAAATGGGAAAGTTAACAATGAACTTGCTTAGCAACAGGAATTTTGTCCTCAGTTGTGATCGTTGAGGACTATCTGTAAAGGACTTCATCTTTTTCTGTTGTCCTCTTCCCTCCTTCCACTTTTCCCAGCATGAGCTAGGGCTTCACCTAATGCGTCCAATATATGAGAATTTGAGCATGGTTTTGTTCTTCTGGTAAGACTTCTGGTAAGACTTGTTCAATGATTCCTCTGTTTTCTAAGCTACCCATGTACAGTATTCTCATGAACTTTCTGCAGCAATAAGTTAAAAGCAGTCAATACTCTTTCTAAAATGTCCAAACGGGGCTTTTTTAAAGTTGCCTCTAGTCCAGTTGCCTCTAAAAAAAAAAAAGCATGATTGGGACAACTGTGACCTGGAGGACTGAGAATCTCCATAGACACCTTTCTATCCTGGTTCTTCAAAGTCCAACTATCACTATCACTTATCTGCTTGGGGGAATTCTGTGAGATCTTTGTCTCATATATTGGGCCTTTCCCCACTGCTGAGTTAATGCCATCTACCCATCCTTCAGCTGGCAGAAAACAAAACTGCCATGAAATTGTTTGTACTCATTGCTAATCCTTGGCAATTCCTATATTCTACTTTCAGCATATCTCATCCATAATTCCCTATACCAGTGATGGCTAACCTTTTCTGGACTGAGTGCCCAATTCGTGCGGACTCGCCCGAACCCCCAAAATGCAACCTGCACCCACCCTGTGCATGCGCCCTGCCCCTACACATGCGCCTGCCCCTGCATGCGCCTTGCCCCCTGCATGTGCATGCTCCCTCATGCGCCCCGCCCCTGTGCATGCACATGTGGCAACCTGCACATGCCTTGCCTCCATGCATGCGTGCGTGGCCCCCCCACACTCACCCCATCTTGTGCATGCAGCCCCTGCACATGCCCTCCTGCCCCCCACATGCACATGTGGCCCCCTTGTACATGCCCCATCACCTGCACATCCACGTGCCCCCTGCATGCCCCCCCTGAACCCCATGCATGCATGGCAGAGACCCAAAGACCAGCTGGCCAGCGGCAGGCACGTGTGTATGCATGGCAGAGCTGAACTGGGGCGACGGCTCATGTGCCCACAGAGAGGGCGCTGCGTGCCACTTCTGGCATGTGCACCATAGATTCGCCATCCTGGCCCTATACCGTTATTTTTGTCATATCAGAATGACCATACTATGTGATGGAAGCAATTCTCAGAAATTTGCAGCATGTTAAGTTCCTTCCTATGTAAAACACACATATTTCCTTAATTAATAAATAATGTGGAAGTATTTAGAATAAACACCCAACCAGCTCGTCCTTTTTTACAGGAAGGTGACTAGGTCAACAGGGCAAACAAGTCTGGGCTAAGTAAGAATACATGATTCACCCAATGTCATCTTCTCCCTGTGTGAACAAATGCTTCTGATGGAGGATCACCTACACAAGATAGGACATGCTCTCTGTAAACAAAAGTGATAACACAAGGAGTGGTTCAGTTGACCTGAGTTGTACGCTGGCTCAGTTCTCTCAACACACTCAACCTAGTAGAGAAAAAGCCTGACATCCAGGTTCTACCTCCCTTTCTTTTGATTAACATATTTGTCGGGGTCTCAATGATGCTTCTTTAAAAAGGCAACTGGACTGTTTTTTTTCCTTGAGGAAGAAGAAGGAAACATTTTGCTTCTCATCCCAGAAGCTTCCTCAGTTCTGATGGGGGGGGGGGTGTAGAAAGATTGCATTTCTTTGCAGTCATCTGGTTGTTACCACTCTGAGAGCTGTTGGTTTATCTGTGCCAGTAGGGTGACCTGAATTAGGGTGCAATTGGTTGTGGAGTTTTCTTGGAACTTCTGAAAAGACTGTGTTGTAGACTGGATAGGTGGTGTCTTATTCCTCCCCCTCTGTTGAGGGAGGGGTGTTCAATTCTAACACAGATGGGTTGTTTTACCCTTCTTTCAAATCAATGGTCCTCTCTATCCAAAATGTTGGCTTTGCCAGTCCACATCTGACATGGCTCTCAACAGCATGTGCTGGGTTTATTACAAGATCACAAGTCAATTTACCATTTTTTTACATCAGATTGGTGATTGATCTTCAAATTAGGCCTAGATTGAGCAATTTTTCTTAGATCAAGTCCAAATTTAGATACTTCCGTGACAGGCAAGTAAATAATCATTAAGGAAAGAGGGGGCAAGCAATCGCTGATACATAAGAGCAATGAGTCCAGCTAACCTAACATTCTCATTCATCAGAATCAGCATTTTCTTACAAATCTACAATCACTTTGTTTTATATAGCTATCCTACTCAGCACATGACTCAGGATGGTGTATACCATCAATAAGAGAATAATCAATAACAACCACATAATAAAGCACAATGTTACAAACACAACCCAAAGGAGCAATGTACAAACATTTAAGTGTTGGGGGGGGGGAATCATCCAGCAGATCTTAACACTCCCAGACCCCTTGGCTGGGGGAAAACCAGGTTTTTAATACTTTCCAAAAGCAGGCAGGCTTGGGGCTAACCCCGTCTCAGTGAGGATGTGGTTCCAAATGGCAGGAGAAACAACAAAGAAACGTCCTTCCCTGTTCCACTAGATAACATTGCCTGAGTGATGGAACTTGAAGGATGCTGACCTTAATAGATATTACTGGATGGGCAGATGTAATGAGATCAACAGCTCCATAAATGACCATCTTGGCCTATGAAGGAATGGGTAAGAAACCTCAATAACAACTTGAATCACACCCAGAAGTGCACTAGTAACCACTGCTGCTTGTAGAGTAGGATATTATACATGTACATCAAAGTATACCCATAACTACTCATGTTGCTGCATTCTGGACCAACTGTAGATTCCAAGTAGTTACCAAGGATAGCCTCATGTAGATCATATTGCAATATTCCAAACAGGAAATGATTATGGCATAAGCGACTGTAAGAAAGGCCTCATAAACCGGGAGCAGCACAACCGACACACAAGGTGGAGCTGTGTTGACACTCTCTGTGCTACCATAGCTACTTCCACTTTCAGCAGGAGCTGTTTGAACAAGAAGACCCCTTAAAATTGAAAATCCATGACTGTTGTGAGCAATGCAACCTTATCCCAGAACCAAAGTCCCTGGATCCAGGATGTCCCACAAATCCATAGCCGCACAATCTTACAAAGGTTGAATCTAAACACCCTTCCTAATTAGGGGATTCAGATTCCAAGATTCTCTTGAGTTTAAACAAAATATGCCCTCCTCTAGGACTTTGAATTTCATTATATATCCAGAGGTATCTAGTTGACCCCCTATAAGGACCAAATGCAGGACTAAATAAAGACTACAGTTGATCTGATGCAGGAGGTTTTATTATGTCTTCATGAGAAGAACAGTTCCCGTTTCTTAAATTAGCTAGACAATTGAAGGAAGCACTGGAAAAAAAATCTGTAACATGCTGATAGCATCTGTGACCAGTAGGGTAGCTTCTGTTAAATAATTAATTAAAAAATAAATAATTGATGGAACCCAAAGATAGGTCAGTTCATGTACAGTAGTTCTGACCTGAATTGGATTAAACTGCTTTGCACGTCTCAGCATGCGTCCCAGATGTGGACCAAAATGTTCTCTGCTCCATCACCACCACCCCACTGGACCAAGAAGAGCCTTTCCACTTATGGTTGAACAACAGAGATGTCTGCTAGGCTTCAGGATTTACACTACAGCCAAAGCTCTTTCAAAGACAAATCCTGGATCATTTTCCCAAGGAAGCCATGCAATCATGAAACATTAGCCATACAGGAGATCTGTTACTACAAACTCTTGGTGAATGGTTCTTTTTCTTCTCTCTTTCACCCCAACTTATTGTACAATGGAAAGTTTAGGGTTCTCCATAGACAGGCTCTGTTTACAGATTCCAGGATAATGATGTTACTGCAGTACACACCCACTCTACACCAAAGTTTTAATAAGAATGGCCAAAGGATGTTTACTTAAAGACTTGTGCTCATCAGGAAAAAATGAAGGCTTCTCTTTAGCTGAGGAAGGTGGAGGAAGCTTTGATTAACTTTCCCAGCACAATCTAAGCATGTTAAGTTTCTTTGTGTGCAGTAGAGGAAATTAATCACATTCCTCTATTCTTCTCTCCTTCTCCTCCTCCTCCTCACCTGGTTTCCTTCAGTGTCTCCTTCACCAATCAAACACAAAACAAACCAGCTCTGGTCTTCAGAATGGAAACATGTCTTTCCCAAACCAACAGAGTTGGGCACAGGAATTTTGAAGTGCTTTTAAAGGCACATGGACTTTTAAACAACTGAAGGACTGCCGCTATTGCAAGGCAACTAAATGGAAATGAATGCGAGGCATCTGTAGAAAACATACTTGGGGGATTAATTCAAACTAATACATGGAATTTAATATTCTTCCTCCCTATTTCTGCTCAAAAAAGGCGAACATGTGCTACGCTGCTGCCCATGAAGACTGAAAGTTGAGGGATTGCCATGATGGTGAAGTAACACATGCCAGAATTCTCCAATCTGGACCATGGAAGTATCTACAATGGGAAGAATAAAAAAAAAATCAAGATGGCAGCCATGGCCATGCCATCTAAGACCTGCCCCTTAAAGAACGGAGCTTCAGTCACACAGTTGTGGCGATTATGTTCCCTGCAGGCAAGACCACACAAGGTCTAAAAGCAAACCTAATACCCTTTCTAGTTACGCAGCATGACTACTTAGTTCAAATCTTCATCTTTCCTTGTTTTCTTTCCTCAGCTATGTGTATGTCTGCACCATCTCTAACCTCCTAGATTCTTAAGCTGCTGGTCGTACAAGGTATCTTTTTTGTAAGCTTAGCCTTCTCCCAATATCTCATTTCTTAGGATTTATGTGATGTTTTAATCCTAGCGAGGTAATAATCTTCTAGAGAATCAAAATGCTGAACTTTTATTACTGTCCTCGTCTTTGTTGCCTGAGAAGTTTGGATGTAAGGAACATTTGGTGCTGACACACTTAGCTGATAGATATTAGAATTTCTTTGACCACAAATACAATATAAATTGGACTGCTGTCAGTTCCTCCAGCCACAACAAAGTGTGCAGAGCAGCTGTGTGGTTTAGGCATTTTAGCCAAGAGGAAATGCTCTGTCCGCTTATTTCTGTTAAGGAAGTGGATACTTCCGAGGTCTGTGTCCTGTTTAGCCATTTGGGGATTCTTTCTCCTAGAATATCCCACCCATCTTAACATATCTGATTTCCCTTCTGAGGTCAAACCATCAAGGCTTCCCTGTTATCACCAAGAGTGACACAAAGATACAAAAAAAGTGATTCACATAATCAAGCTGACGTGTCTGAATTTTGCAGCAATTGGATAGGATCATCATCTATTCCCAATACCCCTTTGCTTCTCCCTTCCTTTAAGGAGACAATAGTTACTGGGAGATTGTATCCCTTGCTCAGAAATAATGCTGGTCAAAACAATCCACCTGGCTTTTTTCAATCAGCTTTTTCAATGTGAAGAAAGAGCGTTTGATCTTCAAACACAGGAGGAATTTATTTATTTATTCACAGGAAGAACTTCTCAAAGCTTTCTTCCCTGTGAAAAATATTTCTGATTCCCCACCTTATTGTCAGGAAGCTTGAGAATCTCTTGAGAATTTCTACAGTTTTGGGTAACTTAATGGCAACCCAGTAGTATTTGCTGTTTTGGTCATGCATCTTTCCATTACACCAGTGTTTTTCAAATTGGGCAACCTTGTGCTGGCTGGGGAATTCTGGGAGTTGAAGTCCACATATCTTAAAGTTGCCCAGGTGAAAAACACTGCATTGTACTGAGACATCCCTGGCTTTCATGTCTTGTAATAAGGCATAAGGAGAGCAGACCATAATCTATTTCTTTCAAATAAACTGAAGGCTGGGGAGTCTACAAAGCTGTGGGTTGCTGAATAATTTTTTTAAAAATCCTCCCTCCTCCCCCCTCTCCTTAGCTAGCCTATACATAAACCCAAGAATACCCCACCCTTCTAATGAGAAATCCACCCAAACTATTCTCTCTTTCCAAGAAGTTTCAAAAACAAATTTTCCTTCATCAAGTTGAATATGAATTAAAGTGAATGCTTGTCCTGACACTGACTAGCTGAAGCCATGTGGGAGGGATTACAGCTGTTAAAGCCTGACAGCTCTTGAAAGAACATCAAGTTTGGGTGAAGTTTCCAGGGGCTCATCCATACTGGGAAAATGAGGGCTCATTTTCTCTTTAAGGACAGTCGGAAACAGAATCTTGAGAAATGCTGCAATAAAGTCAATTCTGCAGAGCTCAGAGCAACAGTCAGAAGCTGATTGGCAAAAGGCAAAAGGCTCTTCTCTTGCAGATGTGTCATTACATCTCTGAGCATTATTGCTTTTACTCCCATCCTTCTGAAAAGAGCCAAATTTTGCAGCTGCTTTAAAGAGGAGAAGGGCTATAATGGCAAATCAGAACCTATCCAGAGATCACTTTTCCTGGATCAGCAACAAACAGGAATCTTCACCCTTTTTTCAGAGTCAGGAACAACCAATGCAATGTTGGGGGAGAGCGGATATGCATTTAGGCCAAGCTGGAATTTACAAAGGAGATGTATCTGTGAATTGTCTGTCATTAGTTGAAAAGCAGCCAAAAAGAGACTGTTAGTTTTAAACAGAAGCATTACAGGGGGAAAAAAATGCTTTAGCCTTTGTCCTTTTTCTCAGTTCAGTATTGTCAATCCTATTTTACCAACCTCAGGAAATATCTAAAGCACCGTCCCCTGTGTTTTCCTTTCCTTTCTTTTCCCTTTCCTTCCAGAAGAAAAGCAATTTGGGGAGAGAAATATTGAGCTGAAAATTATAGGAAATGGTCAACTAGCTGATCCATATTTTCCTCCTGTAATAAAACTGGAAATTTCAGGAAGTTCCTTTCAAGCTTAACTAAACACAGAGCCTATTCATACTTTCTGGCATTAAGTTCAGCTTGCTTCTCAAAAGTTAGCATCAAATCTCATCTTCAGAGTTTTAAAGATCATGACTTGCAACACAGACACTCATCCCTGTTTACTCTTGAATAAATTTTGACTGTCCTCAAAACCTGCAAAACTACTATTTGTCCAGAAGAGACACCAAGTCTCTAAAATAAGCATGCCCACCATGAAACACATCCTGACAGCTAATTTCCATCAATCTTAGTTTGTTATTTTGCCTCCATCTCTCTTTCACAAAAGAAACGTAAAAGTGTAGTCACGCTCATTTGACATTAACATAAAATTGTAGCAATGATAGCAAGGGGGCATTGTGAAAAAATGTTGCTTCAGACATTAGTTGTGCTTTAATTGGGAAAACGTTGTGCTATGTTTTACTTGTCAACTTATCTATTAGTTCCTTCTCAAGGTCAAGACAACACCCCTTCAGCTGAATAGCAATAGGTAGAAAACAAGGATTGTGTCCATCATTCAACTTGGCAATGATAAGAAGAAAGATGCAGCACAGAAAGTCTCAATGAATCTTTTGGGTATTATCAGTAGAGTCTTAGATCTTTGAGGAGAAGAAGGAGAAAGAAGTGAGATTGGGGTAAAAGTAAAATGACACCTGTCTGGTGTGGTGTATGTAGCCTGTAGCCCTTGGGCTAATTCCCCAAAACCATTTTGCAAGCAACCCCTCAAGTCTTCAGAAGGAGCAGGATCCATCCCTCAGCTCACTGAACGAAGAGAGAGAAGGAGGCCCGAGAAGGAGGGAGAATGTTCTCTTGACACACATCTAGCTCTGACCCTATTTAACTCTGGCTTTGGCATCATCTGCAGCAAGTGGCTTCAATAACAACTTTCTTCCATCTCCATCCAGAAAATTTCCTCCATCACTTTCCATCACATTTTTGAGCAGGAGTAATTAATCCTTTGGACCATGTAATGCTTTTTTCCAGCACCCTGAAATCCTGTAGTCAACAAGATCAATATTTGGTATATTTGAAAGAAGGAATAAGGTTCTTTAACTCAGGGAGAGAGGGAGATTGGGAAAAGAGCGCTCTGAGCTGGAAGGAAAGAGAAAAATAAAAGAAAGCCAAATAGATAGGAAATAAAAAGAAGGGAAAGGGAGTTTTAAAATAAAAGGAAGCTTTTTGCCTTCCATGTGAAAATGCATAGGGTGTTCTTTGGTAGAGAAATTCTCCATCCATTTTTCTAGTCCTTATTCCCAGGCAAAATAACTTTTCTTTGTCAATATATCTATCTGTATTACAACAACTCGTGACACCTTTCAAAGATAATTGGGAAACATACTATCTTTTTATATAAATAGTTATACCAAATATGAAGAGAAGATAAAAATTGCAAATATTGTCTTCTAAGTTTTGCTTCTAAGTTTCTTTCAGCTGTACATGACTTATAGCCATATACAAACTATGAATTTTAATGTTAATAAATACATGGTGTGGGCCTTTCTATCAGAATCTGAAAGCTTGGGGAATGTTTTTTGATCCTTTAGAGAAGACCATGCAACTGGTCTGCCTATAGTCGTGATGGCAAACCTATGGCAAGTGTGCCAGAGGTGGCATGCAGCACCCTCTCCGATGGCACGTGAGCTGTCGCCCCAGTTCAGCTCCTCTGCACACGTGCACATGTGTTCCACCAGCCATCTGGTCTTCGTGTCTCTGTTGTGCATGCGCGGGGGGCAGGGCGTGTGAGGGGGGCTGCACGTGAATGCACAGGGGGTGCAAGTGGGAGCGCACACACATGCACAGGGGGTAGGGTGCGTGCATGCACAGGGCGGGCCACATGCAGGGGGCCATGTGTGCATGTGCGGGGGATGAGCCACATGTGGGGGGGATGTGCGCACATTGCATTTTGGGGGTTCGGGCAGGCGCACTTTGGACACTCGGTCTGGAAAAGGTTAGCCATCACTGGCCTATAGGGCCCTTGTTTGTTTTTTCTGCTTCTTGAATGAGAAACAAAACGTCTTTAAGCAAAAACAAGGAAAATCTAGTTGCCTTTTAAAAAAGCACCTTTGGGACAACCATGACCTGGATGACTGAGAATATCCATAGACATTTTGTCTGCCTTGTTTTGTTGTTTTTAAAATTATATACTTTAAATAATATCTGTATTATTCAGAATATTATTTTATGGTTTTGTAAGCCAACCAGGAAATATCTGATTTTGAAACTGGCACCACAAATAGAATGGGATGAAAGAGAACAGAAGAATAGGAAGCTGCATTTTTGAAGTAAGAGGAAAAAGTGTTTACTTTGAGGTCCTTGGTGCTCTCTGAGCTTGATGTTTTTTTGCAGACATTTCAATACTAAACTAGGTAGCATCAACAAGCTGATGATGCTACAAAACTAGCTGTTTTAATTTTAAGATATTCTCTCTGCCTGCATAACACAGTTTTGGCCATAGACAGAATCCAAGATGCTTGGGATGTCAGCTCTTTTTGACCCTTTGATGCCTTTAGACTCCTTTTGACCACTTAGGCCAGGGGTGTCAAACTCATGGCCCATGGGGTGCTTAGATCTGGCTGCAGGGCTGCCCTGGAAACAGTGAAGGACCAGCCCGTGGTGCCTCTGCCAGTGAAAATGGGGCCTGGGGGGCAGGTGCGGCTCCCCCGAACTCCGTATTCACTAGCAGAGGACTGCAGAAGGTCATCGTGACCAAACAAAGAGCTCACAGGAGCTGCATTCAGCCCCCCAGTTCCATTTTCACTGGCAGAGGGCTGCAGGAGGCTATCGTGGCTGAAAATGGAGCTGTTTTTGCTGGCAAAGTGCTTGGGACACCACAAGTGTCTCCAACAGTAACACCAAGCTGGCCACTCCCCACAACCCCCTCGAGATCAAACACCACCCTTATGCGGCCCTCAATGAAATCAAGTTTGACACCCTTGACTTAGGCTCTTCTGTCTTCCACTTGCTTGAGGCTGGTCACCCGGCTTCTACAGAACTATTTGTCCCTAAGCAGAACTTCTCAAATAACTTGTCTGGTCTTATATGGTCCCCTCATAAACATATGTCTTGTAGTAATTTCAAAGCGCACTAGACTTGTTTTTCAATTATTTATTCAACACTCTTTGGAGAGAGCAGTAGATCTATACTGAGCAGAGGGTCAATTTGAACCTTAGAGAAGATCAGAGTTTGGCAAACTCAATGTTGCTAATTCTATCACCAAGTTTTCTGCTATGTGAAATTTGGGGGAGGCACCATTCTTCATTCATTACCTGCGGCCTTTTAGCTGGATAACTTACTGGGTGATTAAATATGCTTCCAAGCAATTGCCAAACCACTTTCATATTAAGGAGAACGAATGGTTGTTGTTTCCCATCAGCAGGTAATGCTTGCCTGGCAAGGGAGAAACCGAACCAGGGAATCCATCAATCAATTTGATGGATTCAAATTAAGGAAAACTTCAAATTACTTCACTTGTTCTGCAATAAAATAGGGAGGAAAGCCCAGGGGTGGGTTTCAAAACCCTTCGCTACCGTTCGCTTGTGGGTGCGTACTCGCACACTTGTGCGATGCTTCTGTGCATGCGCAGAAGTGTCCAGGCGGGTGTGCGGAGCCTCCCACCACCACTACCAGTTTGCCCGATCCAGGGTGAACGGTAGCAACACATCACTTGGACAGCCCCAGTTGCTGCCCTCCTTAACTAATTAGGATTTGGCAATCAGGACACCAAAGATCCCACAGTTTCATCATGGGTACAAATATTCTCTCCTATCGATAGTGTTTACTATGAAATAAAATCTGACTCCATCAGATATAATTAAGCCCTCCACATCTGATAACTACATTGCATTATGATATATCCGTGATGGTGAACCAATGGCAAGCGTGCCCGAGGTGGCATACAGAGCCATCTTTCGGGCATGCGAGCTGTCGTCCAACTTACCTGCAGCTGCGCATGCGCAAGCACCCTAGCTGGTGTTCGGGCCTTGCACAGCGTGCGGGGGAGCCACGCGAAAGCTACGCACATGGGAAGATGGTGCGGTTGCGTGCGCAGCACACGGGGAGGAGCCGCACGTTAGAATGGATAGTACACAGGCAAAGCGTGCGAGGCAAGTACCTGTTCGGCACTTGGTGAGTAAAAGGTTTGCCACCACTGTGATATATGGCAGTAAATAAGGGTTTGTTTGTTTTCTTAATCACACAGCTTATTCTTGTTCCAGTCTCCCAGCAGAAATAAGACGGGAGATTTCACAGGAAAAGAAAGTGACTTTCAATATTTTAGTATAGAGCAAGAACCGTTCCAGTTTATGAGCAGAAAGAGAAGAATCACGCTGGAAAAAAAAAGCTTTCCTCTTGGGAAATTTCTGTTCCTTCACAAGAGCTACTCATATGTGCCACAATTGAAAGCTTCTTATCAGCACCGAAGGTTTAAATATTAATAGAGTCCACTTTGCTGGGCAAAACAATTCCGCAACTGTTTGAACATTCCCCAAATGTCACTGCTGCAGTTGGCAGGGCATTCAGTCATTGTTTCCTTTCTAAAATAGAAAGTCCAAACCATCCACTGAAGGGACATTCCACTAGAACTGATTCGTTTATGCCAGGGCTCTTGCAAATAGCTTTCTTCTGAAAATATCACTACCATACACCAATTTTTCTCTACCTAGAAATGTTGGGACTGTTTTGCCAAAAGGATGTTGTGGGCAAAGCATGCTTTCAGCTGGTCGGTATGGAACAGTAACATTGACTGGATAGTTGCAAATTCAATGAATTGAAAGCCTTGTTCACGGAACAAATGTACTTTGTTAAAACAAGCAATGCTGTGGCTGGTGGTAGTCTTGAAATTTAACTGAATGTAAAATAACTGAATTCTAACACCAAAGTGGCTGATGGATGCATGAATTATGACCTGGTCTGAAAAGTTACAAGATGAATCTTATCCAACAAGGAAAAGGGTATTTCAGAATATTAAAAACAGAATGTCAGGTTCCAACTAATGTGTCCGTCACAAACTGAACTCTGAGACATTCCGATTTCTCAAAGTACATATTTATTGGACACACCATATTGGCACTAACTGGTGAAAAGCTAGTACTAACGTTTCCGGGCTTTTCACTCCAATATAAGTTTCAGTTTTCTCAAGCTTCCAAAACAACTGTCACATTGTCCAACCAAGATAGGTGCTGGTTGCTCGGCGACATATCTCCTCCTTCTCCTCCGGCCAGCCAGGTAGTGGAATGTGGCTGGGAATCTTGCTTTGACTGAAGGCTCCATCCCCCCTTCAGTTCCAATCTATGTCAAGTTGAATTCAGTTCAGAATGCCCAAGGATACAAACAATCCCACACCCCAATCGAATTCAGGCTTGACCTTCTAATACAGATGCTTAAATGGCCCAATTCAACACATTCTATTGATGCAGGTATTGAAGTTTCAACCAGTGGTGAAATCCAATTTTTTTTACTACTGGTTCTGTGGGTGTAGCTTGGTGGGTGTGGCAGAGGAAGGATACTGCAAAATCCCCATTCCCTCCCCACTCCTGGGGGAAGGATGTTGCAAAATCTCCATTCCCACCCCACTCTGGGGCCAGCCAGAGGTGGTATTTGCCAGTTCTCCAAACTGCTCAACATTTCCACTACCAGTTCTCCAGAACCTGTCAGAACCTGCTGGATTTCACCCCTGGTTTCAACCCCAACACTATTTTTTCCAGATAATGAGCATGGCAGAGCTCCACTTCACAACTTGGTTGTCTCACACAATAAAGCACACAGACCTATGCATTGTCGCAACTTGTGTGGGATTTTATGGCACTGTTGTTATATCTTATTTTGATTATGCTTTTTCTCTAGGAGGTTCTATCTTTCTTCAGTGGTGTTCAACCATTGTGTGAGGAAGGTGGAACTGAGAATGAGAGACTGTTGCAAAGGAACCAAGTTTGGGTCTACTCTTTCCTACAACCACTGTGTACCAGTATCTGGATAGCTGCTGAGGATAATGTATTAAGGTTATCTGAAGTGCAAAGATCTGCAAGTTTAATTTCCATAGAGAGCTTGAATCTCCTAGAATAATATCTGGTGTAAAAAATCCACCAAAAGAATGAAACTGGTTACCAGGTGCCTCCAGATTGTCAGTATAACTCAGTTGTATAGTGGAAAGTACACTTGCCACAAGAACTCCTCAATTGCAACCCAACACAGTACAGATAGTCTCATTTGGTGACCATAGCTGGGACTAGCAATTCAGTCTTTAAGCAAAGCGATGACAAAGTACAACTGAAACTGTGCTTATGATCTTATTTCAGCTTTCCCTCACTTTACAGAAGGAAAAAGTCATAAATAATGAGAATTGATGATAAAGTTACTTTTTCATCACCATCAGAATTGTGAATAGTTGCTAAACAAGACAGTGGCGAAACAAGGACTACCTATAGCCACTACTGGTAGTTCTCTGGACAAAGAATTTAATATCACTGCATTAAATCCTAGTGTTCAATCACAAGCCTTTGGAAATGGGCCTGCCTGAATCTTTGCACATGTGAATACTGTAAAAGGCTGAGGTCACTTTGAATTGGTCCATTGGTGAGTTAGTGTTTTAAGTAGTTCAACCAGAATGAAAAAGACTTGGGTTCTGGGAGGCTTTAAATCAGTGTTTCTGGACCAGCCAGCAGGGGAATTCTGGGAGTTGAAGTCCACATATTTTCAAGTGGCCAAGGTTCAGAAACACTGCTTTAAGCTATTCAAGATTGGACCCTCAGTGTCCCTCCATTTAACTTACCTCAAAGATTGTTGTGAGGGTCAATTACATCAAAAAGGAGACAGAGTCTGGGATAACACTATAACTTCCTGGAAGAGTTGGAGGAAAAAGTGAGATAAAAATGCCACTAATGTTAGAAGAAAAAAGACAAATTACTTGGAATAAAGATTCAATACCTTGAATCCGAAGGACGAGTTCAGTTTTCTACAAAGGAAAAGCAAAGATGTTGATGGGCGGGTTGAAGCATCTTAAATCCCAGAAATATGTATTCCTATTTATAAGAGGAAGGGACACGGTGACTCAGTGGCTAAGATACTGAGCTTGTCGATCGAAAGGTCGGCAGGTCAGCAGTTCAAATCCCTAGTGCCGCATAACGGGGTGAGCTCCTGTTACTTGTCCCAGCTTCTGCCAACCTAGTAATTTGAAAGCACGTAAAAAAATGCAAGTAGAAAAATAGGGACCACCTTTGGTGGGAAGGTAACAGCATTCCGTGCGCCTTTGGCACTTAGTCATGCCAGCCACATGACCGCGGAGACGTCTTTGGACAGTGCTGGCTCTTTGGCTTTGAAATGGAGATGAGCACCGCCCCCTAGAGTCAGGAATGACTAGCATATATGTGCAAGAGGAACCTTTGCCTTTATTTATAAGAGTTGCATTTGTAAAGTGAATGAGTTGGCGTATCCTCTCAACCTGCCTGCAAGTCTGGTGGGCATCTGTGTCATCGAGATGTCTCCCCTGAGAATTGTGAATAAGCCTTATCTCACTTCCAGCTACATGCATCAGGACTGGCATGTCTGTTCTAGGCCTTAAAATCATTTCTGGTTACTCACCAAAGGCAATGTTTCAAAAATAAGTGTTTGTGCATAAAACATCAGCCATAGAACCCAACAGCATTGGTTCTGGAGCACTTACTCAACAGGACTAAAAGACAAATTAAACATGGGGTTGATTAAGAGCTAAATCATTTCATTAAGCCAGAGAGTGAATAACAGAACTGAGAAAACTCCTGAATTAGAATTCAGTCTGAATTAGAAAATACTCAGCTAGGTCGATTTGTCAGACATTGCTGTTTGGGGGGGGGGGGGGTGAGGGGAGGGGCTATGCAAATGAAACACATTATAGATGAGAAGGGAGAACTGGCCCCTCCCTCAAGCATTCTACCCTTTTAATGTTAATTGTTCAAACCTGTCCAACTTTGGGGGATTTTTACAAATCTGTAACATTACATTTCCTCCTAATTATATTGAGTTTCTATATTGTACATGATCTTCCCTAATAAATATAGTTAATATAAATTTTACCACTTTACCTTTTAATGTAAATGCCCCGAATGTTTTATATCATTTTTTCAATCTATTCTAAATTTTGATCAGTGCATGCTGTTCGAAAACAACTGTTCTAGTATATACTTTTTTTTGTTAAAAAAAAAAAGCAGCATTCCTTTGAATATACTGGGCTAACATAAAGCTTGTTATTTATATCTTCTGGTATAGATTTCCCCAGTGTATGCACTTTAAAAAAAACAAAAACATTATTCCACAATGTGACTTAGAATTCATTTTGATCCAAGCATGACAAATGAAGAGTCTGTCCTGCTGGATTGGACTGATGTGCATAGAAGTCTGCGATGGATATTTTTTAAAAAAAACACATCGCACCTTGAACTCTTGTCACTTCCCAACCCATCAAACTGTCTGAATGGAAAGCAAAGGCATCCTGGTTTTCCTCCTAACTACCATCATCCAGTATGGCTTCAAAACTGCTTACTAGAACTCAAAGGAAGACAGGGAGTGGAGCAGGAAGGCCTCCTTCCCATCCGACAATCAAAAACAGCCCACAAAGAGCTGCATTACTTCCATTTGTGAAACAAAGGAGACAAGATTCTCAGGAAAGCCATTTTCAATCCTTAGAGATACATCACGGCTGCTTTGGTGCTGCATCTTTCAGTTATCCTTACCCATCCTATAGGATCCTACAGGGCTGGAGGGCTTTCAGGTCCCATAATGCTACCTTATGGGATAGGTCAGGAGTGTCAAACTCAATTTCATTGAGGGCCGCATCAGGGTTGTGTTTGACCTCAGAGGGCCGGGGTGGACCTGGCCAGGGTGGGCGTGACCAGCTCAATGTCACTTGTGTCAGGGGCGCCTGTGGTGGCCTGAGCACTCCACCAATGAAAACAGGTTCCCCAGCTCCGTTTTTGGCTGCGATGGCCTCCTGCAATCCTCTGCCAGCAAAAACGGAGCTCGGGAGGGCCGCACACAGCCCTCGTGAGCTCCGTTTTCAGCTGCAACAGCCTCTTGCAACCCTTTGCCAGTGAAAACGGAGCTCAGGAGAGCTGCACACGGACCTCGCAAGCTCTGTTTTTGGCTGCAACAGCCTCCTGCAACCCTCTGCCAGTGAAAATGTTGCATGTGACCTTCCCAAGCTCCATTTTTCCTGGCACAGGCACTGCAGGCCAGTCCTTCGTTGTTTCCAGGGTGACCCCGCAGGCCAGATCTAAGCACACACTCCCGGGCTTTGAGTTTGACCCCCCCTGGGATAGGTGATGTAACAGCTATGTCACATCACCTGCCCTATGGAACAACTTCCTCCCACAAATTTATTTTGACCTGTTCTAAATAGTCTTTAAGAAAACCATGAAGACCAACATGTTTTACTCCTTTCTGTTTTATTTTTATCATTTTCCTTGTACCGGATATTTTTAAATCTGGTTAGCTGCTCAGAACCTCTGCTAAGGGGGAGACATATAAATGTATGCAACAAAATAAATGGAAATGTCAAACTAGCTCTCCTGAAATACCACAAGCCCTTTCTCCACAGCTGACTTCAAGGATCATCCATCTGTTCTTAATGTTAGTAGAAACTATACCAGAATATATTCCCCTGAGTTCACGTATCTCTGTATCATTCCAATTTTAGTATATGTACTGCATATGTAGCACACATTAAGCAAAATAAACCTTCAGCTTTGCTGCCTTTCCAGTTTCTGAATGTCATCGGCCAATGCAATGATGGAGCAGTGATAGGGAGGAGTATAAAGGATAATAGTGGAGGAGAGTCCCCAGGGTTCAGAATAGTGAACCCGTGCCCACATCAGCCCAAAAGGGCAAATAGGAACCAGATTGACATGGGCATCACCCTACATGACATGGGTCCAGGTTATTTGAGGGACCGCCTCTATCTAATCACATCTATCTATCCTATCATGTCCAGCAACAGCAGGGGTGGGCTTCAAACATTTTAGCAAGGGGTTCTCTGCCCAGTTGCTGGGCAGGCCTGGCCATGATGGATGTGGCCTAGTCAGCCTCCTGCACCACGGCGGGGGGCGTCTTTGCCCTCCCTGGGCTTTGGAGGCTTTCATTGAGCATCCAGGAGGGCGAAAACAGCCTCCCCAACTTCAGAGGCCCTCTAGAGTCCAGAAACTGGCCTTCCCGAACTTCCGGTAGACCCATATTGTGCCTTCCCGAAACCTCCGTGTGCACCCTGCACTTACCTGCATCCAAAACAGGCCACATGGGAACTCCTGGGAGAGGCAGGGTGGGGTGGGTGGGGCCAGCCAGGGGTGGGATTTGGAGGTTCTCCGAACTGCACAGAATCTTAGTTAGAGGTTCTCCCGAACCCCTGCGAACCCCCAGCGGCCCATCCTTGAGCAACAGGGATATGTTGCAGGTTCAATCTGCTAAAGAGCTTCATCTGATGGGACCCTGACAACATGCCTTTTCTGCTGTGACCCCCACCCTCTGGAACACCATTTCCCCCCAAACACACACACACACACACACACACACACACACACACACACACTCCCAAGGTGGGGTTATCCTCATCCCTATTAGCTTTTTGAAAGATTCTGAAAATGTGGTTCTTTCAGCAACCTTGTGGATCACATGGGGGACCTGCACAATGATTCTGTTGTGTTTAGATGGGTGTTCGCTTACAACCTTGTTTTTTTTACTATCTTATTTACCTTGGTTTTTAGTTATTTTTAAAGTGTTTTAATAGTTATGATTTTTATTTATTTATTTTTATTTATTTATTTATTAAATTTTTATACCGCCCCCTCTCCCGAAGGACTCGGGGCGGTGAACAGCCAAATTAAAAACACACAATACAAATATTAAAATACATTAAAACAGAATTAAATTATCTTAGGCTTCTCCAATTTAAAACCCCGTTACCCATAAAATTCACCAATTAAAAATTTTTAACCCAGCCCGGCTTGCTGAAATAAAAACGTCTTCAGGGCCCGGCGGAAGGTCCGGAGATCCGGGATTAGTCGTATCCCTGGGGGCAGCTCATTCCAGAGGGCGGGTGTCCCCACAGAGAAGGCTCTTCCCCGGGGGGTCGCCAGCCGACATTGCCTGACAGACGGCACCCTGAGGAGACCCTCTCTGTGGGAGCGTGTTGGCCGGTGGGAGGTTATCGGAGGCAGAAGGTGGTCTCGTAAATAACTGGGTCCTAAGCCATGGAGCGCTTTGAAGATGAGAACCAACACCTTGAAGCGCACTCGGAAGACCACTGGAAGCCAATGCAGCTCGCGCAGGAGAGGTGTCACGTGGGAGCGCCATGCCGCCCCCATAAGTACCCGCGCGGCCGCATTCTGCACCAGTTGGAGCCTCCGAGTGCTCCTCAAGGGGAGCCCCATGTAGAGAGCATTACAGTAGTCAAGGCGGGAAGTAACGAGGGCATGAGTGACCGTGCATAGGGAGTCCCGGTCCAGAAAGGGGCGCAACTGGCGTATCAGGCGGACCTGATAGAAAGCCCCCCTGGCCACGGCCGTCAAATGCTCTTCTAAGGACAGCCGTGCGTCCAGGAGGACACCCAAGTTACGCACCCTCTCCGTGGGGGCCAATGTCTCGCCCCCAATAGTCAGCGATGGCACCAGCTGACTATATCGGGACGCCGGCAGCCACAGCCACTCAGTCTTGGAGGGATTGAGTCGGAGCCTGTTCCGCCCCATCCAGACCCGCACCGCCTCCAGGCACCGGGACATCACTTCAAGGGCATCGTTGGGGTGGTCTGGGGTGGAGATGTACAGCTGGGTGTCATCAGCGTACAGATGGCACTGCACCCCAAAACCACGGATGATCTCGCCCAGCGGCTTCACATAAATGTTGAACAGGAGAGGCGAGAGGACCGACCCTTGTGGCACCCCACAAACCAAGTGCCTTGAGGTCGACCTCTGCCCTCCAGCCAACACAGACTGCGACCTGTCGGAGAGATAGGAGGAGAACCACCGTAAAACAGTGCCTCCCACTCCCAACCCCTCCAACCGGCGCAGCATGATACCATGGTCGATGGTATCAAAAGCCGCTGAGAGGTCTAATAGGACCAGAACAGAGGAGCAACCTCTGTCCCGAGCCCTCCAGAGATCATCAACCAACGCGACCAATGCCGTTTCCGTGCTGTACCCGGGCCTGAAGCCGGACTGGAACGGATCTAGATAGACGGTTTCCTCCAGGTACTGGGGGAGCTGTCGCGCAACCACACTCTCAACAACCTTCGCCAGAAAGCGAAGGTTGGAAACTGGACGATAGTTTGCCAAAACAGCTGGGTCCAGAGAGGGCTTCTTGAGGAGGGGCCTCACCACCGCCTCTTTCAAGGCGGGAGGCAAGAACCCCTCACTCAAGGAAGCGTTTATAATCCTCTGGAGCCAGCCTCGTGTAACCTCCCGGGTAGCCAGCACCAACCAGGAGGGACACGGGTCCAATAAACATGTGGTTGCGTTCAACCTCCCCAGCATCCTGTCCACGTCCTCGGGAGTCACAGGGTCAAACTCATCCCAGATAACCGTCTCAAGACAGACCTCGGACAACCCGCCCGTACCTACCCAGTCGGAGTCCAAGCCTTCCCGAATCTGAGCGACTTTATCGTGCAGATAATGCGCAAAATCCTCAGCACGACCTTGCAAGGGGTCTTCCCGCGCTCCCAGATGGAGAAGGGAGCGAGTCACCCTAAACAAGGCAGCTGGGCGATTTTCTGCCGACGCGATAAGAGCGGAAAAGTAATTACACTTCGCCGCCTTTATCGCCACTAAGTAGGTCTTGATATAAGACCTCACTAGTGTACGGTCAGATTCGGAGCGACTGGCCCTCCAACTACTCTCTAGGCATCTTTTCCGGCGTTTCATCCCCCTCAGCTCCTCGGAGAACCAAGGAGCTGGGCAGATTCGGCGCCGGGTCAGAGGCCGCAAAGGCACGACCCGATCTAAAGCACCAGCGGCCGCCCTATCCCAGGCGGTCACCAGGTCCTCAGTCGAGTCGCGTGCCAGAGTCTCAGGAAATGGCCCAAGCTCCATTCGGAACCTATCAGGATCCATCAGGCGCCTGGGGCGGAACCACCTAATTGGTTCCGCCTCCCTGCGGTGGGGCATAGCGGTCAGGAAGTCAAGTCTAAGGAGAGAATGGTCTGACCATGACAAGGGTTCAATAACTATATCCCCTGTATCTAAGCCATTCAACCACTGACCAGAGACGAAAACCAAGTCCAGCGTGTTTCCTCCTATGTGAGTGGGGCCCTGAATTAACTGGGTCAGGTCCATGGCCGTCATGGAAGCCATGAACTCCCGAGCCGCCTCAGATGCTTCACCGATGGACGGCAGGTTGAAATCCCCCATGACTAAAAGCCTGGGGGTATCAACCACCACCCCGGCTATAACATTGAGGAGCTCGGGCAGGGCCGCTGCCACGCAGCAAGGAGCCAGGTACGTAACCAGCAGGCCCATCTGCCTCCCATGGCCCCACTTCACAAGGAGAGACTCACAACCGGCTATCTGAGGTACAGTGGCCTCCCTAGGATCAAGACCTTCCTTTACAATAACCGCCACCCCCCCACCCCTACCCTGGGCCCTTGGCTGATGGAATGCGCGGAAACCCGGTGGGCACATTTCTACGAGGGGGACCCCCCCCTCCAGGCCCAACCTTTCTTTTAATGATTGATTGCACACTGTCCAGATGGACAGCTTTATAAAATGTGTGAAATAAATAAATAAATCACTTGATGGATGGTGTAATCTTAGATAAGGCACTGTATTCCTTCTTCAACTTTAGACTCAAATCTACTTTAGACTCAATCTACTATCGGCAATATGGGAATAATAACACAGCCATGT
This sequence comes from Pituophis catenifer annectens, assembly GCF_029215685.1. Lineage (NCBI taxonomy): Eukaryota > Metazoa > Chordata > Lepidosauria > Squamata > Colubridae > Pituophis > Pituophis catenifer. The sequence goes on from NW_027256881.1 coordinate 324,200,798, forward strand.
TTAATCAAGATAATACACCATTCTTTGAACTCCCCCAAACAATGACATGTATTATTAGTACATTGGTTGGTTTTGTAGAACTATTTACATAGCAAAAAGAAAGATTTCCTTTGCTGGGTTAAGCAAAGTCTTGCAAATCCTTGCCTTTTAAAAAGATTCCTAAGATTCCTCAGAAACAGAATCTGAACCATTATTCCCATTTGCCCTTCAATCTCTGGATCAGAGCTCTATCCAGAAATCCAAAAGTATTCTTGTGGAACAATGGTATCATAAGTGGTAGTAAACTTAAGTTGAAATACTATGTCCAGTTTTGATCGTCACTATATAAAAAAAGATGTTGAGACTCTACAAAGAGTACTGAGAAAATTATTAGGAAACTGAAGGCTAAAATATATGAAGAATGGTTGCAGGAATTGGATATGTCTAGACTCTAGTTTAATGAAAATAAGGACTAGGGTTGGCATGATAGCAGTGTTCCAGTATCTAAGAGGCTGCACAAAGAAGAGGGGGTCAACCTAGTCTCCATTGCACTGAAAACAGGACAAGAACCAATGAATGGAAACTAATCAAGGAGAGAACCAATCTAGAAATAAGAAGAAATTTGCTGACGGAACAATTAATCAGAGGAACAGCTTCAGAAGTTATGGGTGCTCCATCACTGGAGATTTTTAAGTAGAGATTGGACAACCACTTGTTTGAAATGGTGTAGGGTTTCCTGCTTGAGTAGGGGGTTGAACTAGAAGACTTCTAAAGTTTCTTCCAATTCTGTTATTCTTTATGTTGCAGGAGAGTAGATGCCCACTAAGTGTTAGAAAAAGGCAATCTTAAATAATAACTCAACAATGGAAGCTGAGTATTGTTCTTTGCAGGCTCGCCTCTGTCCAATGACTTCTGCCCATCTGACAGGACCTGACAGGGATGGCATGCTCCAGGTCCCGTCACTTAAGCAGCAGCATCTGGCAGCACCCAGGAGACATGTCTTTTCTGTTGCTGTGCCTGTCCTATGGAAAAGCATTCCTCCTAATATTGATTTTGCTTGATTTTGTCTGCCTTCCTAAAGGCTCTGAAGATCTGGTCAGGAGATTTTGTGAGCCTTTTATAATTGATTGTTTCTGGTGGTTTGAGCTCAGTAGTGGGTTCCACTTACCTTCACTACTGGTTTGAAATCGGGAAGGGGGCTCGTGCGTGGCGCTTCTGTGCATGCATATGGACATGCGCAGAGCATCTGTGCATCCCCCGTCACAGCCTCCCGCCATCGCCACTACTGGTTTGCCCGAACCGATGCGAACCGGTAGAAACCCACCACTGTTTGAGCTGTCTCTGGTATAATATAATGCAATATATTGTATTTTTTTGCTGGTTGCTATTCCCTTTTTGTGTACACTGCCCTGAGTTGCATGTCAGGTGGGTGGCTCTCTAAATGGGACAAATAAAGAAATAATAAAACCAATTGCCCAAAGAGTGGTAGGTTTGCCTTCCCTGGAGGTGTTGAGTGCAGACTAGACAGCCATCTGTTGGGAAAGCTTTAATTTGGATTCCTGAATGGAATGAGGTGTGGGACTAGATAGACTAAATGGTCCTGCCTGGTGTATGATTTTATGTTTCTACAATTCTAGGTTTTGCATTAAAGGAAATCTCCCAGAGGGACTGTAGCCAGTAGTCCAACCATTTATAAATAAAAGGGACTCATTCATAATTGAAGGACCAGATGGCTTTCTTTTTCTGAATTATTTATACTGTAATAGCATATGGCTGTGAGATCCCAGTAGGATATCAACGCCAGAAGGTGCGAGACTCTCTGTAGGCACAGAGAAATAGAGACATTCCTTTTCAAGTTACGTGCACCCCACGTAGGTAAGAATTGTGCAGCAACAATACGGAAGGAAGGTGAATACTACCATCTCCCAAGGCTCAGGCAGTTGCATTTCACTGCTCCTGCAGTTTTAACATCCATGTCAATAAAGGACATTTTGATGTAGGAATGTCATTTGGTCACTTTCTTTAACAGTGAGGAACACAGGATGTTTTGAGAAACCAGAATTAGTGATTCCTTTTTTCTTTTTTGTGGCAAAAAAAGAAATAGACGTTCAAAAACTGCTGGATATATTTGCCTATGATGCTTTTCAGTTTCATTTTCAGGAGACTGAAAAAAATCACCCTTATTCTGACCAAATACTGAGAATACGTTTTTTAGAGTTCCTTTTCAATCTTGATTTTCCTGTTTAGGCTGCTTTATTTCTATTTTTCTCTGATTCTTCCCCATCTCAGAAATAAGGAGGCAATCAATGCAGTGAATTTATAGGCTTTTTATTGCTGGCTATGTCACAGCATTATATAAGACCAGGGTTTCTAAATCTTGTCCGCTTAAAGATGCATAGACTTCAGCTCCTCGAATTCCCCAGCCAGCATGGGGGAAAAGCAACATACTGGTAATTCATTCCCATCAGTCGGGAAACAGTGAAGGCCAAGATGAAATGGCAGTTCTGCCCAGTGTAGAGAATATTGATGAGTTGGACATCTGATTAAGAGGTAAGTTTACATACAACGCTAAACTTGAGGGTCCTCGCACATGATCTCCATCATGCAGCCTTAAAAAAACACTGTCCCATTCACAGACCACCTTGGAGGCTGCCTAAATTTGTCCTACCAGTTTTAAAGTAGTGTTTGCCACCTTTTCTAACACAACTGGTGTACAAATGGTCTGTGATGCCTCCTTCACACTCTTGGTAATGAGACTGTCAGGAGCTGGTATTTGCTGTTCTTATTGGATGACTGGAGCTGCTCCAGAGTTTTCTCCTTACATATTGGTTTAGTGGCCTTCTCAAAGACCACCAAACCTGTTATGAAAGATACGATGAGTGATTTTTCAAAATACTGTAGATCAATCTGTTTTTAAAAAGAAGCCTTCCCAATTTAAACTGGAAAAGAGATGTATTGTTGATTCATCCCAAATGAGTGCATTAAAAGTTTTCTGCAACAGTTCTCAGCATGGGATATATTTGGCACTGTATGAAAGTGACAAGAGTTTTAACAGTTCCCCTTTTAGTTCCTGGGACAGGAAGATCAGTAAATCTATCAGTAAAAATAGCCTGGCCATTAGTGAGGAGGATAGATGAATGAAGTGGGAATGGAGCTCTTCCAAAGTGTTATGTGAGCATCCTCCCACTGAGTCACTTACTTTTTCGGACCCATTGATCAGTGGTGAAATCCAAATTTGTTTACTACTGGTTCTGTGGGTGTGGCTTGGTGGGTATGGTGTGGCTTAGTGGGCATGGCTTGGTGGACGTGGCAGGGGAAGGATACTGCAAAATCTCCATTCCCACCCCACTGCAGGGGAAGGATACTGCAAAATCCCCATTCCCTCCCCACTACTGGGGGAAGGATACTGCAAAATCCCCATTCCTTCCCACTCCTGGGGGAAGGATATTGCAAAAACTCCATTCCCACCCCACTCTGGGGCCAGCCAGAGGCGGTATTTGCTGGTTCTCTGAACTGCTCAAAATTTCCGCTACCGGTTCTCCAGAACCTGTCAGAACCTGCTGGATTTCACCCCTGCCACTGATATGTCAGCTGGCAACTTGGGGACATATTCTAGCAGTCTTTCAAAAATTCACTAGGTACGTGTTCAGAAACAGGCTGAGTGATGGGTTGCCAGCCTGCAGTGTTTTAACAACCTCTTACTCAACTAAGTAACTCTGACCCCAGCACCTGGCCAATCTTACTAAGGCTCACCTTACAACAATGGATAGTGTTTTTTCCTGTCAGCTGCTGCTGGTGGGTGTTAAAGGAAATAAAGCCAGGGGACTCAACCAACTGATGCCCTTAATTTATCACTGATTAAAGCAATGAGGATAGGGACACTTGCAAGCCTTGTTCTTGAGACAGATTAGAGTACAGACTGAAGCAGCACAAATTTTGTAATATGCCTTTATTTTATTCCAAGACTGGAAGAATGCATGTTGATTTAGCCATGAGGAAGAGTCCAAAGCTAGAAAGGAGTTGGGTGTCTTGTAATTCAGGGTATAATAGTAATGCTACCCATTGTCTCAACATACTGTGTGAAATGATCCAATATGATGAGTTCTTTAAATATCACACAAGATGTGAACATCAAAATTTTATTTTCTTATACTGGAAATACAGGAATCTTAGTGATTAGGGATGTGGAACATGAAACCAGGCAACTGCTATAGTATTAACACTTTATGTGAGGAACAGAAAGTGAGAAGTCTGTTGCACAGCTATAGACTTGGGGAAAAAGAGGAGGTTGTATTGGAATTAGGAGCAACTTTATGTTCTGGTTCGGAGTCATGCCACTCAGGGATTGCCAACTGTTGTAACGGCTACAGATCCTGAGCTACAATAAGGATTTTGTTCCTTGTTTTCTCTCTGTGAGTATTAGCCAACTATGTGACTGCCTTAGGGGAGTCTGACACCAAGTTTATGATATGAAAAAGCCATAGATCTGGAAGAATCCTTAAAGAGCCAAATTCCTGCCAATTCAGGAAAGGAACATGCAGCAGTGTCTCTGGTGGGCTGATCTTACATAAAACATATATTCTTATTCTATGCTCGGCTTGGACTTCAGCTAAAGAGAGCAAAATCTAAAGCCTTTAGTTTTCTTTCCAGGGTGTTATCTTCCCAGGCATATACTTGAACTCTTATTTGCCATGAAAAGTTGCTGTGTTACTTATCTAGTAAAGAACAATATACAAGAGAATTAAAAAACAAAGCTTAAATCTGGTTTGATCTGCTTATGCTGTTCCAGTCAGCCAAAGAAAAGCAATTATCCTACTGCTTGAAACACATTGCAACAGTTAAGAAGAAATGCATATATAATACATGTTAATTTCACATAGGCTCATTCATAAATCCTGTGTCCCTCTACTGCAGATAGGTGCATTTTTATTTTTTAAAAAAATCAGCGAATTCATATTTCAATTTCTGAACGCATTTGTTTGCAAAAGATTCACATGTATACATTTCCCCACAAAATATTTCAGACATATTATATTCTTGAATGCACATTTTATATGCCTTAAGCTTGGTTCTGAACTCAGAACTGCATCGCAAGCATCCAGAGAATTTCTGCAAAACTCTAGGGACACTGCATTCAAATACATGCATTAATCCACACATTTATGCAGACTGAATGTTGACTTCAAGCATGCTGCTAAAAATTGTTTTTAAGAAACAGATGTCCTTCTGGTAGTTGAAGGGAAGGGTGTGAGACATATGAAAGCTTCTTGTGGGTGTCTCCTGCTGCTTGCAGCCTAACTATATTATTTGGGGAAAATTCCCAGGCATTGTGTATTACGATCCAGGTGGCTGCTGGCTTCCAACCAGTTTAACTGGTTTGTAAATCAGATTGAAAGAGGCTTGGTCCATTCAATTAGAAGAACTGAAGTGTGCACATAGGCAGGCAGAGATCACACAAAGATATGTTTTGCCTGGAAATATGAGAGAATGGCCACTCCATATACAGGGGACGGGATGTTAAAATGATTAAGTACTATTTCTTCATTAAAATGAGTAGAGAAGGGGGGTGTTGTCAAGTATTTTGATCATCTGTGTTAAACATGATTCCTGAGAAATGCAGTGTGGGAAAAAATCACAATGCAACAAGTGATGGAGAAGAGTTATTGAATTATAAATGTGAACATAGCAAACATCCAGATGTTGATAATACATGGAGTGAACAATGCAAAACAGCAGAAGCACCTTTAAGCAAAGATCTTGCACAAAGCTTCCTTTCAACATATTACAAAAGAGCAGGAACAAAAATGAGACAAACCTGCTTTGGTAGAAAAGTGATGCTAAACACCTTGGGAATTAACCACATGAAACAGATGGTATCAAACACTTCAGCTGCCCTAATTGGTTTGAGTTAAGCTTGGGAGCCGCCCAGAGTTGGTTGAAAGATGGGTGGCTAAATAAATAAATAAATAAATAAATAAATAAATAAATAAATAAATAAATAAATAAATAAATAAAACACAAACAAACAAACAAACAAGCAAACCATCTTGACTCTAGAACAGGGATCCCCAAACTTGGCAGCTTTAAGACTTGTGGACTTCAACTCTGGAATTCTGGGAGTTGAAGTCCACAAGTCTTAAAGCTGCCAAGTTTGAAGACCTCTCCTCTAGAATCTCCACTTTTGGGGGACAAGTTTTGGGATTAAAGGGGAAGTGGGAGTGCCATTCATATTTACTAACCTCCTGCCTCATTAAATCATCAGCAGCCCATCCTGCTTTCAGTAGTTAAGATGGGGGCTGCAATTGCACGGTCCAAATCTTCCCTCTTTTTTTACATGCCTCTGATCCAGTGGTGGGTTGCCTCTGGTTCTCACTGGTTCTATAGAATCGATAGTAAAACTGGTGGGAGGCTCCACCCACTGGCCCCAACATCATCAAAATGCTTCTGCGCATGCGCAGAAGAGCGTGCATGAGCGAAGTGAGCACGTGTGCGCAGCCCCGTTGCAAACTGGTAGTAAAGGTAAGTAGAACCCACCCCTGCTCTGATCAGAATCAAAGGGTTTTTTTTTATGCAATGCAAAGTGTTGCTAGCTAGGCTATCAAGTTTCTCACAGTAGAATTCAGTCAATATTGAGTTCTAGGAGGAAAGTTCTCCATTCATGGATCTTCAGAAGGACTTCATGTTATGGATTTTCATGAAGTATTTACACAAGACAAGGGCCAAACCTCCCCACCCCATATTGCAATGGGTTAAGGGACATTCCATGGAATGATGTGCACATGATGTTAGAAACATAGAAAACTGACAGCAGAGAAAGAGCTAATGGTCCATCAAGACTGTCCTTTGAGAATTTTTTTTAAAAAAATGTTGGATGATGGACATGTGTTTATCTCGAGCAAGTTTAAACTCAGTTACTGATGACTGACCCACTACCTCTGCTAGAAGTTGGTTCCAAACTTCCATTATTCTTTCTGTGAAATAATACTTTCTAAAATTACTTTTCAACTTCCCTCCTTTCAGTTTGAGGTTATGCCCCTGGGTTGTTGGATTTTGCTCAATATTGAAAATACTACTTTCTAGAACCTTATTTACACCTTCAATATATTTTAAAGTTTCAATCAGGTCGCTGCCCTTTCCCTTCTGTACATATTCAGTTCCTTCAGTCTCTCCTGATATGTTTTGTCCCTCAGACCATGTACCATTTTTGTAGCCTGTCTCTAGACTTGCTCAATCTTATTATTTTTAAAGTGAGATCTCCAGAATTGGACACAGTATTCCAAACGGGGTCTAGCTAAAGCCCTGAATTCAGCGGTGAGTTTTAGATATTGTTACCACCCGTTAGCCCCGCGTGCACACATTCACTTTGCGTGTGCACACACCTTCCATGCATGCGCCTGGCCTTCCACCAGGGGTGAAATGCTCCCGGTTCGGACCTAATCGGGTGATCCGGTAGCGATTGTGGCAGGTGGTTCGGAGAACTGGTAGCGATGGCAGTGCAAGGCTCCGCCCACCCGCCCAGGTGTCGTTACTTCCTGCTTTTAAAAGGTTAAAAAAAAGCTCTGGCTGTCGCGAGGCACAGCTGTGATTGTCAGAGCCTTTTTTTTACCTTTCAAAAGCATTTTTTTACAACCTATTCACCCAAATAGGTTGTAAAAAAATGCTTTAAAAAAGTAAAAAAAAAAGTTGGCCATGCCCACCCAATCACATTACCACCACCCCCACCAAGCCACGCCCACAGAACCGGTAGTAACAAATTTTACATTTCACCACTGCCTTCCACACATGCATTTTGCTCATGCGTGCGCCTTCCGTGCATGCGCCCGGCCTCAAAAACGTAGCTAAATAGGATGGCATAGTGCCGAGGCAGGTGGGCAGGCCAACCCGCTATCTCCGCTACCAGTTTGGGCGAACCGGTCTGAACCAGCTGAATACCACCTCTGCCTGAATTGTAGGATTAGGACCACCTTTATAAAATCTCATGGATTATGGGAGATACACTAGACTACCTTCTCTGTGGGCGCATTCAGTATAAGCTTTCCACAAAGCAACCTAAAAATACGTTAGGGTAATCTGCTTTGTGAGGGTGGAAGTTCGTTCTCCAACCTTGTGGGTTGGTTGCCGAATGTTTCATTACCAGCTAGGTACTGTAACATCTTCAGCAGAATTTAGGGGATGTCAGTGTCAGTGTTCTTCTGGTTATAAGGGCTTCGTGCATGTACAAGCCCCTCCACATGAGGGGCTTATAAGCAGAAGAATATTGACACTGACATCCCCTTAATTCTGCTGAAGATGTTACCTCACCTGGTAATGAAACATTCAGAAACCAACCCACAAACTCAGAGAACGAACCTCCACCTTCATCCTCCACCCAAGCTACAGATATTCGCCACTATTACAAATACGCTTTGTTCTGACAGCTGAACTGTAATCTGACTGAATCAGAAGGTAAATAATGGTGTTGTCCTGAAAGCTTTAGTGTTTGTGACAAGTTAAGGAATGCAGTTGGTGGATTTCCTGTCAGTGGGAGAAAAAATAATGCACTAATGTCAGGATTCCAAATAACACCCCCAATGAAAGAAAACTCCGAGGCTTGAGTTTCCTCAAAGTTCCATTTTATTAGAGGTGTCATATTGGCACATCTGGGAAAACCCAAATCCGAAAGCTTCCAGGTTTTCCCCACCCAAAGGAAAGTCCAAGTCCCTTCCCTTGCACCCACATGTCCATCACATGGTCCAATCAATCCACCGTCCCAACTGGAGATGCCTCCCAGTTCCAGTCATCCAAGTGCAGGGCAAGATGGCCTTGCCTTTCTGAGAAAGGAATGTTATTATGGCTATATATCACCTTGCTCCATACAATCCCCCCTCCCAGTTCCCCACAATAGTAAATGTGGCAGGACTGAAGATCCAACGAAAAAGATGGCTTTCAGACCTGACACTATTCCTTCTCACTAACTTGGAGTGGTGTTGGAGCTACCAACACCACTCCAAGTGGTGGGAAGGGGAGATTAGTTTTAAAAGTGGCCAGATCCATCTGTCAGAAATGATCTGTGGTGTGAGAGGGGCTGTTCATCTCTCCTGATTTACCTGTAAATTCCCAAACATGTGGTCGATAATTGGAAGATTATTTCTCTCTCTCGATTGCTTTCTCTCTCTTATGTTCTCACTTGGCCTTTCCTTGTCCACTCATTCTTCTCCCTTTCTCACTTGCTTTTCTCTCATCTTGCTCATCTGCCTGTCTCTTACTTGCCTCACAATATTTTCTTGTACTCTGCTCATCAGCTTCACTTGCTTTACTCATTCTTGCTCATTCTTCAATCCCTGGGTTGCTATTGCTCACTTTGTCTCATACACATACTTTCTCTGAAAACAACTGGTGTGGGAAGTACCCCACTCCAGAAGAGATTTCCTATTTCAACCCAGACTACGCTGGCAAGTATGATGCACAAGATTGCTAGGCACGTGTAAAATCGTGTTCTGGCTGATAGCGTGCAAAGTAACCGTGTCCACCAGTGCTTCAGCTTGCAGAGCAGAGCTGCCTATCTGTGGGGAAACTTTTTTAAACCTGTCCTGGTATATACAATTAAGGGGAGACATGGATGATGTGTGTCACACAATTGTAGCAAAGTAATGGTAGTCACAGAACTTTGTTCCTCTCTTTCCTTACAGATGGAATATAATGGGATGGGACCAGTTGTGAAAGAACTCAGTATCTTAAGTTCTGAACATTGCAAAATAACTCAGTATCATACGTTGATTTGGGAATAGTACCTTGAAAACACCTTTCTATCTCCAGTAAAGAAGATAATTGTATTCTGATCAGTATTTGTTTAACCTTCTCTATCTTTCTTTTTCCTCCCACTTTTATTTTCCTTTTTTCACCTTTGGTGGTTATCTCACTGTCAGATTAAAGAAAAGCCTAAAGAATGCATGACCTTGCACCAGTGGTGGGTTACTACTGGTTCAACCCGGATTGGGCAAACCAGTAGCGGTGGAGGCAGGAGGCTTCGCCCACCCGCCCGGTACGCTTCTGCGCGTGTGCAGAAGTGTTGCATGCGCACACTCATGCGCACGCGCCCACGAGCAAACCAGTAGCGACAGTTTTGAAACCCTCCCCTGCCTTGCACATCACCTCCAAATCTATCAGTAACTACGTCTGTTATGCATTTCTTCTCTGAAGTAAATCCTTTTGAGTTCAGTGGAGTCTACGCCTAGATAAGTTGGTAGAAAAATGCAGTGTAAAAGATGCAATGCTGGCAGAGATGCCTAATTATTATTATTTTATTAGAGAAAAGACAATATCTTCGTTTATGGTTGACTAGAAATGCCAATATACTTTTTGCATGAAAAGAAAAAAATATGCACTTAAGATTTGTGATTCTGATGATTAGAGGGGAAATGGAAAATAGAAAAATTTCAGCTTTTTATAATCGTAAGAGTAAGAAATTTGTAAACATATATGCTTATTTTTCCTATTTTTCTTTTCCACTGCATTTTTGTTCTCTCTCTCTCGCTCTCTCTCTCTCTCTCCTCTCTCTCTCTCTCTCTTCTCTCTCTCTCTCTCTCTCTCTCCCCCTCCCTCCCTCCCCCTCTCTCCTCTCTATTTTGGATTCTTTTTTATGTTCTCTGTAAAAGTTTTAATATTTTTTTAAAGAAGAAAATTGCAATGTAAGACTAATGCCCAGCCAAAAACATGTACAAGTTATCAAGTACCTACCTCTCTGTTTTGCCTTTCTAAACGATAACAGTGATTTTTCAATAATTTTTCTCCTTGACTGATTATAAGACAGGCAAGATAACTACAAAGACTTCTATTTCAGGATTAAGTTGTCTTGAAATGTAAAATAAAACCTTTTCAAATACATTGCTCTGTGTTATTCAGCCATTTTATGTGCTGTTGACTATAACTTCCAATTCCTTAAGAGAACTTCTATCTTTTTCAAATGGACAGTTTAATCATTTATCATTTAGTAATTCTAAAAGCAGAGTCACGTTGAGAATCTAAGAAGATACCTGTTGGATCAGAATGTTACTTCTACAGTCCTTCAGCAATAAGACAAATGTCTAGTAATCCTTTCTCACACTATAAATAATCTTCAGTGCAACACCTAAAGTAATGTTGATTTCAAAATTGTGAGAGATTACTGCAAGTGCTTGACAAATAGTCCTCAACTTGCAACCATAATAGAGCCTCCCTATTACAGTCATAACTCATGATGGTCATCAAGCAGATCACCCACATAACGAACCCTATTTTATGACCTTTTTTGTGGTGATCATTAAGCAAACACCATGGTCATTGAGCGAACCAACTGTTCGCTATGGGCCAGGTTTTCCGAAAGCTAGAAGTAAATGCTGGTTTACAACAAAACCGTCATAAATGTGGTCATATGGTCATGTTGTGCTTCCAAAGGCTATACATGGAGATTTGTTGCTGAGTGCCTGAAATGAGGTCATGTGACCACAAGGGGACAACCATCAAAACTTCAGTACCTCTGGGAGGTTTATCACAAGTAGTTAACAGAATAACAGAGTTGGAAGGACCGTGGAGATCTTCTAGTCCAACCCTCTGCTCAAGCAGGAAACCCAATACAATTTCAGACAAATGGTTGTCCAATCTCTTCTTCAAAGCCTCCAGTGTTGGAACACTTGGAAGCTTACACATGATGCCTACAGATTTCTCTGTAGAGAAATAGAAGGGGTCAAATTTTGGCTTTTTATACCAAAATTGGTGTGAGTTTAAGGGTAGATATGAGATGCAGAATTCTCCCTTGGTCATCTTTAAACTATCACTCCTCCCCAGTATTCCCCAAATGCCTCAAAATCAAGCCACTGAAATTCAGGAGCAAAATGGCTAAATTTTAGAGCTATGCTCTTGGGCCTCAAGAGTAGAGTTTTAAGGAGGGAAGATCTTCTACTCTCATCCCCACCCATCGTTTTGAAAGAACAAAACACCGCCATAAAAAATAGGCTACTATCTAACTAGAGTTTAGTAATGAGATTCCAGGAACTGATCATCAGATCTCCAGTACTGGGGCTGGAACCTGCTTGAGAGAGAATGGAATGCTGTGATAGTGATAGCTTTGTAGTGGGACAGACAAGACAATGAGATAAATCTGGGTGATTCATAAGAATTGCCAATTTGACAAGGTTTTGTTTCTATACAAAGGATATTTATTTATTCATATGTAGATTAATTCACACATATACATACATGCATTCATACATATATACATCACATTTCTATATTACCCATCTCACCTAAGTGGCTTGGGTGGTTTACAATAAAAAAAAAATTAGCAGAAGAAGAGATACGGTGAATAGCTTTAGCTCTTGCTAGAAGAGGAGTCACTATTGTCTAGGGTTGTGAAGGAGTTGGCAGACGTGATCTCAGAATCATTCAACCATATCTTTCAAAAATTCTGGCACACCAGAGAAGTGCCAGAGGATTGGACAAAAGCTGATATGGTTGCAATCTTCAAAAAAGGGGGGAAAATGGATCCAGGGAACTATAGACTAGGGGTGTCAAAACTATAGACCAGGGGTGTCAAACTCATGGCGTCACATTGTTGTCACATGACACATCACAACTTTTTTCCCTTCGCTAAACCAGGGATGGGGGTGCCAGTGCATCCAGCCCGTGGGCCACAAGTTTGACACCCCTGCTATAGACCAATCAGCTTGACATCAATACCTGGGAAGATCCTGGAAAAGATAACCAAGCAGCAGATCTGCAAATACCTAGAAATAAGGAAAGCTATTACTAGAAGTCAGCATGAGTTAGTCAAAAACACAACATGCCAGACAAACTTTATTGCATTCTTTGACAAAGTAATTAAATTAACCAGTGAAATGCTGTGGACTTCAGCAAGGCATTTCACAAAATATTTCTTGGTAAAATAGAAAAATGTGGAATAGACAGCATGACTGCCAGATAGATACAATCAACTGTCTGACTAACCACACTCTATGTGTAGTCCTCAACAGAATTATATTTATATGGAAGATAGCCTGTAGCAGGGTACCATGAGATTCTGTCTTAGGCCCAGTACTCTTCAAAATCTTTATAAATCAGTAGTGGGTTCCTCCCGGTTCGGCCCAATTCCGCCAAGCCGGTAGCGGTGATGGTATGACATCACCGAACTAGTTCTGCCCCCAAAATAAGCCACGCCCACAGAACTGGTAGTAAAAAAATTTAGAACCCACCCCTGTTATAAATGATTTAGGGATGGAAGTGAAACTCATCCACTTTGCAGATGACACCAAGCTGGAAGAATAGCCAACACTTTAGAAGAGAGACTCAAGATTCAACATTTTGACAGAACTGAACATCAGGCCCTATCCAACAAAATGCAGTTCAGACTCAGTGGTGAGAAAAGTAAGGTTTTACACTCAGGCAAGAAAAACTAAACACACAAGTATAGAATAGAAGGTAAGTGGCTCAACAGCACTAATTGGGAAAAGGGATCTAGATGTCATAGTGGACAACCACTTAGTGTAGTTATGAGCCAGCAGTGTGTTGCAGCTGCCAAAAAAAGCCAGTGCAATCCTAAATTGCATCAACAGAGGGATAGTATCAAGATCACATGAAGTGTTAATACTGCTTTAAAAGGCCTTGGGAAATCCACACTTGGCATACTGCATCCAGTTTTGGACATCACGATACAAAACATATGTTGACACTCTAGAAGGAGTGCAGAGAAGAGTAACAAAAATGATTAGGGAACCGGAGGCTAAAACATATGATGAATGGTTATGGGAACTGGGTGTTATTCTGTAATTCTGTATTCTGTAGCAATAACAATAGCACTTAGACTTATATACCGCTTCATAGTGTTTTACAGCCCTCTCTAAGCGGTCTACAGAGTCAGCATATTGCCCCCAATAATCTGGGTCCTCATTTTACCCACCTCAGAAGATGAAAGGCTGAGTCAATCTTGAACCTGGTGAGATTCGATCAGCCAAACTGCTGGCAGCTGGTGATCAGCAGAAGTAGCCTGCAGTACTGCACTCTAACCACTGCGCCACTGCGGCATATTCTTGTTTTATCACAACAAGAGGAACCACAACAAGCAGTCAGTGCTATGCATTTCCATTTTGGCTTATCAGAGCGTGATCAATTACCCTTCCCCTTCCTCAATAACCCCAGTGCACAGCCTTGGAGCCTCAGTTGCACTACTGCATATCACCTGGGTTTTCTCTGTCTCAGGAGAGGAACCAAAAGGGAGGAGAGATATCTCCAACTGCCACAAATTCCTCAATGTTTGTAAGGAAACTATTGCTAAATTACAGTGCTTGGAGACCATGGTTTCATTTGGAGAAGAGAATCTCTCATGCATGTCTCTTGAGGAGACTACTAAAAGCTGATCTCTGATTAAAGAAATTCTTAACCATTCAGAAGGTTCCATGGAAGTTGCAAGTGTCTCAACTTGTAATGGAAGAAGAATTGGAGTCATACTGGCTGCCTGTTTGCATGGCATACAGAAGTAGTTAATTATATCTGGGCAAACATTTTGCGTAAATCCAATTGGCTCGATTAGTTTTTGCTTTAGGACTCTCTCTGAACCCAGGAAATCAAATCCATTTGTAAAAGCAGGGTAATATTAACCACAGCTAAGAAGGCCATACAAGTAGAGCCAGCATGACCTTATTCATGCAATTTCCCTCCTAAGGGGGGAAAAATATATACTAGGGCAGATAATCTGCTAATGACATATTCTGAGTTTGGAAAGAGGGTGTCCCAAAAGATGTCTGCTTCCTTGTTGGAAAGGAACCAATTAGGAAACTTCTGTTGGCCAGGAGTTTTATTATATTTTCAAATCAAAGGGAGCCACATTCTGGCTAGGATGGAAGGTTACGTCACACCAGCCTCCAGGAATGTCCCATCCAGAATCCTTTTGGAATAAATCATCATCATCACCAATACCAAAGAAACATATCAACCTGCTACCCTGGTGGCTCTCCAGACCTGCTATCAGCACACAGACCCATAGACTCCTAGCAAAAATACAGCAGTTTGTTTAGTGACCATTCAAAGTTACAATGGCACTGAAAAATGTGGCTTATGACCGTTTTTCATAGTTACAACCTTTGCAGCACCCCTAAGATCTCTTGATCAAAAGTCATATGCTTGGCAACTGGTTCATATTTATGACCTTTGTATAAAGGGTCATGCAAGGATCGCATGACCCTTTCATGCGATCACCTTCTGAGACCTTTGACAAGCAAAGTTGTGAGCCGTGGTATCACAGTGGTTAGAATGCAGTACTGCAGGCTACTTCTGCTGCCTGCCAGCTGCCTGCAATTCAGTAGGTTGAATCTCACCAGGCTCAAGGTTGACTCAGCCTTCCGTCCTTTACCGAGGTTGGTAAAATGAGGACCCAGATTGTTGGGGGCAATATGCTGACTCTGTAAACTGCTTAGAGAGGACTGTAAAGCACTATGAAGTGATATATAAGTCTAAGTGCTATTGCTATTGCTAAAGTCAATGGGACAGCCAGATTTACTTAACAACTGGGCTACTAATCTATCAACTGCAGTAATTTTATTTTTATTTTTTTAAAATTTGATTTATATGCCGCCCTTCTCCGGAGACTCAGGGCGGCTTACAATGCGTTAAGCAATAGCTTCATACTTTTGTATATTTTTACAAAGTCAGCTTATTGCCCCCACAAACTGGGTCCTCAATTTACCTACCTTAGAAAGGATGGAAGGCTGAGTCAGCCTTGAGCCTGGCAAGATTCGAACTTACTAATTGCAGACAGCTGGAGTTAAATTACAATGCATTAGTCTGCTGAGCTATCCAGGCTCATTCTCTTAACAAGTGTGGTAAGGAAAGTCATAAGATGAGGCAAAACTCACTTAACAAATGTCTCGCTTAACAACAGAAATTTTGGGCTCAATTTGTGGTCATAAGTTGAGGACTACCTGTATTGCCATTCTATCTCGTAGAATGAATATCCTATGCCTTTCCTGTTGCAAAAGCAGAGTACATATCTGTGCAGCCTCTTTTTCAACCATCACATATTATATTATGCAAACCATCCCTTCAAAAACAGGAAAAACCCAAACAAACAAACAAACAAACAAACAAACCTCTCCCTCCAATCCCTTGTGAAGATTCTAATCTGATGGGAGAAATAAAGCTGAAAGATGACAGCTTGTTCGACAACATAAACATCAGGAAGTGTTTGTTTGGCCGGGACGATGATCCTCAAAATTCAGCTCTCCCACATTAGTCCTCACTGACTCTTTACATCGCTGGGATTTATGCTTGAGTTTGTCTTGTATTCCAGAGGATGTTGCATAACTCTCTCCTCACCACAATTCAAATCTGCCAGAATATGGAAACCGCCTACGTCAGCCAAATGAAGAAAAATATTCTGGAGTCTCCGCAACATAAAATTGTCGTTGCCTGGAATCTGTGTGTATTGCTTGGCTCAAACCTCTTGGCCTCTTGTGCCTCAGACCAAAAGGTTTGAATTACTGGGCCCAAGATACGCTGCATGTCGGCCTGTGGTGCATGTCCTTGACTATCCTTCCCAAGGGAAGAGCAAGCAAAGGGAGGGTTCTTCTTCCCATGGGCCAGGAAGAGGCGTCATTAAATACCAGCCAAACCAGGCTCAGGAGATCTCATGTCTCCAAAGCACATCTGCTGCTTAATCCTATGGACGTTTATTGGAAAGCAACTTCGTTTTTCTTTCTTCAAGCAAAAATAAAAAATAAAAAAATCACCCAGTTCACTAATTCAAATCAGGAAATCAGGATTTTCAAACCGCAAAGAAAATTTTTCTAGTCCACACAATGAAAATCCGTCACTGCAAGGAGTCCTCGATTTACAACAGCTCATTTAGTGACCGTTCAGAGTTACAATGGAACTATTGCTATAAAAAGTGTACATGAATGGTGAAATAGTTGTAATTATTACATAAAAAAGACATTGAAATGAAGATGTATATAAATAGAAAATCGGGGCTGCTCGAATGCCATTTTAGATTGAATTGAAAATGGAAACAACAAGGGTGTGGAAAAGAGAGAGAAGGAAAGAAAGGGCAGGAGGAGATGAGAGAGGAAAGGAGAGTGAGGGATAGAAAAGAGGGAAAAGGAGAGGAAGAAAGGAGCAGGGGAAAAAGAGTAGGAGAGAGGGTTAGAAAAGGAAGAAGAGAGGAGGGGGGAAGGGAAGGGGAAGGAGGAAAGGGAAGGAGAGGAGGAATGAAGAAAGTAGAAAGGGTCAGAAGAAGGAAGAGAAGGGAAGAAGAAGAGGAAAAGTTGTGGTAAAATAAAAGAGTGGAAATGGTAAAAGATCAGCCCTGAACAATTAATTAATTAATTATTAATAAAAAATAGTTAAAAGATAAGAGGAATGATTAATGATGGATAAGAGACTGTACATTTAAATATGTTTATGAGAAATAAAAATGAATTTTTTTTTCAAAGTTACAACAGCACTGGAAAAACAGATTTATGACTGTTTTTCATACTTACAACTGTTGCAGCCTCCCCATGGTCATGTGATCAAAATTCAGACACTTGGCAACTGACTCATATTTAGGATGGTTGCAGCGTCCCTGGATCAGGTTATCTTCGAGACCGCCTTCTACTGCATAGCTACCAGCGACCGGTAAGATCTCATAGAGTTGGTCTCCTCCGGGTCCCGTCAGCTAAACAATGGGGGAGGGCCTTCTCTGTGGCTGCCCCAGCTCTCTGGAACCAGTTACCTCCCGAGGTCCAGACCGCCCCCACCCTATTGGCCTTCTGAAAAGCGGTGAAGACCTGGCTTTTCCGGCAGGCCTGCGACCGTTGATTTTGCTCTTGCAATCCAACGAGACCCGGCCATGAATGGTGTGAATGAATTTTAATGTTTTTAATGTTTTTAATTTTTAAATGTTTTTTATAATGATTTTAAATGCATTGTGAGCCGCCCTGAGTCTTCGGAGAGGGGCAGCATATAAATTAAATAAATAAATAAATAAATAAATAAATAAATAAATAAATAAATAAATGTAGTCACCTTTTGTGACCTTCTGACAAGTAAAGTCTATGGGGAAGCCAGATTCACTTAACAACTGAGTGACTAACCTAACAATTACAGGGATTCACTTAACAAGTGTGGCAAGAAAGGTCATAAAATGGGGCAAAACTGACCTGAACAATTGTCTTGATTAGCAACAGAAATTTTGGGCTGAATTGTGTTCATAAGTCGAGTACAAGCAGTACTGCAGGAGCTTCTTAGCTTGCAGACAACACATCTTCCTTGCCCCGCCATCCTCTTGATATTTTAGCACTTGCATGGAAAAAGTGATGCTTCCAATGGCTGTGAATTTAGGGTTTCCAATTCTGTCTGTCCTGCAAAATGACTAAAATTATCCATGTCTTTTAGACATGAATTGGCAGATTTCAACTCAGCAATGATTCAGTTGAATGGTGTATTGAAATCTAGGTTGCAATTTCCAGAAAGTTATTCTTTCTCCATAAAAATAAAAAAGTTTGAGGGGAATATTAAGATGTTCAGAAGGTTAAGAATTTCTTCAGAATTTTACTGGTTTAGGATGTTATTAATAGAGAATAAATCTGGAATTTAGCCCAGCTGAGGGTGTCTGGGAAGGAAGGAAGGAAGGAAGGAAGGAAGGAAGGAAGGAAGGAAGGAAGGAAGGAGAGAGGGAGGTAAAAGGAAGGAGTTTGGTGAGCTTACTTTGTCACTTGTCCAACATACAAGTAATCCTTGTTTAGCAACTGGCTAAACTGGCTTGTTTAGTGATGGTTGTAGTGATGAAAAAGTAACTTTAGGATCAAGCCCCACATTTATAAGCTCTGCAGGTTTGTAAAGCAAAAGAAAACTAAAGTAAAACCATAAGCAGTGTCACAATTTCACTTAGTGACTACTTCACTTAATAACCAAGTTCTCAGTCCCTATTGTGGTTGTTAAACAAGGACTACCTGTATGCCTTTATCAGAACATCTTTTGTCCTTTGCAAATGTGAATTTCCTGACATCACAGATTGTATTGCTCCAATAACCAAAATAACTGAAAGCAATCAGGGATTAAGATCAAATGATTATAAGATGACAATGCATGGGAAAAGAGAAAGATTTGTTTTTGTTTGTGGATCAAACTGTAATTTGGAGGTTTTGAAATTTCAACAAGGGGATGTATTTTTACAAGGGAAGGAAGGTAGATCAATAATAATTGTTTTTGCTGTAGGATTTCTGCGGCTCTGATATTCTACAGTGGAACCCATTTCCTTGCCAAGGACTGAATTTACCACTCCTAAGTTCAAAAAAAGGGCTGATTAAACTCTCCTCTCTCTCTGTATGTTCATGTGTGTGTTTGTGAGAATAGGTATGAAGAGGCAGAAGGGAAGGGAAGAAAACAGCCTTTGGAATGATGATCCTTTTGGCAAAATGCTGAGAAATTTTTGTTCTGTTATCTGGATGGACTCTTTTTCATGGCAGCTGGAGTTACAAGTGATTCCGTTTCCTTTTTTCCCCCAGATTTTGTTATTGTGACATTCTTCTTATCTCCAAAGGATCCGGGAGCTTTGAAATGCATAATTAAAACATTGAAGCCTGTTTTGTTTTGCATTTTAAATGACATTTTAAATTGGGAAATCAAATCATTTCCTGCTGAGTGGCCATGAAATAATACCCAGGGAATAAGGCTTTTAAAAATAAACAAATATTTACTCCATAGTTTGGTCTGTGTGTATGTATGTGTGTGTGTGGCCCAGTGTAGCTTCAGGGTACAGATACACTACGCTGCAGTTGAAAACCAGGAATCTGGCAACACATTTTCAAACCAACACATTTTTATTAAAAGGCAAAGGATTTTGTGAACTATAGCTTACTTCACCAGATGCATGTAGTGGCTAAACAGATAAAGGATTTAAAGGGGGATGAGACAGTAGAGGAGGATGGGAGGGGAAAGTAGTTTAGTTAAGCAAATGCAGACAATTTATGAGATAGATTAACAGCATCAATTAACAGTATCAGTGTATTATTGTAATGAGTTGAAATCCCATTTATATAGCGGCCCATCTCTGAAATGTGATGCTGACTGGCAGGAACAATAGAAAGAGACCATAAAAGAAACAAACTTCAAAAAATATTCATAATAAAAAATACATTAATATTATTTTTTTAAAAAAAACCAGGAGGGAGCATCTTGGATATTACATACAATGTAGCCATCTGACCAGTTCTCCCTTTTCCTGAGATCTCCAAGTCTGTGGACACAGGCCACATTTTGAGGGACATCTGGAAGGTTTGCAGGGATAGGGCCTAACTCATCTTGGGGACAATGATGTTCCACAATGTGGGTGCCACAGCAGAAAATGTCTATCTCTGGGAACTTGCCAGATGTTACTCCTTAACTGATGGGACCCATAACATGCTGGACCTGATGGGAAGGGCATAAATAGGAAGAGGTGGTCTCTCAAATATTCTGGCCCAATGAAGGTCAAAAACAGCATTTTTAACTACACCTGGAAGTGAACTGGCAACTGATGCAGCCTGCAGAGTGCAATATGGGCCATCCTAGGAGCTTACATACAGTAATGGTATGCAAGAATGACCTTGAGAATGAAGGGAAGAGGTTCTACGTAGAGAACGATTAGATGAAATGAGGAGGAGGAGGTAGCCCATAGCTGAATAATAGATAAAGAAACGTAGAAGAGGATCCATCCTATTTATCAGGTGATAAAGAGATGATGGAAGATTTTCTACTTTCAAATTTGCATCATTGATGTCAGCCTTCCAAGTAGGCCGGGCAGGAAACACGACCAGATGTTTCTACTTTATTGTAAGTCTACATTAACAGAATCTTGCAAGTTTGAAAGTACAAATTTCTCACCTCTTCTTGGATTCTTTCTTTGCCCCATTATTCAACTATGGGCTCCTCACTTTTATCTGATCGTCCCCTAAACAGCATCTTTTCCATTCATTTCTCAAGATTATTCCTCATATTATTACAACTGCTGGCGCCATCACATTTTATAGCAGCTGAAGCTTCCAAATACTCTTCAAAGGTATACCTTGGGATACACCCGGAGGTGTGTATCCCAAGGTATTCAGCTAGTCCAGAATGCAGCCGCGCGGGTTGTTACGGGAGCCCCTCGTTACTCCCGTGTAACACTTCTCCTGCGTGAGCTGCACTGGCTGCCAGTGGTCCTCCGGATTCGTTTCAAGGTGCTGGGCTCACCTATAAAGCCCTACATGGCTTAGGCCCGGGGTACTTGCAGGACCATCTTCTGCCATCCTCCCATCGTCCTGTGCGCTCTCACAGAGGGAGCCTCCGCAGGGTGCCGTCAGTCAGACAATGTCGGCTGGCGGCACCCAGGGGGAGAGCGTTCTCTGTGGGAGCACCAACCCTCTGGAATGGTTTGCCCACCGGGCTTAGGACAGCCCCCGACCTCCTCTCCTTCCGCCACGAACTGAAGACGTGGCTTTTTCATCAAATGGACTGACCCGTTGAGGGGGGTTTTTACATTGTAATAATTTTAATTAATTTTAATTGGATTTTAATTTATAGTTAATTCATATTGTTGAGTTTTTATCTTGTAAGCCGCCCTGAGTCCTTCGGGAGAAGGGCGGCATATAAATTGCAATAAAATAAAATAAAATAAAATAAAAAAATATCACTGAGCCTCGGTGGTGCAGCGGACTAACTGCTGTTAAGTGCTAGCACTTAGCTGCCAGCTGCCTGCAATTACTGCGAGTTCAAATTTCACCAGGCTCAAGGTTGACTCAGTCTTCCATCTTTTGAGGTAGGTAAATTGAGGACCCGGATTGTGGGGGCAATAAGCCAGCTTTGTATAGAACAACACCGCTTGGGGGGGCCGAAAGCCCTAATAAGCAGGTATATACATAAAAGTATGCAGGCTATTGTTATAATTCATTGTAAGCCGCCCTGAGTCTACGGAGAAGGGCAGCATATAAATTGGACTGATAAATAATAATAAATAAATAAAGGTGTAGAATGCATTGCAATAATCCACCCAGGAGGTGACCAAGGTATGAGTGACCATGAGCACAGCTTCCCAATCCAGGAGCAGATGGTCCACAACACAAAGCTGCTAGCCACAACTGCCACCTGCTCCTTGAGTAGAAGTCATGAGTTCAGGAAACCCCAGATTGTGCATCCAGGTTATCTATTGGTGGCTGCACAACCCCATCCAGTACCAAAGACGACAAAGTCTCAGGAATGGAAGGCCTGCAAACCCAAAGCCTCTCAATCTTGCCAGGGTTAGGCCAGTTAGAAAATTAAGACTTTCTAAGATGCTCAGAAATGTTTGATGTTTGTGAATTCAGCAATGCCTTGTTCAAGTGTGTTGGTGAGGCTTACACCTGTACAAAATTATTTTATTTTATTGATTGTCATCTTTGTGGAACACATCATAAGAACAATAACTGCATTTTTAAAGAGTTCTGATTTCCAAAGTAGCTGACAATCCTCCTGTCTGCACCTGGGTTGAACAGAAATACTTACTGTTCCTATCTTACAGAAGTAAAACTGAGGCTGATTTATGGAAGGTATGTTAGTAGCTATATGTAAAGAAACCCAGTTAATTTTGCAGAGAAATCACTATAAGAATGATGCTTCCTCTTCCACAAGCATCTTTGTAAAATTTCCTTCTGCGCACTTTTGAGCTTCCCTAATTCAATTGTTAAATATTTAAGACGTTAGTGAGTAAATGACTATTTAAGAGGACCTCTGCAATTGTTCGTTTTTGTGGGGAAAGAGTTTGCCTTGAATACATGCTCTTGGGATACTAGATATGAACAAATAGGGATTTGATAATCCTCACATGGATTGGAGAAGGGCTACTATCTTTCCTATTGTCCCAGGAGGCAACTGGACTTTCTTGTTTTTTCTTTTGAAGACATTTCACTCTTCATCCAGGAAGCTTCTTCAGCTCTAACAGGATAGTGGGGAATGGAAGGATTTATATTCCATTCCATTCAAAAGAAAAAACAAGGAAATCCAGTTACCTCCTGATAAAAGCACCATGACCTGGATGACTGAGAATCTCTATGGACCACCTTTTCTATTTTACAGAACCGAGATGAATAGACTTCATGGAAAGTGTGCCAGTCACAAAGGTATAAGCAGGTGCTGAAAAACAAAATAGAGCAGGGTTCTTTTCCATCGGCATCTTCCCGAGGTTATTTTCTATGTACTTGAAAGCCCTCCAAGGTGTAGAAACATTCCAAAGGCAGATGTTAAGTAGATGGCTCTGTAATCTAATTGTTTAATACAGAAAAAAAATAATAGAGAGCAATTGACTTCTTAAGGTGATTTCGTAGTTCTTGATCTCAGTGGTAAAGGAGTTTGCCTTGAACACACTATCTTAGGGTATTAGACATGAAGGAACTGCAATTATGTGTCTGTCATCATTTGACTCTTCCGTGTATGCTGCTCATAACTAAGCAAACTACATTCTTCCTAGCCTCCATAATCCCAGCTGTCCCTTCCCTTCTTTGGGGGAAACAAGTCACAGCTTGATTTGTGGGTGCCTACTAGTTGCTAATCTGCATTGCAAGAAATTAAGTCTATAGGCAAACTCACAGCACCCATGGAAACATAATACTTTTTATTTTCATTTTAGCCCATTCAAAAGACAGAAGTTGACTGGATCATGCTTCTCCCAAATCAGCTTCGCCTGAACTCTGCTTGGATTCTTGACTTTTTTCTGTCTTCTTCTTCTGTTCCACATTGCCATTTTAGCAGCAGGTAAGAACATGCCTAATGAGAATTTGGAAGCCAACCAGAAAAGGGTTGGTCTTCTCTTAATAATACAGTAATTTCCATTGAATAACACCCCATTTGATGCTCTGCTAGCAGTAAAGATGGGGGTAGATGTTTCGTGTAACCTCCTTCCTCTCTTTCCCATGCCTTCCAGCTCTAGACACCTCTCAGTTATCAGGAAATATGACTGATCCAAAGGACGCTACCTTTCAAGGGAGATTTTGAAAACTTCTCCTGCTGGTTATTGTGCCCATCTCAGTAGATCAACAATCTGGATTTAATTCATGAAGCCACGGTGAAGACCAAAACTTCTTTGGCACCAGGTAGGAAAAGAACTAGCTCATTTTTTTTAAATAGGAACAGCTTTTCAGATACTCAAGAACCTTCAGGTTCTCAGAGTTCTGAAGTACAATATTTTACCTGCTTCTCATAAATCCAGGTTAATCCATTCATGGCAAATGGGAAATGGAAGTTTCCTAACCAAGATGAGTCGACTGCAGAAGTATACATTAATGCAATAAATTCAGCATATGCAATTTATAACAGATAAGCTTTATTGCAATTAGTAATAATTTTTGATAAGCACAGATTGTTCCACAATCTTTAATGAAATTATCCGTACAATTGATTTGATGAGTGCTCCAATCCATTTAAAGAAAGTGACACATGTATAGCTTGCTTAGTCTGGAACAGGACATATGCTAGAATGCACATCATTGCTGTTTTAGGTATTATTTTATATTTAGACTCCGTGCTTGCAAAATGTACTTCGATATGAATGTTCAAAGATGTGTCTCCCTCCATTTTCTGGCATAGTTATAGCTAGACCTCTTGAGAACAGAAATAGGGTGTAAAAAGCAAAATGTCTGAGATTTGTGAAATACTTGTGAAGCACCATCACTCGCCTCCCTTAAGCCTGACAGTTCAGTGGAGGGTGATATGCCAAAGGAGAAGCTGAAAGCGCTCCATCAAAACTATTGTGAATGGCTCTCAAATCTAACAATCAAAGAACAGACATGGGCTCAGCGTATCCATATTTAAAGGGGTGGGTGTCTCTAACAAGTTATCTTTTCTTTGTCTGCTTTTTATTGTAAAGAAAAGAAGTTCATTGGTCTTCCCACAATGAATTCTAGATGTGATTTCTTAATTTTGTCTAATGTGAAATAAGAGTTGGTCTTTTTTCTCAGAATGTTGGGAGTGCACGTTCCTTGAGGTTTTGTAAAAAGAGTGCAGTTAAGGAACCATGAGTTAGAGCAACTTATTTCCCCTTGGCTGGAGAAGGAAATTGCAAATCCTTAGGACGTTGATGTCCATCAGGCACCTTAAAATAGGAGCTTGTCAGAGATATATTGGGAGAGACCAGTGATCCCTAAAAAAAAAAAAAGGCTGGAAGTAGGCATGAAAAATTATTCTGCATTGTAGAATTGGCATAATATCTGTAAACAGTAAGTGCCTTGCAATCAGTGAAGCTCCTTGTGTAGCTCTCGGTGTTTGGGGCTGTGGTGTGAGTGATACAAAGTGTGGGGTTATTTGATTCAAGAAGACTGTGTTAATTTGATAAATATAGTTAACTATGGATAAATCTGCTATGCAAACCCAGCCAGAGATTCAGAACTTGTTGCTCAGGAGGATAGTTTTGCCCGCATATATGGAACTCTTATGTTGAAAATGCTAACCTAGTAATTCATGTCACAGGGGTGTTGCATGGTGAATGAGCTGGAGGAGTGGGGCCAAAGGTCACAAGTCTCACGGTGACAATTGGAACATAAATCTGTAGGTTTCTTGACTGGAAGGAATATTGGCGTCTCAGAGACTCTGGACTTGGCTCAGAGCCATAAATACCCTTAACTCTAAGATACAGCACTAAGAATGCATCCATTTTAAAAACATAACCTAAGAGTATTTTGACATATTTGTCTGGGGCTGAAGGAGTTAATAGCTGTGCAATGGAAGCACAGCTACTTTTGAGGTCTCACGAAGAAGAATCAGGGCTCAAACATACGAAAGCAATGTCAGTTTGGGGCCATGTCACACTCTCCCTTCTCAAAAGGATCTGTCTGAAGCCAAGTTCATGCCTTGTTTATGTCCCAGAGCCAATTTAAATTTCTCCTGGGTCTGGGATTTGTGCTTGCAAAATGTCAGGACTGTCTGTTGCACTGTATGCAACATATAATTACAGCTGGAAAGGCCTCAATAGCAGGAAAACATTCCAAACCCATAATTTTTCAAGATCCTTCTTTGCCCAAACCATCTTCAGTTTGTCAACAACCCTGGCAAAACTGTCTCCAGCTTGGACGCAGCTGTCTTGCCAAGGCTGTATTATGTGCTAAGGGGACCAATTACAGGCAAGAGGTGGGGTGGGGTGGGGTGGGGTGGGGTGGGGAAAATCCTTCAGGCTGGCTAGCTCAGACTGGGTTAATTATTTTATGGAGTATTTTAGCCCAGGGTTTCTCAACTTTGACAACTTTAAGATGTGTAGGTTTCAAATCCCATCATGGTTGGGGAATTCTGGGAGTTGAAGTACATGCATCTCAAAGTTGATAAGGCTGAGAAATAATGTTCAGTCTGCCTCTAGCTTCTGTGCAGCCTTTTCTTTGTTCAAAACTGGAATCCCCTGGGAAAGGAGAGAACAAGTCACCTATTTTAACCATCTGTTGCCTTCAAAATGTGCCGAAGTGATTACATGGAAGTTTGGTGGTTGAAGAGCTGTGCATCACAAGAACACTGGATTGAGGGAATCTAAGCTAAGGCTAAAAAAGAGGTGCATATTTTTCAGACTGAGGTACATCCTTGGCTTTTGAATGGTGTGCTATTGCTCATACTCCACGAAAATACTGGTCAAGCTCAGGACAAGGGCTTACTTTTGATTTCATTTCATTTACCCTTTAAATGAGTAAAATTAGAGAGTTTAATACTGTTTTCTGTTTCATTGTGTTTTTTATTGTTACCTCAGGGGGAATGCGGGGAGACATATGTCATGTTACATAAAAGACTTAAATGTACCCAATCTTCAGCTAGACTTAAATACACCTAATATTCAGGTAACGTTCTATAGAGGGATCTTTGGTGCTCTTTGAACTTGGTTGTTTTCTTGGAGATGTTTGATTACATCATTAGGACATCTTGTTGTATAGTCAAATGAACTGCTAATCATTTAAGAGGAAAAAATAAAGAACATGTGAAAAATAGTGGAAATAGAAGGTCAGGTTTTGAATTACTCATTATCTGAATATTTTGCTTTAATATTTTGCCCTCTCTGTGGGCCTGGTGCGTTCCCACAGAGAGGGCCTCCTCAGGGTGCCATCGGCCAGACAGTGTCGGCTGGCGATCCCCAGGGGGAGTGCTTTCTCTGTGGGTGCACCTACCCTTTGGAATCAACTGCCCCTGGAGCTCCGGGTGGCCCCCGACCTCCACTCTTTCCGCCGCGACCTGAAAACATGGCTGTTTCGTTTGGCCGGCCTGGACTGATGGGGTTTTAATTCTATTTTAATTTTAACTTGTTAGTCTTAATTGTACTTTTAACTGTTAAATTATGAGATTTGGGTTTAATTTTTTAACTTTTTATTAGATGTTTCTTAACTGTTGTGAGCCGCCCTGAGTCCGGCTGGAGATAGGGCAGCATATAAATCTCATTAATAAATAAATAAATAATAAATAATTATCAGCCTAATTAACTAATAATTAGCAATTATCACTGGTCCCTCCCCTCCCATTTTTCTCTTCAGGTTGTACATGCTAAACATTTTACATTGTCTTAACTGTTCTTTCCAGTGTCTTTCTCAGTTGGTAGCTGTTTTTCTCAGATTTGCTAGCTATCTTGTTCAAAAGGCGGGCAATTCACCGTACAAGAGTAACGTCTATAATATTTTGTACCAGTTTGTAAAGGATGATAGAGATTAACCCACACAAGTAGCTCACAAGACAAGGCAATGAATGCACACTTCTTTTCTATAGTTAAATGCTGGCTTCCTCGAATCTGCGAATTGACAGGTAAAGATCAGAATTGGGTAGGCAATGATTTTCTCTGTGACCCTCTATAGAAGTGAAAGTTGGATTTGAAGAAGCAGTCTAGAAAAAGTATTGATGCTTTTGAACTTTGTGATGGAGAAGACTCCTGAGAATACCATGGATAGCCAAGAAAACAAACCAATCGATCCTCAAATAAATCAAATAGACTTATCACTTGAGGAAGATCATACTTGGACACATTATGCCAAGACCTAGGTCACTGTGGAAGGCTCTGGTGTTGGGAAAGAGAAAGAGAAGAGAAGAAGGGGATGACTGGCAGTCAGGTGGACAGAATCAATTACAGCAGCAGCGAGTGCACAAGGTTGAAGGCAGATCATTCTGGAGAAAATCTATCTACCTGTCGTCCTGGACTTACAACCACAACTGAGTCCAAAATTTCTGTTGGCAAGTGAAACATTAGTTAAGTGAGTTTGCTCCCATTTTATAATCTTTCTTGCCACAAGTTATTAAGTGAATCACAGTAGGTGTTAAATTAGTCAAACTGTTGTTAAGTGAATCTGGCTTCCCCATTGACTTTGCTTGTCAGAATGTCACAAAAAGGATCACATGACCCTGGGGCACTGCAACCGTCATAAATATGAGTCAATTGCCAAGCGTATGCATTTTGATCACAAGATGCTATAACAGCCATAAGTGTGAAAAGTGGTCATAAACCACCTTTTTCAGTGCCGTTGTAACTTTGAACGGTCACTAAATGAACTGTTGTTAAGTCAAGTACTACCTGTATATGGTTGATAGGAGTCAACAATGACTTGGTGGTACATGATCAATCAGTCAAACCTTGATTTGTACAAATCTCAGAGCTCTTGTTCTAAATCAGGGGTGTCAGACTCAAGGCCCGTGGGCCAAATCCGGTCTATGGAGTGTTTAGATCTGGCCCGTGGGACCGCCCTGGAAACAGCAAAGTACTGGCCCACAGTGCCTCTGCCAATGAAAAAGGAGTTCAGGAGGACCGCACACTGTCCTCCTGGGCTCCATTTTCTGACGCAATGGCCTCCTGCAACCCCTTGCCAGCGAAAACAGGCCTCCCAAAGCTCCATTTTTGCTGGCAAAGGGCTGCATGAGGCCATCGCGGCCAAAAATGGAGCCTCTATGAGTGACGTTGAGTTGGCCATGCCCCCCCAGGCCCCCGAGGTCAAACACAACCCTGATGCAGCCCTCAATGAAATTGAGTTTGACACCCATGTTCTAGATGTTAGCAACACAGGTCAGTAGTCTCCATCCAGCAATCCTCACATGCCAGGAAGTCAAAAAGTAGGGGGAACTGGGGTTGTTTGACAGGCCAGGTTGCAAGGCCATTGGCAGTAGGTTTTGGGTGAATTAGTCTACATTTCTAAAATGTTCTTTTTAAAAATAGCATAATGATGTTTGTTTGTTTGTTTTTTTAGTTTCAGAAGAAAATATATACAAGGGTTTTTTTTTAATTTTTTCCTCTCAGTGGCAAACAAAAATATACTGTATACACTTTTATTGGAAAATCGCACTGCACACATTTGAGAAAGGCAAATATAGGAGAATAATTGAATTTTGTTTGTTTACTCGATTCAGGAAGTGTAAAATTAAGTCAGTTCATATTTTCAGCACATACTAAACAAATAACTATTTTTTTCTCCTAACTAAGATTAGTGCTTCTAACTCTTTGCCCTAGGCACTGCCACAATTCTTGGTTCTGTCATACAGCTGAGCTGAAATGCTTTTCCTTATTTTGTCACTTCACAGCAGCCTGCAGAGAAAAGGCAGAGAGAATTGTTTTCATTCTGATTGGCTTTAGGGCAATACCAGGTGATGACATCAAAGCAATGTGTTCTCCTTTCTGGGACCAGAACATCTATCGGTCCCTCCCAGTATAGCCATTGGCTAAGAATTATAATTTCCCCAAATCTAACGAATGGGATTCATAGATGCTCCAAAATGCAGCATCCAGCATTATGCAGCATCCAGTGAAAATTTCACAACATTCTGGATGTTGCGCAATTCTGGCCTTCATCCATCATTTCCAATTGGCTTGTGGAAGTAGGCTAATGGACAAAAAAGGGAGGGGGAGAGTCTCCAGCTGAAGGGAGCAAATACAGGGTGGATGTTTACTGTCCCCACTTGCAATAATATTGCAAAATTACCCTCAGAAATGACTGACATTCTTATTGAAGCAAACTATAGGGGAGGTACCTAATACTCTTTCATTGAAACAAATATTTCCTTGTCTTTCAGGAAGAAAGCAGATTATAGTGCATGCTATGTTACATGTTTTCATCCTGGCATACTAGTGTATGGGATTTATGCACACAGAGAGAGAGAGAGAGAGAGAGGGAGGGAAGGAGGGAGGGAGAGAGAGAGAGAGAGAGAGAGAGAGAGAGAGAGAGAGAGAGAGAGAGAGAGAGAGAGAGAGAGAGAAGAATTCAGCCAAAAGATCTAAATTGCCCCTCTATTGAAGAGAATGAGCTATCCATTTTTAGTGGTGGATATTAATGGGAACAATGGCCAGCTTTGTAAACTTTCAGCTATTTTCCTAGACAAAAAGGAATAGCTGAGTATAACCTGCAGTTGCCTGTCAACTAAGTTGCCATCTAGTTTTGAGGATAAACTCTTTCATTGATACTGCTGAGATAAGATTTAACTGTCAATCCAGACAGCTAATAGATATCTTCTCAAAAGAGACACCATCTTGTATTTATTTTTTATCTCAAACAGTAAAATTATGGTGATCAGAATCTCCCCTTGATAGTTCTCTCAACATATTACATTTAGTTCTCTCAACAAGTTGCATTTAGACAAGCTACACCTTGTCTATGATTGTTAGGTATGAACCTGAGGGGAAAAAGGGAGGGAGGAAGGGAGAGAGGGAGGGAGAGAGAGAGAGATCCTGCTCATTCATTGATAATGGTTGACTGCTTGAAAACCTGACAGCCATGGGCTTTATGATCTGTCAAACATAGCTAGGTGACTCTGATGTTATGGATCATTTGGAAAAGCCAATGAACTAAAAGAATACGTAGATATGTGAAACTCTTACAAGCCATTAGAACTGAAACTCAGCAGTCCCTCCGAGCCCCACTGGTTTCCCCAGTTGAAATGTTCTTGCTACCTTGAAATATCCTGAATGACTCCCAAGGCATTTTAATTAAATGTATTCCTTTCAGGGGTGCAAATGAAAAGAAGGATTGTGTATGCCAAACAATGTGAAGAACAGTTTTGTTGAGCAAAGCAGCTTCACAATGGGCTTTCAGGAGAGGTAGTAGGGAAGCAACCTCAAGTTTTGGAGAAAGCTGGACAACAAGAACATGTATGTTAGTTGGAGGTTTTGTACACAAAAAGCTGCCAGCAAGAAAGCTGTCCAGTCTAAATACAGAACTCAGCATTGCAAATAGAATCCATTCTTTCCAAGTAGGAATACATTCTTTTTTTTAAACCAGAGATGGGCAACTCCTAACCTACAAGCTATGTTCCCAGGACCTGGAAGTTTTTCAAGATCAAACAACCAAGTCTTCACAGCAATTGACAATGTTCAATAGAGGGATGTGTTGGCCTTTTTAAGCATTAAAGAAAGCCTTCAAACAGATAACCCTATGCCTCAGGGCTGTCAAACTCGATTTCATTGAGGGCAGCATCAGGTTGTGTTTGACCTTGAGGGGCCAGAGTGGGTGTGGCCAGGGTGGGAGTGGCCAGCTTGACATCACTTGTGTCAAGGGTGGCTGTGGTGGCCCAAGTGCTCTGCCAGTGAAAATGGACTCCCGAGCTCTGTTTTTGGCTGGGACGACCTCCTGCAACCCCCACGGCCCTCCCAAGCTCCATTTTCGCTGGCAAAGGGTTGCAGGAGGCCGTCCCAGCCGAAAACGGATATTGGAGCCCGTTTTCTCTGGTAGAGGCACCACAGGCCGATCCTTCACTCTTTCTAGGGTAGCCCCACAGGCCAGATCTAAGCATCCCGCGGGTCGGATCTGGCCCCCTGGCCTTGAGTTTGACACCCGTGCTCTACCTGTTTTAATGTATTTTGCTTTAAATCATTATTGTAGTCCCTGTAGTCTTCAAAGGATGGATGGGTGGGTGATAGAACATGTATTACCAGACCCCATTCTGGATAATAATTTTTTCTCAAATGGCTGTGAACATAATGTTTTGTGCATATTGCCCTGCCCAACCAAATGTGAAACAGGCATGTATGGCTCAATAAATTCCCAGCAGCTATTGCCCCCTTTTATGAACACAAAGTCAGAATAAATGACAAGGAGAGAATATCAAAGTTGCAGAACTATAATGGTGACCATTTTTCTGGAGAAGAAATTGAATGACCTGGGAAGTTACTTTTTAAAATGTTGTGACCTTGTATATTATGCTTCAGTGTGAAACGCCCGCGGGGATTCCTTTGCTGCTGCTCTTGTAATCCATGACAATCTGTGAGACTCATATCTGCCATCCCTCGTCACTGTTAATTGAGCAATCTGAACCAGGACAATAGGCAGAGAGGTTTCCGTCCCTCACCAACAACCCACTGAAAGTCCCTTCCTTTCTGCTCTGTTAAGAGTAAAGAAGCAGCAACCACAAAGATAAACACCATGGAGGGATGAAAATAGATGTTCTCCTTTATGCATTAGATTTATATCCTTCCTTTCTTCCATGAGATCAAGGCAATAGACTTCATACACATCACTCCTACCAATTTATTCTCTCCACAACAATTGTTAAGGTAGGGTGGAGTGATTGGTCCAAAATCACTTTCATGGTTGACAGTGAACTTGATGTTGAGTATTTCTAGTCCTTGTCTAATAATTGTGATTTTGGGATGCAGGCAGTTTGTCTCCATTAAAAAAAGGCATGATGGCACAGTGGTTAGACTGTAGTATTGCAAGCGTATTCTGCTGACTGCCAGCAGTTCAATTCTCACCAGGCTCAAGGTTAACTCAGCCTTCCATCTTTCCGAGGTCGGTAAAATGAGGACCCAGATTGTTGGGGGCAATATGCTGACTCTGTAAACTGCTTAGAGAAGGCTGTAAAGCACTATGAAGTGGTATATAAGTCTAAGTGCTATTGCTGTTGCTACAGAATATGTGGAATTGTCAGCAACAGATGCTGAAAAGAGGGATGCATTTTAGCTAAGAGACAAAGTACTCTCTAGATGTTTTAAACTACAACTCTTGTTGACCCCATTCAGCCCGGCCAGTGATGCAATGATGGGAGTCATAGTACCTGGAATTTGTCCTTAGGTGTGACCTATGGGGGTCTCTTCCTTGCAATATTTCTGAGAACACGTTGAGAGCAATGGGGAGAGAAATGAAGGAAAATTGAATGGCGGATCTTTGTGTGTATGTGGGCTGAGAGCAGCTCTTTATAATTTCTGGCAAGTGAAACCAACCAAACTCGTACTCCAAGAAGCTCTGCAGGAAGGAGGGGTTTGTACCTTGGGGCATCCGCCTTCATGTCCCCATGAAGATATTAAAATTCCTCTGAAATAATGGCATTCAGGTTTTCTGGCTGCAGTGTTCCTTGGGATTTGAAATGTGCAGTTGAAACATTTCCGGCCCATTGTAATGACATGATGCAACTGTCCAGGAGTGTTTACCTTCCAACGTTGTGAATCTCTGAGTGCCTAAGCAAATTCTTCCCCTAGGCAAGAACCCAGTTTCAAGGAATGAAATAAGCCTACTGTGCATAATGTGATCTGTGCCTTCTTCTCTTCTACTGTGGCAGATTGAGTGGGCAATACATGCCTCATACTGATACTTTTCCAAACAATCCCCCACCCTTTACATAATCACTTGTTTTTACACACTTTTCACATGTTTCTGCACTTTATTCAAAGTTAAGAAACTATTTTTGAGGAGTGTTATAACCTCAGGAATGAGTCCATTTGACTTTACAAACTAGAGCAAGTGTGGTTTTGTTGTGGTCCGCCAGCAGCCAGCAGAGCTGGCAGCAGAGTCAGACAGCGATGAGGCTTAGGAAGAACAGGGGCCAGTCCTGGGAAGGCCTGGATGAGGGCTCTGCGTTGGAGGCAGAGATGGGGCCAGGGCCATCGGGGAGTGATGTGTGGACTCCAGAGCCTCCAGAGGCTGACAGTAGAGAGGCAGAGGAACAGGAGGAGCCTGTTCCTAGTGCACATATGAGAAGAACTGCCAGAAGGCAAGAGCAGCTAAAGCAAAGAGGACAACTCAGGAGTAGGGCCAAGAGATGATTGGCCCCTCCCATAAGATTTAAAAGACCAGCAACGGCTCTTGCGCTCTTTGTCGGAAAACGTTGATAGTATTGCTGCACTTATCTCTTGTCGGTGTCTTCTGATTCTGAACTTTTGCCAAGAGAAGCCTTTGGCAGTTTGCCTAATTATACCAAGGTTGGTGATTAGACTGAAGAATTTGTGTTATGAAGAATTCGTTTTGATTTAGTTTGGACTACGCTGAGAATGAGTTAATTCTCAGCTGTTCTAATAAAGTCTGTTTGTTTTGGAACTGTTTGTGTCAACTACTACCTATTTGGGCCTGGGTCACAACAGGTTTTGAAGATCGTACGTTGAATGAGGTCCAGAGATAGCCAGGTTCACAACTTCCCTCAGCTCCATTCTAACCCTACAGGGTTGTGCTAGTGAATAGAAAATGGAAAAGAGAACACTGCTTGCATGTGATGGTCGTTGAAGAAAAGCAGAATATATAGTATAACACACTCTTACTCTGAAAGTGCAAATGGGTAACTTCATGTCCAACACAAGCCAAATTAAATTTCCTCTATCCCCAATTCAAATATGATTTTTTGAATATACGCTATACAATAGCAATAGCACTTAGACTTATATACCACATCATAGTGTTTTACAGCACTCTCTAAGTGGTTTACAGAGTCAGCATATTCTTCCCAACAATCTGGGTCCTCATTTTACTGATCTCGGAAGTATGGCAGGGTGAGTCAACCTTGAGCTGGTCAGGATTGAACTCCTGACAGTGGGCAGAGTTAGCCTGCAATACTAACCACTGTGCCACTATGGGTCACTCATATGACCATCATTCATATGAGCAAAATAGATTTCAATTAAAATTTAGGAAGCTGTGGTGATAATGTAGATTTTCAATATTGCGATGGGACTCAATAGTTGTTTGCAAAGGTACTTGTAAAAGCA
Organism: Pituophis catenifer annectens; assembly: GCF_029215685.1. Taxonomy (NCBI): domain Eukaryota; kingdom Metazoa; phylum Chordata; class Lepidosauria; order Squamata; family Colubridae; genus Pituophis; species Pituophis catenifer. The sequence goes on from NW_027256881.1 coordinate 324,235,647, forward strand.
GATTGCTTTCATCCACAGGAGTCAGTCTATATCACATCCTATCAAATTCTATTATCCTTTAATTATAGACAAAATCCTTTCTACCTCCATGTTTTTTTTAGTCATGGATAAAATCCTTTCCATAACTGAGTTCTTAAACACTATTTAACCATAACTATTTAACTATAACTATTTAACTATAGCTGAGTTCTTAAACACTATTCTTTCTTTCCTTAAACAAGCTTTATCAAATAGAGGCTACCCAGTATGGTACAGTGATATTCCTCCTGGTTTGGGGTTTTTGTAAAATATTGCAAATACAGCAGACTAGACTAGTGAATTTGATACTATGCGGTAATGTTGATACTGAGCATGCTCATTTGTGTCTTCATTCATTCATGGAATTTATATACTTCGTATAACCAAAGTCTAAGAGCAACACATTACCCTTAGAGACAACTCATATGACATAAAAATATGCAAATGTGAATCCCCACTGCAGTCTGAAATGGCACAGCCCAGAAACAATTAATTCAATGTCAGATGAGACAATTGATTGATTATGTGCCTTCAAGATGTTGACTCTTAGTGAACACATCTGTAGTTTTCTCCAGGAGGGCCTGTCCTCCACCCGATCTTTCATCACTGCTGTAATCGAGTCCACCTTGTTGCTGGTTATCCTTTTCTTCTCTTTCCTGCCATCCTTTCCAGCATTATAACTTCTCCAGAGAGTTAGGTCTTCCTACATCATTTCTTAATAGATGGCCACACTCTGAGAATAATGCAGAAGCTATAAAAATATTCAAATTTAATACTGCGATTCATCTGCAGGCCCAAAGGCATATAAATCCCCATTTATCTGTAATTGGTCTCTATCTGTGACAGTGACAAGAGTGGTCTCTGCAGAAAATACAGCAGCTGTTGCATTATGAAGATGAAAAGAAAGAGAGCGGGGGGGGAGAGAGAGAGATTGGGGGTTGCTGTCCCAAAACGTGTGAAGGTTTGGTCTTGTGCAAATTCATGTGCGTTTCTATAACGTTAAGGTGACCAATCGTCCACCTTTAGGGAGGACAGTCTTTCTTTTTTAAGTTCTGTCCTCTCTCGAAAAGTGACCTCCTACATGTCCTCCTTTTCAATATTTGAAAACTAATCTGCAAATCTCCGTATTCGATCTATGCCGATCCGATCCGTTGCATGTGATGCTACGTATTTGTATTTGACATGACAATTCATCAAGGCTCGGTACAGTGCGGCGAGATGCGATTATGAGATGCATGCGCTCCGCACAGGAGAATTGTTTTGAGAGAGTGTGCCGTGCACAAGAGTGCACCATGCACAAGTGGCTTTGTTTACTTCTTACCGAAACACAACATGGCACACATGCATGCATTAGACTCACTTCTTTTTTTTTTCTTCAATTTATTTGTGTCCTCCTTCTCATTGTAAAAAAGTTGGTCACCTTAATAGTGTAGCCAGTTTGTAGTTGTGCAGTGTACAAATCACTTGTCTCTTGTGTCTATATACAAAATCTGCTGCCAAATTTACAGTGTTTCCTCAGAGATCTTAATGATGCCTTATTTTGGGAGACCCAGCAAAACATTAAATTTGGAGTGAGGCAATAGCAAGGGCTATTAATGCCAACAATCTGTGATCAAGGCACTCCTCCCTCTAAATTATATTTTTCCTCTCGCCTATTTAGCAGAAGGCCAACAAATCCAGTCAGGTTGCTGTCTCCAAGCGTATTTTGCAATCTCTCTCCTCCATGGAGGAAGCCACTGGCAATGAAAGCAATGAGTTTTCCAGTCCAGGCTGTTTGTCACCAAACAAGATTCTTCCTGCACAGAAACATGCAGAACTTTACATTTAAATTAAAGTCAGGGAAAAATATTTAATCAGAGGTTATATAAAGCATTCTATGGTTTCTGGAATAGCTTGGCACTCAGTTGAGGTTGGACTGCCACCTGTCTGAAATAGTGTAGGATCTCCTGCTTGGGTTGGGGTTGGACTAGATGACCTCCAAGGTCCCTTCCAACTCGGTTAATGTGTTACAACTGTTCCCAGAATACCTGGCCAACGTAAGTGCAATAAGTGCCTATCCCTTGCCCACTTCCCGTCTTGGTTTATTTATATAGTTTTTATTTATTTTATTTTTATTTATTTAGTAATTTATTGGCTGACCATCTTGCCACAAGGCGACTCTGGCTGGCTTACAAGGTTAGAGCCTCATTGGACCAAAATCTTAAAATAACAAGGAAGACTATTAATTTGGAAAACCTGACTGCCTGCCAACATTTCCATACACTATCATTACTACAAAATAAAAGGGCTTTGCATATTCATTTTTTTTTTCTTAAAGACATCCCAGATACGAACAAAATCTCCCTGAACTGGATTCCTCTGTGCTAATCTGACCTCACAAGGGGCTTTAACAGCCCTGCATTACAGTCCTGCATCAGCTATAAATATTTCTGCATCAGTTATAAATCCTCCTGGATGAATGTCTATGGAGATTCTCAGTCATCCAGGTCACGGTAGTCCCAAAAGGTGCTTTTTGAAGAGGCAACTGGACTTTCTTTGTTTCTCATTCAGAACTGATGAAGCTTCTTAGATGAGAAGTGAAATGTCTTCAAGGAAAAACAAAGGAAGTCTGATTGCCTCTTGAAAAAACACCGTTGGAACTCCTGGATGTATGGAAATACAATCAGCAGAATGAAGTCAATGCGCAATTTACTGAAGATGCACATGAGCGAAACGTTTAAAGCTCCCTTAGAAAGAGTTTCTACTTCAATAAAAACACGGTTGTTTAAGGGGACTGGATAGCTGCAAGCTACAGTTTCCCAAGAGAGTGTGCTTTGGCAAACAAGAAGCTTGTAAATAGATAGAATTCACCACTAATGTTGCTGGAAATATACTATGTTTGAACTATTGAACAGAATATTTGTAAGGAGTACAGAAAAACAGACAAAAGTACATACTTTTTCTTATGAAAGCGATCATGTAACTAACCTACATCTGCCATTGTAACTCCACTTTTCCCTCTGCTCAAAGCACTTGTTTATTTGGTAGCTTTATACTCCATCTTTTCTCAGAGAGTTTAAGGCAAGGTACATAACATTCTATCACTTCTTCCCCAACACACACAAATTATCCTGTGAAGTTATGAAAGAGTAACAGCTCAGAATCATTCTGTGTCAATCTTAGCCCAAGAACATAGAACAATCCAACCAGTGTTCAGGTTTTTTATTTGCTTACACACAATAGACAGAATCTTGCCAGACTAAATGATAATTATTCTCACCCTAATGGATATACCCTGAGAGATTCTAGGGAGTGGCTATCCTAACTCTTTCTCCGTCTCCTATCCAGCTCCAGGCTATATTGCCTTTTGTCTTGCCCCCCCCCATGGCAAATTGCTGGTTGACTGTAGTCCATCACACCATTTCCCTCTTTGTGGTACCATCTCTCACATCCAGTTACATGGTTGAGAGTAGAGCTGATTCTTCACAGTCCTAATTGATCACCTTAATCTCACTGGACATTAATTTAAAATGGCAATTTTCAAATATCTATGAGTATTTACAGTGATTCCTAATTACTCATTGGTCTTTTGGAACAAGAACTTGTTCTTAGGAACACAGATGGCTGATTGAAGTGAGGAACATCAACATATTGCATTTGAAAGAATTCCAAAACCCTCATTAAGTTCTGGGTTCATTAAGTGATAGTGAAGGGACAATCAGGAGCTACTGAGCAATATAGGGGCTTGTAAAGTTGCTTCTGACATCTCTCAGTTTGGCATCATTGCCTCGGTTGTCTCTCTTTACATTTCACTCTTTCCCTACCCAAAGAGCTTGGGACAAACTCCAGGAAGACATTCCATAGCTTCACAATCCCTGCTGGGTAAAATACCACATGGTGAGCTCCAGAAGTACAGGGAGCCAGGGGAATGAACCTCACCTCATCCAGCTTGCAGAAACTTGCTTCCTCCCTTGTTAAGATTCCTGCCAAACAATTAATGACATGAATCCTGCTTTGCCTCATAACCATGTCCATTTTGATAATTGCCAGATTGCAGAGTTCTTTAAAAGGCATATTTCAAGGCTGGTTGTGGAATGAGTGATGGGAAATATCGCTCTTATTAAATTGCTCAATGAACCATCCCAAATATGCATAGTGTGTCTAATGTCAGGAGTATTGTGGCTATGGCTTGTAGACTCTGCACTGAGCAGTGGGTGGGATCAGATAATTCCCAAGGAGCCTCCCAACTAAAAAATAACTCTAATTCCTAATACCCATTCTCTTAATATATTGCAGCAATTTCTGCATTCATTTCATAGTGGGCGTCCACAAGATAGGGACAAAATAGGAATTATCTATGAGGAAAGACCAAGAGTATGTGATAAATTCCTATTTAGGGGAGTCATGGACTCTAATCAGTAGTGGGTTTCACTTACATTCGCTACCGGCTCGGAACTGTGAACATATGCGCACATGTTTTTGCATCACTCACGCACAGTGCTTCTGCACATGATATCCAGGTGGGCGGAGCTTCCCGCTGCCACCGCTACTGGTTTTCTTGAACCGGGGCAAACCAGTAGAAACCCACCACTGACTCTAATACAGTCAAAGAATCTCTGTAAAGCAAGCTTGGCTACTGGGTTCCTTGGATTTCAATTTCATTCATAGACTTCTGGGTTTCCATCAACCTCTCTCTGCATCCATGGAGACCTCCTGAGTCAATAGGATCTGATGAGGGACATGATTTGAACCAGCAATTTTATCATTTATTCTCATAACAATTGCACCACCCCAGCTTGCAAAATTCCCATTGTGAAACCTGTCTTTAGATGTGGTTGGATTTGCAATTTCATTTAATAAATAAATCTAATATAACAGGTGTTTTAAGCAAGGTATTCTTTATCTTCAACAAAACCAAAGCATAGGTAAATACTTCCATGCTGTTGCCAAGAATACTAGATGGACATCTCTATGTAGTTACCAGGATATAGATCTAACCTGAATTAATTTAAACATTTTAATGAGATTTTACATCTGGAAAACCAAAACGTTCAATTACATACCCAACTGCAAACTAGAAGCATACAGTTCCACTTTGGCAGGTTGGCTCAAACCAAAACATTAAATTCAACATCCAACCAAACATGGAACTATACAACATTTTATACTGAGCCATTTTAGCCATGGTAATGTGTTGTGCTCTAAATTCTAGCAATTATTTCTAAGTCTCCATTGATATATCTAAATCATGTCAGAGTTGTATGCATGTTATGCAAAGAAATGTTCTTTGCTTATGGTGGCATGTTCCCTTATAAGAATGTTAATATCTTCTTGCTTGCTTATTTCTTTGACTTTGGAGACCGAGAAGTGTCCATCCTACATAACACAAAAAGTCAGTCTGGCTATACAGTCTTTGTCATCCCTATTTGGGAACCAAAATGCCTTAATTTGCATGGCCACCATTGCATTTTCACTCCAAACATGTTTCCTGATGAAAAACGTTTCCATTTCTTCCCACTGAAGACATGACTCAAAGGCCTGGCTTCAGTTGAGGGAATTTCCAAATTAGATACACTGGCAAGGTAAAAACTTGCGATCATCTGACTCCCCTCCCCCTGCCATGCTTGAGTCAACACCAGTGAGTGGTGCATAATAGCATCCCAAGGCTAAAGAGTAAGTGGAGAAATGCAAACAACATTACTCAGCCCCCAGCAATGCTGGAAACGTGTTGCTGGATTGGCCCTGGTGCTCACACTTTTCACCTTCCTTCCTGAAGGCTTCATTGGCTCTGCTCCCACCAGGTGCCTCATTCCCCAGGGGAAGAAAGATGTTTTCCACTGCTGTTGCCAGCTATACCTACAACCTGCTATATCTGTCTTCTATCTGTATTACTGCAAAGAAACATTTGAGGATAGATAGATAGACAGACAGACAGGCAGACAGACAGACAGACAGACAGACAGATAAAGGTAAAGTTTTCCCCGCATATGCGTGCTAGTTGTTTCCGGCTCTAGGGGGTGGTGCTCATCTCCGTTTCTAAGCCGAAGAGCCTGCGCTGTCCAAAGACATCTACCTGGTCATGTGGCCGGCATGACTAAATGCCGAAGGCGCACCGAACGCTGTTACCTTCCCACCAAAGTGGTCCCTATTTTTCTACTTGCATTTTTTACATGCTTTCAAACTGCTAGGTTGGCAGAAGTTGAGACAAGTAACGGGAGCTCACTCTGTCACAGGGCGCTAGGGATTTGAACCGCTGAACTGCCAGCCTTCTGATCGACAAGCTCAGCATCTTAGCCACTGAGCCACCACGTCCCAGATAGAAGATGATAGATAGATAGATAGATAGATAGATAGATAGATAGATAGATAGATAGATAGATAGATAGATAGATAGATACAGGCAGGCAGGCAGGCAGGCAGGCAGGCAGGCAGGCAGGCAGGCAGGCAAATAGAAAGATATCATTTTTTTAAAAAAAAAAAGTATGTATCTGTATATCTATTGGAAATGGTTGTATACACCCTGGTTGGAAGAAATGCTGGGGAAATCATAGAATCATGGGCTACACTGAACTAAATTTGGGTAGTCTGTGGCTCAGTGTATCATGGAACCCTCAGCTCTTTATGTAATTCAGGCCATCATTTTAAGGTTTGATACGGCCAGGGGTGGGCTGCTGGGGGTTCCCAGGGGTTCGGGAGAACCTCTAGTTAAGATTCTGTGCAGTTCAGAGAACCCCCAAATCCCACTCCTGGCTGGCCCCGCCCACCTCACCCTGCCCCTGTCATGAGTCCCCACATGGTCCGTTTTGGATGCAGGTAAGTGCCCTGCACACAGAGCCTCGAGGATGGCGAAAAATGGGCCTACCAGAAGTTTGGGAAGGCTGGAAACGGATCTGTTTCTGGCCTCCAGAGGGCCTCCGGAGCCTTGGGAGCAGGGATGAAATGCTCCCGGTTCGGACCGGATCAGGCGATCCGATAGTGATTGTGGCAGGTGGTTCAGAGAACCAGTAGCGATGGCAGCACGAGGCTCTGCCCACCCGCCTGAGTGTCGTTACTTCCTGGTTTTGGAGAAGAAGGGCGACATATAAATCAAATTTTTAAAAAATAAAATAAAAAAAATAAAAAAGTGTCGGATGAGAAGACAAACTTGGAAAATCTTGTGCAGTTTCTGTGTTTTTGTATGAGATCATGTGAAATCTCAGCAGTGAAATCACCAAAATGTTGCAATATATGACCATCTCATGAGATTTCAGGCAATATTTAAAAATTAAGATAACAGATGAAGGAATGTCTCATTATATCCACTGTATGATGGTGCCTAGTACCAGAAAAGCTTGTAAGTGAATGCCTTCCAACACATTCATATACTTCTACATAGCAGTCTAGCTGCACACATATACATACAATATTTCAAAAATGATTTTACTGATTTATGAGATTAACATCTGAGAATCTCTATGAAAATCTCCTGGGGGAAAAATTACAGAAATCGAGGATATGTTTTGTATTTATTATTTCAATTTATGGCCCAATTTCTTACCTGTAGGGTATGATGTTCCATTGGCTATACAGTACTTGTTAAGTCTGTTGATCATAAAACCTCTTGGAACAGACCAGTCAGCAATGAAGTGATGACACCAAATTTATTTGGGATGGGTAGTTACACTTTCTTCCTCTTCCTCTACCAGCTGTGAGTGGGCTGCCCAGAGAGTCCTGTCATCAAATTTTGTTAATAAGTAGGTTATGGAGAGACTGGGAGATGTCCTCAATAGGCGGGGAAGATTCTTCAGGCCAAAAAAGGCTTACCTCAAGATGACTCAGACTGGCTGGATAATTTGCAACCCACTAACTAGGCAGGGTGCCTTCCCATAGAGGAATCATGAAGCTTTGTTCTTTGCAAATCTTTCTAATGGAAACAATTAGGAGGAGCTATCAGATGAAAACAGTTTCCTTCCCTGGGCTGGGTGGCTATTAACATGTGAGAATCTACTGGTGGCTTCTTATGTTGGGTTTGTGGCCATTTTAAGATCCAGGGATTTGTTGGAGGTTTGGCCAACAATGAAAGACCACTTTCAGGTGGTGGAGAGAAAAGCCATTAGGCTCTATCCTTAGAAGTCAGTAAGAAGCCAACGTCCTCGTACTATTAAGATTAAATTATGCTGGAATTATAGATGGCATTCTGTGCAAGTTTTGATTATAATACCTCATCCCACGCATATGGGATTGAAATGTTCATGTGAATGCATAATCACATACACTGTAGAAGCATTCGTCCTGCATACTCAGATCTTCTAGTCAGTGTTTCTCAACCTCAGTAACTTTAAGCTTTGTGAACTTCAACTCCCAAAAATCCCCAGCCAAAGTTGCTGAGGTTAACAAACGCTATTCTGTATGATTAACAGAAGGGACTGGTCTTTGAAAAGAAACAATTATAAAATTAAATTGCACTTGCTCTCTTAGTCTGCTCTGTTGAGTTCCCCGTAACTACCTATGGTTGTAAATGCTGGGTCTTAAAAAAGTAAGAATGGGGAGGGGGATGACTCATTTGAGCTGTGATGCTGGAGAAGGTTCCTGCATATTCCTTGGACAGCAAAGGTGACCAACAAGCAAGTACTGGAACACATAACCCCGAATATGTCACTGGAAGGAAAAATCACAAAACTGTGTCTCCCTTATTTTGGCCATATCATGTGGAGGAATTCACTGGAGAAAGCAATTATGCTGGGAAGAGTTAGAGTAAAAGGAAACCAGGCTGGCAAAGAACACAATTGCAGGACACCATCAAAGCCAACACCAACCAGAGCATAAGATAAAGGTAAAGGTTCCCCTCGCACATTTGTGCTAGTCGTTCCCAACTCTAGGGAGCGGTGCTCATCTCCATTTCAAATCCGAAGAGCCAGCACTGTCCAAAGACGTCTCCATGGTCATGTGGCTGGCATGACTCAATGCTGAAGGTGCACGGAACGCTGTTACCTTCCACCAAAGGTGGTCCCTATTTTTCTACTTGCATTTTTTATGTGCTTTCAAACTGCTAGGTTGGCAGAAGCTGGGACAAGTAACGGGAGCTAACCCCATTACGGGGCACTAAGGATTCGAACCGCTGAACTGCCGACCTTTCGATCGGCAAGCTCAGAGTCTTAGCCACTGAGCCACCGCATCCGTAACCAGAGCATAGAACAACTCAAAGAAGCAGTGCAAAATTGGAAGATGTGGAGAAACCTAATCCATAGAATCACCACAACTGAATGGATAACTTCTCCTTTTTCTTCATCATCATCATCAGCATCACTCAACATCAGCAAAGGGCAAAATCAAACTTTGCTTTAGAGGCACAGGATCATCCAGGGTTGGCAGTTCTACCAATCTTACACAAAGCTCATGTCCTCTTTCCTTTTAACAAACCATATTGGAAAGATAGCTCTTGAGCAGGGGTGTCAAACTCAAGGCCCAGGGCTCTGATACGGCCCACAGGTTGTTTAGTTCTGGCCCGCGGGGCTGCCCTGGAAACAGCAAAGGACTGGCCTGCGGTGCCTCTGCGAGCAAAAATGGAGTTCGGGAGCCCGAACTCCATTTTGGCTGACAGAGGGTTGCAAGAAGCTATCACAGCCGAAAATGGAGCTCGGGAATCTGTTTTCACTGGCAGAGCGCTTGGGCTGCCACAGGCACCCCCGACACAAGTGACATTGAGTTGGCCACACCCACCCTGGCCACGCCCACCCAGGCCGCCCCCTAGGTCAAACACAACCCTAATGCGGCCCTCAAGGAAATTGAGTTTGACACCCCTGCTCCTGAGGAAGAAAAGTACTATTCAAAATGTGTTTAGTTATGAGATCAACCATACAGGTTTGGGAAATAGCCAAAGGTGAGATTCGCTGCAAGGATTGGGCTGGATGAGATTAAATTTACCAGCAAAGCTACACTTCAGCTACCAAGAATTCTCACTTCCATTGAGAGGATTTAGAAATTTGAACAGATTATAGTATGTAAGCATTAAAACATTAAGGGCCCTTGGAAAAACACCTCATTGACAGCAAAGGTATAAAAAGCTATTTCAAAGGGATCTTTGCTGCTGTTTTTTCCTCCACTTTCTCAGCTACAAGACTGTCAGAACTGTTTCTTTTAGCGTGCTCTCCCTTGAAAAATATTATTGTAGCAGCCTCATGTTATGAGAAGCATGTGCATGATATTCTGAAGTTCTGACTACTCTCAGAATATAATGGCATTCCTATGCACTTTAGCAAGAACAGTATCTTAATGGTTCTTCAGTCAAAGATGGAAAACAAAGAGAGGTTAGAATCTAATATAAAACTAGAACAGAGGAGAATTTTGCTAGAATTTTTGGGGGGAGAAAACTGGACAGGCTTCTTTCTTCCTTTGGTCTCCACAGAAATAAAAATGCTAATGTTAGATCAAGTCCCCTGGTATTTCTAGTTTCCTGCTAATGTGTACCAATAATTTAGAATAGAATAGAATAGAATAGAATAGAATAGAATAGAATAGAATAGAATAGAATAGAATAGAATAGAATAGAATAGAATAGAATAACAGAGCAGGAAGGGACCTTGGAGGTCTTCTAGTCCAACTCCAAGTCTTTACTCAGGCAGGAAATTTGTCTTAATATTATTGATAATGTTGTGCAAACAAGTTGATGCATTTTTAAAAAGAGTTTACATTGTGGGATTTATGTTTTAAATCCTGGGTCAGAGAAATGTATTGTGAAAGGAACAAAGCAGGAAATTTGCATTTTAAAAAAAAGTTTTCTTGGAAGACATATACAAAGTCTCTCTACATGTGCCTCTCTATGTAAATGCAATCTGTCAATCCTCAATTACAGATTTCTGGAACTCTTCCAAACAAAATCATTACAGGTTCTGAAGACGTACTACAGACCACCCCAGATTACGCTTTCCTAGCCTGTCTTTCCAGTATCTTCCCCTGGCTTCTTTTCAAATGAATAGTGCTTTGCCACCAACTCTGCCCTCTCCAAAAGAAATGACTTGGCCTTCTTTTGTCTTCTTGAGGCGCAGAGTTGCTGAACCTTGGAAGAAAGAATGTGCATGAAAAACACACCCTTGCCAAAGCCTTGCGACCTGTGGCTCAATCTGATAATTGGAGAGAGGAGCGCCTTGTGCTTCTCTGTCCTGACTTGATTAGCAAACAAGTAGGACAGGAAATAAATGACATCCAAAAGAAAAGGAGATTGAAGAGGGAGAGCATGAGCCTACATCTGGCTCTGGAAGTACCTTTGGTGCCACCCAGAGCAGCATTAGAAGAGAAGGAAGAAGAGAAGCAAAGTATGCCTTGTAGAAATCCAAGTATTTTCAAGTCCCTTCAGCTTAGTCTCCTTGCTTTTGACTCTAAAAAAAGAAGAAAATGAAAGAGATATATTTTGGTTTATCACAGAGATAAATCAATCACAGTGGCAATTGTTTATCCTCTGGAAGACAAATCCATACAGATGAGGATTACAAAAAAGTATTAATTATGACATCTCAAGGGATCACCAATGGCTGAAAGTAGAATATCAGAGCAATATGTGATGATGGAGGAAATTATCATCAACATCCTCCTCCTCCTCACACCACCATCATCATTTGCATAGGAACCTTCCAGAGGCTCCAAGAGACAATTCTAGATTAAGGAGTTACAGTGCTTTCAAGGATTATCTCCTGTTTTTTCTGACTGCCCAGTTTGTTTTGGCACAGTGTTCTTGTCAATTAAACAATTAAAAGATGACAATTAAACATAATCATCTTATGGGGCTGAGAAACTTCCTTACTCTGTCACTGACCTGCCCTCTGGAATGCATATGACAGCCATTCTTAAGCTTAAATGGACTCTAGAGGATGGTAGAGGACAGGAAGGCCTGGAGGAACATTGTCCATGGGGTCGCAATGGGTTGGACACGACTTTGTAACTAACAACAACAAAACACTGAAGCAGTAGGCGTGAGCTTAAATGGTCTCCAGAGGATGGTAGAGGACAGGAAGGCCTGGAGGAACATTGTCCATGGGGTCATGATGGGTTGGACACAACTTCGCAACTAACAGCAACAACTGTTAGTTGATCTCACCACTACGATCTTGTGAGATCCGGCCATGAGCGGGTGTATGGGTTTTTAATGTCTCTTATTGTATATTGTTCATACTGTCTTTGTTGTAAGCCGCCCAGAGTCCTTGGAGAGTTGGGTGGCATAGAAATACAAATAATAAATAAATAAATAAATGAACTGCAAAGTGTGATACTAGCTTATTCCTGTGGTTCCAATTCTACAGATCTATGAAAGTGCCTTCCCTTCTCTGATGCCTGGCGTATTGCTATAGAGTCCACACACATTAAAATCCACACACATTAAAGTTGCTAAGATTGAGAAACACTGCTATAGAGTTACGCCAGTGTCTTCGGGAAACATGCATTTCCCAACACAACTTACTGTTACAATCCTAGTAAATTGAAGTTCCTCACATTCCTTTCCTGGCAGCGATTGTGTGCAGATTCCCCTACAAAATCAGAAGATTGCTTCCCCCCCCGCCCCCTTCTATTCTATTCTTGCCGTTGGAACAAGATGAGGGGGCATGAAGAAGAAGGATAATGGGTGAGATAAGCAAACTCTTTTCTGGCTTGGATATTAATTTTAATTAGAATCTGACCCAGAGAAAAACTGTTGGACTATCATAAGACTAGCTTGTACTTCTTTGAGGTAAGCACAGGAAGCTGCTGAAATGCATATTTTCAAGCCAAGAAATACAAATTTCAATAACCCCATTATTTAAAGCACAGCAACCTCAAGCCTTGTAGTTCCTTTACTGATTATGTTTTCAAGTTTGTGCCTTGGGAAATAAGAGTCTCTGGCAATGATGAGAAAATATTCCATTGTAACCTGAAAAATCTCAGTTTTTCATTTCATTCTAAGATTTTGGCCTCTTTATAAAAGTCTTGGAAGGTAGAGATCATTATAAAAGGGGGCCTGAGTTTAGCCAACCGTCACAACGTGTTCCAAATTTGCCTATGTAAGTTCACCAGCTTGCGCAAGGAAAGGAATAAATTTTAATAACTAAATCTATACTTTCCCTTTTTCTGGAATTACAAGCTTAGCTATCTGACAAAACCTGCTCTCCTGCTGCCTGCAAAGTGTTGCTTATGCAAGCTGATTGATCATAAACTTCGTTCTGAATTAACTGCATGTACATGTAGTGGTGTTTAGGCAATAACAGAATAAGTTGTTGGAAGGGACCTTGGAGGTCTTCTAGTCCAATCCCCTGCTCAAGTAGGAAACTCTATACCATTTCAGACAAATGGTTGTCCAATCTCTTCTTAAAAACCTCCAGTGTTGGAGCATTCACAACTTCTGGAGGCAAGTTGTTCCACTGACTAATTGTTCTAACTATCAAGAAATTTCTCCTTTGTTCTAGGTTGCTTCTCTCCTTGATTAGTTTCCATCCATTGCTTCTTATCCTGCCTTCAGGAGATTTGGAGAATAGGTTGACTCCTCCTTCTTTGTTGCAGTCTTTTAGATATTGGAACACTGCTATTATGTCACCCCAATCCTTCTTTTCATTAAACTAGACATACCCAATTCCAGCAACCATTCTTTGCATGTTCAGTTCCTTCTTTGTTGCTCTTCTCTGTAGTCCTTCAAGAGCCTCAACATCTTTTTTATATCGTGAAAACTGATAAGCAAAACTGGATGTAATACTCCAAGTGTGGTCTTACCAATGTTGCATGCACCAATATTTCATGTGTGGTCTTACCAAGATTGCATCCAGCAATATTCCAAGTAAATAAAGCAATGACAGATTGCCTTATTTTCATCCACTCCCAATATCTTTATACATTTTTCTTGTACGGTACTTAACTTTTCTGGTCTCACATGTTGTAATATGCTGATATTGCCATAATTCAAAATTCAAGTATAGACTTATATACATAACATTCTAATTTTGATATTCAATTGTATACGAGGGATGTTATTATCTAGAAATTCATTTTGCTTTAGAAGCATGAACTCCATGGAAGTTTAAAAATTCAAATCGTTATTTTTTTAAAAAAAATCTAATAATAAGTTCCTGGGTCCAATCCAGCAGACAGTCATAAGCGTACAAGCCTGCAGAGCTCAATGAGTCCTAGGTTACATCAACTCTTTTCTGGATTATGGCCAAATCTGTATTGAAATATTCCTTTTTTTCCAGATAACTATGCACTGGAAAAATTATCCTGCAGTTGGGAATAGATAAACTATACATAATTTGAATGACATTTCAGGCAGAAAAAAAATGTATAATTAGATTGTGGAGACTGCAAGAAAAGAGTAGATAAACTATACATAATTTGAATGACATTTCAGGCAGAATATATATATATAATTAGATTGTGAAGACTGCAAGAAAAGAGCAAGGGGTAAGACAAATAATGGATCAAATAGAGTTTAAAATGAGGTCCCTTTTTGGTGGAATTTTTCCTTTTCCCATCTGGTTTTCTATTACAACTAGGTAAAAATCCTTTTTAAAAAAATTCACTACGCTGATGGGCAGAAATTTTGGGGAAGATAATTTTTCTGAATTTCTCCAAAGGAGAAAAAATTGTCTAGTAATTTCTGAAGGATAGGCCACCACTAAAAGTCTTAGTGGACAGATGACCCTAATGATTCTTTCTCTTGCAGTCAGGGCCATCCCAAACTCCCAGAATTCCACTTGCTCTGCCTGGCTGGGAGTTCTGGGACTTGAAGAATACTAGTTTGCCAGAGACCGTTTATACAAGTAGTCCTTGACTTATGACCACAATTGAACCCAAAATTACTGCTGTTCCGTGAGATATTTGTTAAGTGAATTTTGCTCCGTTTTACGACCTTTCTTGTCAGAGTTGTTAAGTGAATCACCACAGTTGATAAATTAGTAGTACGGTTGTTAAGTGAATCTGGCTTCCCCATTTACTTTGCTTGTCAAAATAACACAAAAGGTGATCACATGACCTCGGGACACTGAAACAGTCATAAATATGAACCAGTTGCCACGCATCTGAATTTTGATCACATGATCATGGGGATGCTGCAAAGGTCGTAAGTGTAAAAAAGATCGTAAGTTGTTTTTTCAGTGCCATTGTAACTTTGAACGGTCACTAAATGAATTGTTGTAAATCGAGGACTACTTGTATAGAAGATCCAAGATGAGGCAACTCTGCTCTACAAATGTAAAACAAAGATATAAATATTATAAATAAGGTATTTAAAGCCCTACCATGTTTCCCTGAAAATAAGACCCTGTCTTATATTTTTTTGAACCCTGAAATAAGCGCTTGGCCTTATTGCCATGCGCTCAAAAGCCCGATTGGGCTTATCAGGGGATGTCTTACTTTGGGGGAAACAGGGTAGTAAGACCACACCTAGAGTACTGCATCCAAATTTGGTCACCACAATATAAAAAAGATGTTGAGGCTCTAGAAACAGTGCAGAGAAAAGCAACCAGAAAGATTAGGGGCCTGGAGATTAAAACATATGAAAAACGGTTACATGAACTGGGCATGGCTAGTCTAGTGAAGAGAAGAGAAGGACCAGGGGAGACATGATAACAGTGTTCCAATATTTGAGGAGCTGCCACAGAGAGAAGGAGGTCAATCTGTTTTCCAAAGTATCTGAAGGACAGTTAAGGAATAATGGATGGAAACTGACCAAGGAGAGATTCAACCTAGAAATGAGGAGGAACTTTCTGACAGTGAGAACAATCAACCAATGGAACAGAAGTTGCCTTCGTAAGTTGTGGGAGCTTCATCACTTGAGACTTTCAAGAAAAGATTGGACTGCCATTTGTCAGAAACGGTGTAGGGTCTCCTGCTTGAACGGGGGTTGGACTAGATGACCTATAAGGTTCCTTCCAACTCTGTTAATCTGTTAGAGGAAAGTCTAGTTCAATGAGATAATGTAATAAAAGTGAAAATAACATTATTTTTGGGGGAAAAAACACCCCATAATTCTTGGAGTGTGAAAAAAATTTGTTTGATAGAGCTCAGGTAGCACGTGGCAAAAATAATGGGCTGAATTGGAATTGCTGACTATGATACCTCAACCTCATCCAGCAGCTGTCCTCTGACTATCCCTGATGGAATGTTATTTTGTCCTGCAAGGTTCCATTTTGTGGCTTTGAGGCAGATGGGATGGAAGAAATTACAGTTTTTTTATTCAGCCCCCACCACTCCCTGCCCCTCTGATACTGTCTTATTGGCCAGAAAGTTTAATTCTGAAAAAGTCAGCTCTTGCTTTTTTTTTTTCTTTTTTCTTTTTCTGTTGCTGTGTTTTAAGAGAACGCACGGATAAAATTCTCCCCTTGTTGTTTTTTTTCCCAGCTGTTTGGCTCAGTTTGTGGCCTGCCTGCCAAAATGTTGGTGATGGGCCATCGCTGCTTTTGAACCTATCATTCTATCTTGAATGGAGCTGTTTGCAGAACTGCTTGGTCAGGATATGGGAAAAACTCCAGGGAAGCTATTGGCCTCAACGCCAGATCACTTCTCAAGGATTTTTCTCAGCCAGGGAAGATCTTACTAGTACCCTCGGGGGGAATGTTGCACACATTTGCTATAGTACATAAGAGCCCTTTGCTATCTAAGACCACATTTTCCAGTGAGATCTTCCAGAATGTTGGGACTATGGAGAAAGTTGATCTTAGACACTAAAAAGGCCTCATGTAGCAAAGCGGGAATGTGCAACTTTTCCCACTATTTAATTTATGTTAGACATTGTTAACCCAGAGTGCATTGGAGTAGGGCAGCTAATAACAATAACGAAGAAGCTAAAGTGTTCTGGGATTTTAGAATTCAAACAGACAAGCATCTGCCACAGAACACCCCAGACTTAACCATTGTTGATGAGAAAGACAAAGAAGTCTGGATAGTGGACACCGTAATACCTGGAGAAAGCAGAATAGAAAAAGCATGGTAAAAGGTCCCTTCTTTTTTAACCAAGCATTTTAACATATTATTTATAAATAATATAAATTTCAACCCTTTAGGCACCTATTTCCAGTGGTGGGATTCAAGTAATTTAACAACCGGTTCTCTGCCCTAATGATTTCTTTCAACAACCAGTTTGCCAGATTGCTCAGAAAGTTAACAACCGGTTCTCCCGAAGTGGTGCGAACTGGCTGAATCCCACCACTGCCTATTTTCCCATTGTTCCAATCTTGAGAGGACTTAGATAAAACTCTGTCTTTTTCAGCTGGAGTCCTAGGGGTGCTTTGAAAGGCAGGAGCTGTGGGAAGAGATTCATCTATGGCAGGGATCAGGGGTGGGTTCTACTTACCTTTACTACCGGTTCACATCGCTCGCACGTGCAGATCACCCATGATGACGTCCGGGTCAGTGAGTGGAGCCTCCTGTCAGTTTTACTACCGGTTCTAGTGAACCGGTCTGAACCGGGGGCAATCCACCACTGGCAGGGATCTCCAACCTTGGCAACTTTAAGCCTGGAGGACTTCAACTCCTAGAATTCCCCAGCCAGCAAAGCAAAGCTGGCTGGGGAATTCTGGGAGTTGATGTCCACCAGGCTTAATGTTGCCAAGGTTGGAAACCCCTGATCTAGAGGGTTCAAATTGTCACTTAAATCCAAAACTTCGACAGATCTTTTACCATGGCAGAATGCATCCATCTCTCCTTCAATTGGGAAAGTTTTCCTTAATCTGTCATTAGTCTCCAGATGGGCTAATATGAACTGGTCTTCAACTAATCAGCTCTTTTGCACAAACCCTAGAGGTGAAAAGGATTTGGGCCTCTGAACCAATTCAGATACAGGTAGTCCTCAACTTGCAACCACATTTGGGACCAGAATTTCCATTGCTAAGCAAGTTGGTTGTCCAGCGAATCCTGCCCAATTTCATTACCTTTTTTGCTATGGGGATTAAGCAAATCACCACAGTTGTTAAGTGAATCATGCAGTTATTCAGCAAATCCAGCTAACCCCCATTGACTTTGCTTGTTGGAAAACAGCTGGGAAGGTCATAAATGATGTCCCAAAGGTGCTTTTCCAGGAGGCAACTGGACTTTCTTGTTTTTTCTTTGAAGACATTTCGCTTCTCATCCAAGAAGCTTCTTCAGCTCTGACAGGATAGTGGAGAATGAAAGGATTTATATTCCTTGCAGACAGCTGGTCATTTGCATCCTTTTAGAGGGTCGTAGAAGCACTTGGAGGTCCTTCTGGATGACTGAGAATCTCTACAGACTCATAAAGAGCCTTGGTGGCGCAGCAGACTAAAGCACTGTTAAGTAACACCAGCTGTCTGCAATTACTGCAAGTTTCAAATCTCACCAGGCTCAAGGTTGACTCAGCCTTCCATCCTTTCGAGGTAGGTAAAATGAGGACCCAGTTTGTGGGGGCAATAAGCTTACTTTGTATAAAAAAGAACACCGCTGGGGGGGGGGCAAAGCCCTACTAAGCAGGTATATACAAAAGTATGAAGGCTATTGCTTAACGCATTGTAAGTCGCCCTGAGTCTCCGGAAAAGGGCGGCATATAAATCGAACCAATAAATAAATAAATAAATAAATAAATAAATAAATAAATAAATAAATAAATAAATAAATAAATAAATAAATAAATAAATAAATAAATGATTATCACATTATCTAGGGATGCTGCAACCATCATAAATATATATATCAGTTGCCAAGCACTCAAATTTTTATCACCTGACCTTGGGAATAGTGGGATCATTATAAGTGTGAGGACCAATTATAAGTCACTATTTTCATTGTAACTTTGAAGGTCCACCTGTACATCACGAGGGTTGCAGTGGGCCTTGCCATTACAATTCTTTTCTTTCTCCTCATTATCTTCAATGAAGCACACTGAAGGATATGATACAGGAAAGTACTTAAGTTCATGAGGAAATCAGATGGAGGAACTCTTGCAGTGGGGTCCAAGCAATTTTGGAAGGCGTTTTACATTTTTATGTAAAAAGGCTTTGTTCATACAGTACACTAAGATCTACAGCAGGGGTGTCAAACTCAAGGCCAGGGGGCTGGATCCAGCCCTCGGGGCACTTAGACAGTGGTGAAATCCAATTTTTTTTTACTACCAGTTCTGTGGGCGTGGCTTGGAGGGCATGGTGTGGCTTGGTGGGCGTGGTTTGGTGGGCATGGCAGGGGAAGGATACTTCAAAATCTCCATTCCCATCCTACTCTGGGGCCAGCCAGAGGTGGTATTTGACGGTTCTCCAAACTGCTCAAAATTTCCGCTACTGGTTCTACAGAAGAAGGTTCTGTGAGAATCTGCTGGATTTCACCTCTGAACTTAGATCTGGCCCACGGGGCTGCCCTGGAAACAGCGAAGGACCGGCCCATCGTGCTTCTGCCAGCGAAAACAGGTTCCCAAGCTCCATTTTTGGCTGCCACGGCCTCCTGCAACCGTCTGCCAGTGAAAATGGAGCTCGCCAATCCCCCTCCATTTTCATTGGCAGACGGTTGCAGGAGGCTATCGCAGCCAAAAACGTAGCTCAGGAGCCCGTTTTTGCTGGCAGAGCGCTCAAGCCACCACAGTGTGGTCAAGCTAGCCATACCCACCCTGGCCATGACCCCACCCCCCAAGGTCAAACACAACCCTGATGAGGCCCTCAATGAAATCGTGTTTGACACCCCTGATCTGCAGGGTTGTGCTACATAACACATGTTCAAACAAATGAACCTTGCTGCTCTTAAAGAGAGTCTCATTGTTTTCCAGAGATACATTTTTTTTACTTGGTTGAGTGAGTCAAAGAGTCATATAACCTTCTTATCAAATCCTTTGCGGAGGAAAATCCTGCAAGAGTTTGTAGCTTGAGGCTGGGATAGACTGATGGATTGGTGGGAGCTCTGAGCATTCCGATTCTGTATCAGCAGCACATTTACTAGGTTTATGGCTATATGAGATACGGTTTCAATGCTCCCTATCTACAAGGCTCTAGCCTTGGCACCACAGCAGCGATCGAAAATCATTCATCACTGCAAATGCCTTTGCTTCAGATGAGCTACCTTGGAAGGAAAGCTTCACAAACTTTGAAACTTGAGGAAATAGATTAAACATCCATAGAAATGTTTATTTCTCATTACATTTTATCTCTCCCTTATTCAGATTGCTCTTTTCATAAGGTTAGTGGGGAAACCTTGAGTATTAATGATGTTCTCCAGAGCAAGCCTTTTGATAGATTAAAAACTCTCGAACCATGTCAGGATCGATAAACGAAACCTCTGGAGCAAATGCTGTTTTCTATTGTATCAGTTTACAGGTGTTTTGTATGCTAAGCCAGGAACTTCCATATATGAATTACTCATCTGCAGAGCACATTTATAAAACCCAAAGAATTTTTTTTACAATAGAACTTTTATCATAGAGGATAGAAAGAAGCTTTCCCAGGCATTTGAAATGGATATTTCTCATGACTTCAACGAGCTGAGGTGGCAAAAAGATTAAATGTAACCCTTGGGAAATATAAGGAACCTTGGATTGATCCTTTCGTAGATAAGAAAGTTGCACCAGTGGTGGGTTGCCCCCGGTTCGGACCGGTTCTATAGAACCAGTAGTAAAATTGGCGGGAAGCTCTGCCCACTGACCCAGACATCATCAGAAGCGATCTGCGCATGCGCAGAAGAGAGTGTGTATGAAGTGAGCGCGCGTGGGCACGATGCGAACCAATAGTAAAGTTAAGTAGAACCCACCCCTGAGTTGCATCCTTGAATGTGTTCCAGCCTATACAATAGGAGTGGATGGCATGCTTGGCCTCTTTATAGTGGCACTTGGTGGCATCTGAGATTTTGCTTCCAAAGCAGGATAAGAAAGCATGTGGAGTCTCCAGTATGCACTTCAATTTTAACAACTCAAAGGAAGTAAAAAAAAAAGGGGGGGGGTGGGTAAAAGAGTAAACATTTAGATTTGATGGCATGGCATGACTAGCCCTTATCCCAGGGGTGAAATGCTACTGGTTCGCTCTGTTTGGGTGAACCGGTAGTAAAAAAATGCTTTAAAAAGGTAAAAAAAAAAAAAAAAGATTCTGACAATTGCACAGCACAGCTGATTGTCAACTACCTGTTCGGATCAATAGGTAGTAAAAAATGTTTTTAAAAAGTAAAAAAAAAGGTTCCAACGATTGCGCGGTACAGCTGATTGTCAATCAGCTGTGCCGCGCGATCGATGGAACCTTTTTTTTTACTTTTTAAAAGCATCTTTTACTACCTATTCGCCCAAACCCATAGTAAAAAAAATGCTTTAAAAAAATATAAAAAAATTGGCCATGCCTACCCCACCAAGCCATGCCCATCAAGCCACGCCCACCAAGCCATGCCCATAGAACTGAGAGCAACAAATTTTACATTTCACCACTGCCTTAT
Organism: Pituophis catenifer annectens; assembly: GCF_029215685.1. Taxonomy (NCBI): domain Eukaryota; kingdom Metazoa; phylum Chordata; class Lepidosauria; order Squamata; family Colubridae; genus Pituophis; species Pituophis catenifer. Next base: position 324,256,983 of record NW_027256881.1, read on the forward strand.
CCTAATGGTCTTCCCAATGGGCAGTAGCCCAGGGGTGTCAAACTCGCGTCATCATGGCAGTATCAAGTGATGTAGCGCAACTTTTTCCCCTTCGCTAAACCGGACGTGGGCATGGCCAGTGCTTGATGCATCCGGCCCGTGGGCTGCGAATTTGACAAGCCTGCATTAGCTCTACATCTATTTTTTTTCCTTAGAAATCTAAGATGCCATAGTTGCCAGCTGTGTTAATTACAAACCCCAGCACAGCTGAACCCCCTACAGCTGTATTTATTCAATGGGAGGCCAAATATTTCCCCACCAATAATTACCCCATGAATGGGAATAGAAGAGATTGTCATACAATCACTGATAAAAATAGAACAAGCTGCTGCTGAAAATCAAGGAATGAGCAAGAGTTGCAATCTTCACCATTACAAAGGGTGAATTTCTTTAAAAATGGACTTTTCTCTGAAAATGACAGAATGTTTGTTTTAGATAGAGGAGTTGTTTGCCTGTGTACAATTAAAAACAAAAAACCATATAAAATATATCTCAATAGTGTGCTATACTATATCTCTATTAATGCTTGGTCTCTATTTAAAACCATTCTGTGCTTGAAAGGCTAAATCCAGTTGAAAAATCAAGAACTAAACAGACTGGGACTAAGGGTTTGGGTTTTGTTATTTTTTTAGCTTTAACTTAAATTGATGTGCGTGTATCTAGCTGTCATGAATTGGAAACTTAGATTTATGTATAAATCCATCTATTTTGTCTCATTCAAGAAGCAAAGGTTGAAACTGTGTGGATGTTTTCTACCTGCAAGTCATTGTTAACTCCTGGTGACCATCTGGATCAGTCCCCACAGTTTTCTTGGCAAGGTTGTTTTTTTTGGAAATGGTTTAATATTCCTTGCTTTCCAGAGCTGAGAGAATATGACAGGTCACCTAACTGGCTTTGTGCCTAAAGTGGGACTAGAATTCACAGTCACCTGGTTTCTAGCCTGATACCTTAACCACTACACCAAACTGGACTCCTAATGCCTTTGAGTCACTGTTGACTCCTGGCAGCTACCTGGGCAATTCTGCAGTTTTCTTGGAAAAATTACAGAAGTGGTTTGCCACTGTGTCCTTCTTAAAGTGAGAGGGTATGTTTGGCCAAAGCTGGCTTTATGCCTAAGATAGGAGTAGAACTCAAAGTCTCCCAGTTTTTAGCGTGATATCCTAATCACTATACTGGTTGACATTATATACACTGCTCAAAAAAATAAAGGGAACACAAGCAGAAGACATCCGAGATCTGAATGAATGAAATAGCCTTATTAAATACTTTGTTCTTTACATACAGTAGTTTTGTATTCCCTTTAGTTGTTTGAGCAGTGTATAAACTACTGTATGTAAAGAACAAAGTATTTAATAAGGCTATTTCATTCATTCAGATCTCGGATGTCTTCTGCTTGTGTTCCCTTTATTTTTTTGAGCAGTATATATAAAACAAATATCTTTATAGGCTAATGATAATCTGGCTCAGTACTTTGCCTTTCAATTTATTGTTATAAAGGTACTACAGTATTTTTGAAAGTATTCTGATTATTAGATTAATTGAGATCTTGATTATTTTCCTTGGATTCTAACATATCAAAGTTATATAAATTCCTTTTTATGTAATGTGTTCGTTGCTTGTCCCCATTTTTCTTATCCAAAATCTCTGTTTGTTTTTCTATTGAATTGCAAGTGTTCTTTACAGCAAGATGTCAATACTGTCCAAGATCAATCAGAGCGATGTAATATTATTGCAAAATAAAGCAATGTATCTTCCAAGAATATTTCCATTTTGACATCCCAAAGCACATTCCTCACCTTTGATCTGTAAAATATCATTGGCAAATTAAATAGATTCCCTGAGGGTTCAGAGAGAGAAGTTTCCACTTAACAGTACAATGAACATAAATGCAATCCTTGCAGCAAATAGATAATTAAAATAAAATGGTTCCATTCTGGTTTATAAGAGTCAGAGCATTCAATCAAAAGCCAAACATTTTGCTGCGGTGGTAAAATTGAGGGTACTTACTGAGGCAACTTCATAGACCGATGCAAAACAAAGCACATCTTAATGGATATGAAATTATACATTGGGATTATAGTCAATATTTTGCAGATAGTGTATATACACCCCATATCACAGCCTACCATCTTCCAGATGTGTTGGCAGTGAACTCTGGGCTATGGAATTCTAATGGACCTTGACACCATGGATTGGTGATAACTGACATTCAGCATCAATAGTCCATAAGAACAGCTTCAGACTAAACTAATTTAAGAAGTTTCAATTTAGCTAATCTCCCTTAAATTAATATTAAGAAAGGAAGCTTCAAAAGAGGAGTGAGCTTTCATCAGAGGCACACTCAGAGATGAGAAAACAAACTTTCCCAAGTAGTTGGTTGATCTGCTTCTCTGTTATGCAAATGCCCTCTTGTTCTTAAAATCTTCATGTGTAGGGCCCTTTGATGAATTTTTACAACATACACAACTATGTTAATTCTTTTCACAGTGGAAAGAGATTTGTGTGGGGTTTTTTCCATACTATTTCTGCTCTTGGCCTCTGTGATTTAAGATGTTACTATTCTCCCTGTTTTTCATTAGCACACTATTGTATTTCATTGCTAAAACATTGTTTTAGCTACTCCCTACCCTGCTACAGCTGTGGAGAGAGGCAAATGTGGTTGCCAATCCCACTCACTCTTGGCTAATTTGGTATTTTCGGAGTATAAGACACACCTTAGTTTTTGGGGAGGAAAATAAGAAAAAAGCTGATTGGCAGGTAGATCGGCCTCCTGGAATACCCCCAATCAACTGTTCCCAGAGGTCAATTTTAGCAACAGATTTGTTGGTTGTGAGCTCTGTGCTTTGCTTTTTTTTTTTTTCCCTGCCTCTGAAAGCCTCCGAAGCAGAGCTTCAGAAAAAAAGACTCTGAAGCTCTGTTTGGGGGCTTCTTTTCTGAAGCTTCATTTCTGATGCTTTTTTCAGCCTCTGAAACCTCCGTTTGAGAAGCTGGGCAGGGCTACATTTGGAGTATAAAACGCACCCAGATTTTCACCCTCTTTTTTGGGGGGAAAAGATGCTTCTTATACTCCAAAAAATATGGTACTTCATAATCACACTGAACGATCAATCCAGGCTACATTTTCCATTTCTCCCAAATGTACAGTAAGCAGGAACGGCCCTATCATTCAGTCAAAGGAGATAGCAAAGCCTGGACACTGGGAAAGAACAACAAATTATTCAGTTATTTAACTCGCTATTATAACATTTTCTGCCCTGGACGAGGAAAGATGAATGTGGGTTTTTCTGCCCAATGAGCCAAATTAACATAGTCTGCTTTTGGCATGATGCATTTTGATTTGTGGGGATAAGGAAACATTTCTTGCTTCGCCTCTAAGGCAAAATGTTTTGGGTCAATCCTGAACCCAACCTGGTAAATGTGAAAACCTGCAGTACTTTTTTGCCCAAATAAAATTTGTTGACCTTTCAATCCCATTTATTATGCTATGTGGCTCTCCAGAGCTCAGATTACCATTTGTGCATTTAACATTCCCTCAAAATTTGACAGTGATCTGCCACTTTCATTTGGGGTCACTGATCTCTCCTTTCTTTTGTTAAGTGGCTCCATATCCACTAGATCCGGGTCACCAACCTCGTCAACTTTGAGACTTGTGGACCCACTCCCAGAATTTCTCAGCCAGCCATAATCCATAGAGAATTTGATATGGTGAATAAATGTTAAGTTTACATCAAATTAAATTGATTTGACATTTTTAAGATCTGCAACTGTTGATGTTCCATTATTGGATGTTCCAATTTGTTAATCCATAAACTGTAAATGTCATTAATAATACTTTTGAAAATATTAATTTTTGATACAATTATGACACAAGAATTCAAAGCTTTATTTCCTGAAATACCCCAGTGAAATGGCAACACAGCATGGTCCAATCTGTATTTCCGGCCTGTGGTTTTTATCAGACATGTTTGAACAAGCTGGTGGAACTAGAAGAATGGATATGGAGTGAATTTCCACCTTGCTACAGGCATTTGTATTTCAGTCAATTGTTGCTTCTTCGTGCAAACCTACTATACATTTGATACATGAATTTATACTGTCCAACTATACACTCTAATCATTAAATATAATTACTGCTAATGGAGCTATGGTCTCAAATTTTGCTTCTAAATTAACTTTTTAAGAGATTCTCTTTCCATCTGCATTTTATTAAGTACACTATGAACTTGCTTTGGAATAGATTGAAGTGGTGGCTGCTTTAATTTGGAACTGGGTTGTTTTATTGGTGTTTTTATCGTTTGGTTTATGATTTTTTTAAATTGTGTTTTCAAGTCTCTTTGGGAAGGTTTTTGCCTTGGAAGGTAGCAAATAAACATCAAATAATACACTAGCACATTATTTCTGCTAGAGAACTTTATGTACTATAGTCCTCCTTATAAATTGGAGATTTCTAAGAAGAATTTTCAGCACAAAGATCATTGCCAAAAGGTTGGCAGCAGTGGGTAGCTATGAAAGCTCTAAGGCTGTGGTTCTTAAACTGGGGCAATCACCCACAAAGGTATAATTTGGGCATATCCTGAAGGTAACGGAGCAATTATTTGTAGCTGCTTGTTTGTGAGATGAGGATCCAATATGGGAAAATGAAAGGTAACTAATGCCCTAAGCACCACCCAACAATGGTGCCCCTTGACAGAAATGAAATGCTCAGACCATGAAATAGAAAGAAATGTGGACACCTGATAATAACATCCAACCATTTAAAAAAAAAATTAGTCATTCATCAGGAGAAAGAAAACCTTTTTAACAATGCAGATTTAACTCAAACATGCCATATTTACTTCAGATTTTACTTCAGATATAAGGACAAAAACGAATTATTTGCCTAATAAGTGCAGCAGTGAAAGAGTTAAGGGCATGTATCCCCAAAAATAAGACCTCCCCCCAAAATAAGCCCTCTCCCCAAAAATAAAGCCTCCCCTGAAAATAAGCCCTCCCCAAAAATATTTAAACACATGCACAGATGGTCCACGCCATTTCGTCTGGTTAGGGTTAGGGAGACAGAGCTGGAAATCAGGTAAGATGGTTAGAGGAGCCCCATCTTGCTCCACACGCCCCAAAATAATAAGACCTCCCCGAAAATAAGGCCAAGCGCTTATTTCAGGGTTCAAAAAAATATAAGACAGGGTCTTATTTTCAGGGAAGAACAGTAGCTAGGGGGAAAACTCTGTGGTGCCCTCCTTCCCTAAGCATTTTTTCTTACAAGTAGTCTTTGTTTTATAGCTATTCATTTAGAGATTATTTGAAGTTACAACAGCACTAAAAATAGTGGGTTTTGACCTACCCTCACATTTACAACTATCACATAACATCCCCACAGTCACATAATCAAAATCCAGGAGCTTGTCAACCCGTATATAATTATAAGAGTTGAGTATCCCAGGGTCATCTGGTCACCATATGCAACCTTCCCAGCCAGCTTCCATCAAGCCAAGATAATGGGAGAAGCCAGATTAACAATTGCGTGATTTACTTAACAACCACAGTGGTTGACTTAACTGTCGCCAAAAAGGTTGTCAAATCGGGCATGACTCATTTAACAACTGTTTTGGTTAGCAATGGAAATTCTAGTCCCAACTGTGGTCGTAAATCGAGGACTACCTGTATTTTACTTCATGGTTAATTCATGGCTGAGTTTGGGATTGCCACTGCCAAGGCGATGAATGCCCCTGGTGAATAAATGGGTCTTGCATGATTGCTCCTGTGGCAGCCATTTTGTGAACAGCTAAATTGCTGCCATTTTCTTTCCACATTCATGACACATTCTTCAAAATATAAAATGTACCTCTGAGTTTAAGATTCCTGCACTGAGTAAAGCAAATAGTGTTCTTATTTAGCATGAACCAGGTTTGTTGGAGGTTATTAGAAATCTTCCAAGGTTTCAAAATATATCATGAACACTTTTTGTTTATCTTCGGTCCTATATGTCAGATGTAAATGCCTTATTCTCTAATGTGTAAATAATGTATATATGGAACATCAGGGGTTAACTTATTACTTGAGCTTTAATGTATTCATATTTTACCACTCCCATTCCTGGCTCCGCCCCTTGTATATAAAAGGAGCCATCCTCCCCATTTTCCTTGCTTCTATCTTGAATATTCAGCGAATATAGAATGCCTATTATGATTAAAGAGAATTATATTTAAACCTATAACTTCTATTATCTTTATTGAGTCTGATCCTGAAAATATTGCAACAAGCTGGTAGCAGAGGATGGTTAATTGACTCAATAAGTAATTAAAAATGTCCAAGAAAGATAGGCCCAACACCAGGGCCTACAGCAAAGAAATAGAAACTGATCAAGAGATGATCAACGAATCCACTAATGCGATTTCGAGAGAATCCGAAGAATACACCACTGAAGAAGAAGAACTGATGAGTGAAAATAACGACCAGGAAGAAATCGAGATAGAAAATAACGAACTCAGGTCAGAAATATTAAAAATACTAAAAAGCCAAAAGAATGATGAAAGCCTCATCGCGGACCTCCAGGAGATGCTGAGGAACAGCGGAGCAGCGAGAGAGAAAAACATCATTAAAGAAAAACCCAAAGATCAAAAAACTGTGGGTGAAATGACTACTGAGAAAATAGTTGTAAAAAAGAAAAGATGTGACCCCGCGCGAAATTTTGAACGGCAGCCATCTTGGTTTCAACGAACTTCAAAAGAGAGTGAAGCAGAGCCAATCAAAACGCTCAGTTCAAAATTTCTGGCGCGAAAAACGCTATCAGACGAAGAAAGTGAAAAAGAAGTCTCAAACTCTTCAGATGAACCAAAATCAGAAAGTGAAGACGATTTAACAAAGTCTCAAGTAGAGTCAGCAATGAAAACACTTTTTGCTGCTTTTGGGCCAAGATTGAAAATTTCTAAGACATCAACGAAGAAGCAAGCAATCAAACCGACAACTCAAGACCTGCACGCTCCCATCCTGACTTCGAAAACGACGACACCCGAGCCCAGAGAGCCATGCCGATTCCGTCCTACACCGCAGACAGAATCGAGTGCCAGCACACACAAGAGAAAGAGAAGAACCGCCGCCATCACCAAAGCCCCAAAAACCGAGCCAGAGACCGACTCATCTGAAGAGGAGCGGATCGAGAGAGCTGAAATGGAGAGAACCTTCCACAACGGCGCCAAAGAAGAAATGAGCAACGCGCATGTGCAAAACTACGTAGACGGCCCCGAAAGACTTGAACTGGCCAGAGAACCGCGCAGACTCGTTACAAGCATCCCAATGCCGTTCTGTAATTTCCTGCACTTGAGAGACCACGGACTGCCTCAGGTTGTAAGTAATGGACAAAATAATGTGGGGAACTTACCCAGTGACTTCCCAAAACTTAGAGTTGATGGCATTAATTTACAAGAGTGGTACCAACAGCTTCAGGTTATTTTTATGAAAGAAAATTTACTATTCTTTATAACTAGTCCTCCAAGAAGACCTTGGACTTTAAAAATAGACTGTTTACATCATAGAGCATTTTTCATAATAATTTCTAGCGTGTCTCCTGCAATGTATCATAGCATCAAACCAAACCTAACTGTATCAGAAATAATTCAATGCATGTTTAATCTATTTCACAGCGATAGCGTAGCCACAACCACAAGAATGTCTAAGGATTTCTTTTCTTCTAGAGTGAAACCAGGGGTTTCTATAAGTGAACATTTGATAAATCTAAACAAAATAAGAGCTGAGCTGCAATTGAGGGGGGAAGTGATTTCAGATCAAACTATGAAAAGTGTTATTATCAATTCACTTGATCCATCATGGGATAGCTTTATGTCACACTTAGATACCATTAATTTGGGATATTTATCAATAGAAAGTCTATCTAACAAATTGATAGCAGAAGACAATTCAAGAAAAAATCGTTCCAGTAACCAAACAGAACACAAATCTTTTAGAAAAGTAGTCTTTCAAGATAAATATAATGAAGCCTTTAGATGCCACAATTGTGGATCCAGGGAACACAGTAGAAGAGACTGTCCCAAAGTCCCAAGGGAGAGACATAGGCCAGAATATAGGAGCAAATACAATTACAGACAATCTTCCACAGATAGACACAAATATAGAAGTCCACCAAACTACAGAGAAAGTAGAGGGGGTAGAGAAAATTCAAAAGAGAGAAAATCTGGGTCACTAAATGGGCTAAATAAACAAGACAGCACCAAAACACAACAAGATGAGAACAATAATTGGCTTATTGATTCTGGTGCAACAAATCACACCACTAATAACAAAAGTATATTATCTTCATTTACAGAAGATAAGTTTGTGATAAAGGTAGCTAATCAAGAAAAGGTTCAAGTATTAGGCAGAGGAAATGTGACCTTGCCTGGTTTAGGGAAAATAGAGGGGGTATTATTAATCCCAGAAATACCTCACAACATACTAAGTGCTATAAAACTAAGCAGAGAATCTGACATCAATATAGTTTTCTCAAAGGGGAAAGCAACTATAGAAAAGAACAAAACAAATGTAGGCACTGTGATGATAAAAGGGGGTCTACCCTATCTGATAACCAAAGAAAGATGGTTACATAACATTGATTCAAATATGGAAGATTGTATTGAAGCAGATGATGAAAATGTCAGTAACAGTGACAATGATGAATGTAAAATAACTCATGATAACAAAAATACACACAATGAGAAGAAACCAAAAATAGGTAAACCAATTCATGATGAGTGTGCTCATATCTTACATAGGAAGTTAGGACATGCAAGCTTTCCTGTAGTACAAAAAATGACTGAACACGCAGAAGGTGTAAAAATAAAAAATTGTGAAAATTATTTAGAATGCTCAGTATGTAAATCCACCAAACTAAAAACCAGTCCTAGACCAAAAAAATCTAACAGATCAACTAACAATATTTTTGATTTGGTACATATGGACTTAGTTGGTCCATTAACTCCATCAATTACCTATAGAAAACGTTACTTCCTAACAATAGTGGATGATTACAGTCGCTATGGTTTTGTTTACACATTAAAGCACAAGGATGAAACCTTTCAGAAATTTAAGGAATTCTACAAACGCATAGAAACACAACATAATATCAGAATAAAACAAATTATGACAGATAGGGGATGTGAATTCATGTCTAAAGAATTCTCCCAATGGTTAAAGGATAGAGGGATGCTACATTTCACGTCCAATCCATTTTCTGCCTTTCAAAATGGGATTGCAGAGAGAAAGAACTCCACACTACAAACCATGATTAGATGCACATTAGAGGATGCTGGTTTAGGCAAACAATTTTGGTCAGAAGCCTTACATTATTCAAATTACACTCAAAATAGAACATGGTCCAGTATTGTGAATAAGACACCATATGAGGTGATGTACAATAGAAAACCTAAATTAGCACACATGCACATATTTGGAGTTACTGCAGACGTGCACATACCTAAACAATTGAGGAGAAAGGGAGAAAACGTATCCAGGAGATTAAGATTCATGGGATACGAAACTGGAACCAAAGGGTACAGATTCATCGATAATAATAACAAATTTATAGTATCCAGAACAGCTGTGTTTCATGAGCAGGCCAATTGGTCTAAGTTGCACCTTAATGAAATTTTTCCTAATAAAAGCAAAGATAATATATCTTGCGAGGAAGGAACAACAGAAAATCAAAATATTAACAAAAGTAAGAACAAAACCAAAACTTGGACAAATAGTCAGCATAAAATAAAGACAGACACATTAACAAAAAAGGAAGCCAGATATTTGCATGACAACCATAGCAAACCTGAAAGAAATATTAGAAATAATAGAAACCAAATACCAAATAAATACAAAGATTATATTATGCATATGGATGGAGAACAAATAACACCTAATACATATGAGGAAGTATTGAAACTTCCCTGTGAAGAAAGAGAAAAATGGGAACTAGCTATGGAAAAAGAAATGAAAAGTTTACAAGGATTAAATGTATTCACACCTGCGATCGCACCTAAGGATAAAACAATTATAGGTACCAGGTGGATTTATAAAATTAAGAATTTAGAAGGAGGTAATACCTTATACAAGGCCAGACTAGTTGCACAAGGTTATGCACAAAAATATCCAGAAGACTATACTGACACATATTCACCCACAGTGAGAACAGAGAGTGTCAAAACAGCTCTTGTAGTAGCATCTGCACTCAATCTAGACGTGTTTCAATATGACATACAGACTGCATACTTACATGCAAAATTAGATAAGGAAATATATGTAAGAGCACCACACAGTCAATACACTAATAAGAACGAAATTTGGTTACTAAATAAGAGTCTGTACGGATTGAAGCAATCTGGCAAAAGATGGTACGATTGTTTGGTAAAAGTACTAAAGACCATGGATTTCAACGCCACCACTGCTGATAACTGTTTCTTTGTAAAAAAGAGTAATGATCATATTGAATTTGTATTAATTTATGTGGATGATATTTTATATATTGGAAAGCATAAAGAGAGCAGGGAAATCTTTGTAAATAAGTTAAACGAACACTTCTCATTGAAATCACTAGGTAGAGTGAATAAATACCTTGGTGTACAAATTAACAAAACAAAAAGGGGATTCAAACTTACTCAAAAAGATAAAATCATCGAACTCCTAAACAAATGTAACTTAAATAATGCCAAAACATGTGACACACCTATGCAAACTGATTTTCTTAGAAACAATGATGAATCTTCCCCTGAGTTTAAAGACAACACATTTTACAGATCAGTTATAGGTTCACTCCTTTATATATCTAATTGGACTAGGCCAGATATTGCATTACCTCTCAATTTATTGTCAAGATATGTTAGCAAACCAACCTTGTATCATTGGGAAGCTGTCAAAAGAATTTTAAGATATCTGAAAAGTACATTAGATTTTTGTTTAATATTGGAACCCAATAATGACAAAGAACCAAGAATTACTTGTTATGCTGATGCAGATTGGGCTGGTGATACATCATGCAGAAAGAGTACCTCTGGTTATGTTTTTCTATTGAACGATTGTCCAGTTTACTGGTATACTGGTAAACAAGAACTGGTAGCCACCTCTACCACAGAAGCAGAATATGTTTGCTTGTCTAAAGCTGCAAATAACCTTGTATGGTTTAATGATTTGATCACAGATGTTTGGAAGAAACCTACTTTACCATTTATTATGCATGAAGATAATAAAGCGGCCATTGAAATTTCTAGATCCGATGCAATTGGACAAAGGTCCAGGCATATTGATATAAAATTTAAGCACGTGAGACAACTATCTCAAGACGGATTCATCAAAGCAATACATTGTGATACTTCTGAACAATTAGCTGACATATTAACAAAACCCTTACCTTCTAAACAACACAAATATTTAACTTCTAAATTACATGTATTATATTGTCCTGAATCTGAATGTAACTGGTGTTGTATAACGAACCGGCATTTAGAGGGGGATTTGTCAGATGTAAATGCCTTATTCTCTAATGTGTAAATAATGTATATATGGAACATCAGGGGTTAACTTATTACTTGAGCTTTAATGTATTCATATTTTACCACTCCCATTCCTGGCTCCGCCCCTTGTATATAAAAGGAGCCATCCTCCCCATTTTCCTTGCTTCTATCTTGAATATTCAGCGAATATAGAATGCCTATTATGATTAAAGAGAATTATATTTAAACCTATAACTTCTATTATCTTTATTGAGTCTGATCCTGAAAATATTGCAACACTATATGACCAAGTATCCCACCTCATCATATGCTACATAGAGCATATACTTCTGTAGTTCATGGAAGTCAGTGGAAATGTTTCATTCTCCATTAATTTTGATTGTGCCAAGTTTGTAATGTGCCTCCAGGCCCCACTCTGTTCAAAACGGATTTCTCTAGCTCTGCTAGTACTCCATGCCTATTCTTTCCACCAATGTAAACAAAATTAGGCTCTGTTTTGCTGGAGCTGGGATCCTCCATCTCACTGCCAGGAGATAAATATATGAGATGTTGCAGCCTCAGTATTCCTGGAAGTTGCTGCATAGTTTCAGCATTATGACAAATTCTAGGAAGTCTGCAAAGTGCAATGTTCTTTGGGGAAAGAAATAAAAGAAAAAGAACAATTCAATAATTTCAGAAAAGGAACCTTTCTAGAAGGTAGGAAAGAAGACAAGATGAAAAAGGAGTCAAGGTTCCTGCTCCTTAATAGGTCACCAGATGTTATTATTATTTCTTTTATTTATTTATTACACTAGGTTACAACAGCCCTGAAAACACTGACCTATGACTTGTCCTCAAAGTTATGACCATCATACCACTCCCATGGCCAACTTGATGATAATTTGGGCAGTTGGCAACAGGTTCACATTCACCACAGGTGCAGCATTCTGCGGTCACATGATCACAATGTGTGGCCATCCTGGCTAGCTTCCAAGAAGCAAAGTCAACTGGAGAAGGTGGATTTGCTTAACAATTGTATGATTTATTTAACATTTGCAGTGATTCACTTAATGGGTGGTGGTGCCAGAGATGAGGTGAGGTAGACCAGGGATGAGATGGGAATTACAGATAGTCCTCAAATTAGGACCACAATTGATCTCAAAATGTTGTTGCTAAGTGAGATTTTTGGCCCCATTTTACAATCTTGCAGTTGTTAATAGCAATAGCACTTAGACTTATATACCACTTCACAGTGCTTTTACAGTCCTCTCTAAGCGGTTTACAAAAGTCAGCCTCTTGCCTCCAATCTGGGTCCTCATTTTATCCACCTCGGAAGGATGGAATGCTGAGTCAACCTTGAGCCTGGTGAGATTTGAACTGCCAAACTGCAGCTAGCAGTCAGCTGAAGTAGCCTGCAGTGCTGCACTCTAACCACTGCACCACCTTGGCTCTTTAGTAACAGGGTTGTTAAGTGAATCCGGCTTTCCTGTTGACTTTGCTTGTCAGAAGGTCACAAAAGGTGACCACATGACCCCCCCCGGGACATTGCAACTGTCATAAATACGAGTTGATTGCTAAGTATCTGACTTTTGATCATATGACCATGGGGGTGTTGCAAAGGTGGTAAGTGTGAAAACTGGTCACAAGTCACTTTTTTCAGTGTCATTGCAACTTTGAACAATCACTAAACAAACTCTTGTAAGTCAAGAACTATCTGCATTCACATGTATTATTAAAATACAACTGAATTGAACAGAATTACTGTAGTCTTTTCTTACAGAATATAATATTGTGATCTTAGCACGTTAGAGATATAAACTGCTCAGCCAGGCAGGCAAAGTAGTTCCTTTGGAGAGGTAGCATGGTTAGGGGCTTCCCTGCTTTCATTTCCTGACTGCATACCACGTGAATGGCCTGCTAGCAATCTGGTTCATATATATATATATATATATATATATATATATATATATATATGGTTAGGGGCTTCCCTGCTTTCATTTCCTGACTGCATACCACGTGAATGGCCTGCTAGCAATCTGGTTCATATATATATATATATATATATATATATATATATATATATATATATATATATATATATATATATATATACAGTGAGTCATTGTTCTCGCAGTATCGCTGCTTCCAAACACTTTTTTAAAAAATTACCTGCCTCTGGAATGTGGTGCAATTACTTACCTCTGGGTGAAAGAACTCCAAGGTAGCAATCAGGAAACAGAATGGGAAAGAGGGCAGTTGGCTTTTGCTGTTTATCATAGAGAATAAAAGATGAAAAAAGAAAAAAAATTAGGCATGGATATTTTTGCTTTATTGCATTTTCCAGCCTCTAAGGATTACACGGATGGGGTGATGACCCAGTGACATTCTCAGAATGGTTCCAATCAACAGTTTCAATGGATAGGTTGAAAAGGTATAAACACAAAATAGGAGCATTAAGTCTAGCAGGAATTTAAGGATATTCATTTTAGATTGTTTTAAAAAATGAAAAACCATGTAGTTGAATTGTTGCAATTTGACACTCAATTTTAGTATCATGCATGAGAGGGGGACCACAAACTGAAGCAGATAATGCAGCCTATAAACAGCAATTTTGCTACTGTTGTGTCAGAATGGAAACTTAACTTTTTTTTTTTACTGGATTGAAATGCTGCAGATTCAACTCAAGCGCACTCTAGGTATGTCATCCTATAGTACTGTGATGGCAAACCTATAGCACATGTGCCGGAAGCGACACACAGAACCATCTCTCCAGACATGCCAGCTGTTGCCCGTTGCTCTTCCGGGTTCCAGCCAGCTGGTCTTTGCATGTGCAGGAGCACCGGAAACCGGAAGAGCAGCTCCCTGGCATGCATGTGCACCATTGGTGGGTTGCTCCCAGTTCAGTCCGGTTCTATAGAACCGGTAGTAAAACGGGTGGGAGGCTCCGCCCACCCACCATGATGTCATCATGGGTGATCTGCGCATGTGCGCGCCTGCTGCGAACCAGTAGTAAAGGTAAGTGGAACCCACTCCTGATGTACACGCTGGAAACTGGAAGCTCAGTTTTCTGGCACATGCATGCACGCTGGGGATCTGCTCTTTCGGTTTCTGGCACTCCCGGGAGGCACATGTGCACCAGGAAGCTGCTCTTCCAATTTCTGGCACTCCCCCCTGCGCATGTGCTCCCATTTCAGCACTCAGTGCCAAAAAGTTTCGCCAACACTGCTGTAGTACCCATTAGGCCAGTGTTTTTCAAGCATGGCAATTTTAAGATGTGTGAATTTCAACTCTCTACATGGGGCTCCCCTTGAGGAGCACCCGGAGGCTCCAACTGGCGCAGAGTGCAGCCGTGCGGGTGGTAATGGGAGCGACATGGCGCTCCCATATAACACCTCTCCTGCGCGAGCTGCACTGGCTCCCGGTGGTCTTCCGGGTGCGCTTCAAGGTTTTGGTTACCACCTTTAAAGCGCTCCATGGCTTAGGGCCTGGTTATTTACGGGACCGCCTACTACCACCAATAGCCTCCCACCGGCCAGTACGCTCTCATAGAGAGGGACTCCTCCGGGTGCCGTCAGCCAAACAGTGTCGACTGGCGGCCCCTAGGGGGAGAGCCTTCTCTGTGGGGGCACCTACCATCTGGAATGAGCTCCCCCCGGAGATACGGAGGATCCTTCCGCCGTGCTGTGAAGACCTTTTTATTCCATCAAGCGGGCTTGGCCTGATCTCTTCCCTTTTTAAATATGTAAATTTTAATCTGTTTTTAAATTATTGGGGTATTTTAATTTGTCTGGGCCAAAAAGTTTAATTTGATTTTATCGGGTTTTTAAATTTTGTGTATTTATGTATTTTATTGTTGGCTGTTCACCGCCCTGAGTCCTTCGGGAGTAGGGCGGTATACAAATTTAATAAAATCAAAATCAAAATCAAATCAAACTCCCAGAATTCCCCAGCCAGGATGAAAACTACACATCTTAAAGTGACCAAGTTTGAAAAATACTGCAAACAATTTAGGTTTATCTTGGGACCATTTCATCCAAAGCTGTCTGCAAGGCAGTTTCCAGAATTCATTGGGAGATAAGGAGTATGGCAGGAGCTGGCTGCTTTCAAGTTGGAAATCAAACATTAGAAAGAACTCACAGATAGATGCATTATATTGACCAGAAGATAGAAGAGCTTTAATGAAAGACCCCAGGAGCTAGAATTGACCAATAGTGTGCAATTCGTTGTCGCTATTTTGCAGCCATCACTGTATCAGGAGGGTCATCAATTGCAAATATATTTTCTCTATGTGTCTTTGTCCTCATTAAAAAGCCCTTTTCTCACAACAGAAGGCTAACTAGTCCAACATGCTGTTCCACAAAATTCTGTGGCCAACAGATGCCTGTGAAAAACCCAACCACAGAATAACTCCAACTTTTATTTTTGAATTTACATAGCTTCCCATCTCACTTTGGTTCTGGATAATGTACAGTTTACACAAACTGTATAATGAAGAGAAGGATAAGGGGTGATGGAATAGCAGTCTTCCAATACTTGACAGCATGTCACAAAGAAGAAGGGGTCAAACCAGTGATGAAATCCAATTTTTTTTATTTGTTTGTTGGCTTGTTGGGCATGGTGTGGCTTGGTGGGCATGGCAGGGGAAGGATACTGCAAAATCTCCACTTCCACCCCACTCCAGAGGAAGGATACTGCAAAATTTCCATTCCACCCCCCCACTCCAGGGGAAGGATATTGCAAAATCTCCATTCCCACCCCACTCTAGGGTCAGCCAGAGGTGGTATTTGCCGGTTCTCCGAATTGCTCAAAATTTCCGCTATCAGTTCTCCAGAACCTGTCAGAACCTGCTGGATTTCACCCCTGGGTCAACCTATTCTCCAAAGTACCTGAAGGCAGAACAAGAAATAATGGGTGGAGAATCAATAGAGTTCCAACCTAGAACTAAGGAGAAATTTCCTAACAGTGAGAACAATTAATAAGTGGAACAGCTTACCATCAGAAGCTGTGGATGCCCCATTATTGGAGACTTTTAAGAAGAGATGCCATTTGTCCAGAAGGGCATAAGGTCTCCAGCTTAATTAGAAGGTTGGACTAGAAAATCTCCAAAGTCCTTTCCAACTCTATATTCTAGTTCAAAACAATCAGCAGAATTTATCTATTAGAACAAGTTAAAACAATTAAAAACGCAGTAGCAAAAACACAGGGAAGAGTGCAGTCACACCTACATCAGCCATTTAATAGGCTCCACACTTTCATTTTGCCTTGGATACATGATGAGCACCCACTGATGACCAGAGAGTCACAATTTTTTTTGTAGGTGTACAGTCCTCAGTATCACCCAACCTCCTGCCCCAAGGATGTATTGGGCTTCAGTTCAGCTCAACCAGCATGGTTAACATCTGCAGGGCATCAGGTTGTGAATAACTGCTGCATATTTCCAACATGAAAAGATAAATTTTGCAATGGAATTTGCTATTATTAAGATTACTATAACACCACTCTCGGTAAGCAGTTGTGTGGAAAATAAGTTCCTTTGTTGATGGAGAACTCCTGCAGTGCTGGGAGCAGTATAAAATGTTGACACTCTCGTTGTTCCTCATGGATAGTTGTTGCTGCTGGCATGATACATTTAGAAAGATACTTTCAGATTAGGAAGATACTCAAAGCTAGCCAGGAGGAATCCAAAGCTATTTTGTCATGGTATTTTCTGCTCATCCTCTGATCTGGCTCTCTTAGTGAGAGAACTTACCTTGGAAGAAATCTTCAGAAATATCTTTAAAGAGACTGCAAAAGTTATTTATTTACCTTAAGTGATTCTGCTACCATTCACTTTTACATCTTGAGCGATTTCAATTTTTGCTAATTTGTTTAGATTGAAAATATTGACACAAAACGGATCAATGGATGACAATGTTTAAAAACCTGTAGCCCATTAGTCCACTGACTGTGCGGTAAAAACACAAATCTCATGCTGATTTCCAAGCTGATTTAAATTGTCTTTCACTGAATTAAACCACTGTTTCATCCTTGGGCCCTTTAAAGAAAGGGTGAAATCAATTTCCCTTTGCCTAAAGGTAGCAGTAGTCTGAGAGCAGGGAATTAAATTTGCTTCTTAATCCTTGCAGCAGCCCATTTGCTCTAACCCCAATGGAAAAAAATTGGTGGAGATCATTTTTTTAAGGGGTGGAATGAGTATGTCAGTGCTTTACAAGCTTTAAGATGTTAATTTTGTCCCTTAAGTAGCCATGCCCACTCTCAAAATGTTTCAAGATTACAGTTTTACAATCTGTGGCCACATTCTTAATCACACCCCATATTGGTAGCTCTGAAGTTTTTTTAAATCTTTATAACACCTTTGAGAAACTTAATCCAGTTTCCTTAATTTGATCCTCTCCAGAAATGCTGGATCAAAAGTACAAAATCCCAAGTCAGTAAAAAATATGCAAATATCAGCAGTGTCCACAAAGTATAGTTTTATTTTAAAAAAACATAAAGATGCTTATACAAACTTTGACCTCAACACTGTGGTCACAGTCTTGACTTTTTTGATTACCTCTGAGAACGGTCATCTAATATAATTGAAGGACACCAAATTAAGAAAGTCAGTTCATTCACAGAAAATTTCTTTGACTTACAGCATCTGCACAGCATTATCCAACCATAACTGAAGGTCGAAGTGTTACAAATCTGTCCTCATTACAGTTGTATTGGCACAACCACAGGTGGATGACTAGATGATGCTATAAGTCATTCATGCAGACTTCCCTCCTTCCTTTTCTCTCTGTCTCGAATCTACTCTTTCCAGACAGATATTTTGAGACAGAGTGACAAGAACGGTACACATTCCAAATTGAGTCCTACGCTTCCTGTTATTTCATTATAAGGCCTTTTCCATGAGAAGACTTTGCAGGCATAATGGCTTCTTGGAAACATACAGTAGGTCAGCATAAAAAGTAAACTTGACTGTATAAACCTCTACAGGCTGAGGGGGAAATGAAACAAAGCACTGAGGTAAGTCTCTATAATAGCTGTCCACCTGCTCAATCAGCACAAATGTTTTCTGCATGGGTTCCTCATCTGGGTATGAATCACAGTGTTGTGTTTGAACCCATGACTCAGAAGAATAGTTGCCAGAGGGTGGCGGTAAAATAGGCTAGCACATTTATAATATGGAAATCTGTCCTACCTCTTGAAGAATTCTGTCTCTCTAGTGGTGTGGAAAAATACTAATGGAGCCCTGATGCTACCTCTAATAGTTGACTGTTTCGAAAGCTGTGGGCATATTTATTTATTTATTTATTTATTTATTTATTTATTTATTTATTTATTTATTTATTTATTTATTTATTATATTTCTATACCGCCTTTCTCCCATAGGACTCAAGGTGGTGTACAGTCAAGAAAAATATAGACACACAAACATCATAAAATTGCTAATTAAAATTGTTACTTAGTTTGGTCAATTAAATAAAACCCAGAATTAGATAACATTTAAAAAATCATTCGCATGTTTGTATGTTTAGCCCTGCCTATGTCAAAGAATTATTTTAGGCACTAAGGTCTTAAAAGTGTTCTTTATTCTTTTCTTGGCTAGCAAAAGAAATTCCAAATGAATGAAAGCAACCAGACTTTAATTAGAATCATTGAAAGCAGTGTTTCTCAATCTTGGTCTCTTGAAGATGGGTGGACTTCAACTCCCAGAATTCCCAGTTGCTGGCTAGGAAATTCTGGGAGTTGAAGTCCATCCATCTTCAAGAGGCCAAGGTTGAGACACGTTGATTTAAAATATACGTTTTGATTGTTCCTCTTTCACTATACTCATAAACCCAATTTAAACGCATTTACTATGTACTATGTACTATTTTGGCTCTTAGGCAAAGTGTGGAAGTGACAATTTAGATTCTCAGGTGTGGTAAGAAATAATATGTTGGTTATCAAGGAATCTTTCTTTCCTCTAGTCTTTTTCATAGTGCATAGTTAAAAACATGACTTCATTACTGAGCAATGAGGGTGCTTTCTAAAATACTCCCTTATAGCTTTTAATAACTGTTGACTACTAGCTATAAAACACATCTTGACATGCTTTAACCAATGAGTACAACACAAATCTCACTAGTCAAAAGGAGAACTCAGGAGAGGAGGAGGGGTACAGTAAGTGAAAGAGAACATTTAACATGGAAAACTGATTCTCTTTTGCAAGCTATCACACTCTGCTTGAAGTATTTTCTTTATCTCTGACCCTCAAAAAGAAGCACAGAAAGTTCCTTGGCCAGCATTTATGAGGCCCCCTGCAAAAGGGGGTGAGGCCACCAATGAAGATTTGTAAAAGTGTGGAGGTGTCGGTGTAAAGTAAAATTAATATTAATTTAAATTGGATTCCCTATTTGTTAAATTTGTCACATACGCATGCACATTTACCGTGATCCTGATCTTTTCACATTTTAGTCAATTCCCAATCTTTTCACATCTCGCAAGGACACATACTCTGCCTATTGTACACATGGACATGTGCAAACACACACGCAAGAACACCGTAAAGCAAGAAAGCAGCATGATGGATGACTTAAGAATTTGCTCCTGATGGACAAACAAAATATCAACAGACATTGGGGGCTACTCTGAAATCCTGATGGGCCTAATTTAGCCCTTCCCTGGGATGGAAAGTTATATACACATGCTCTAAAGTTTGCCGGTATGATGTCTTGCTTCTTAACCAAACAAGGCCTTTCTTTCAAGTTTAGTTTTGAGAAATGCACCTCAGAGTAATGGTGAAATCCAAATTTTTTTACTACCGGTTCTGTGGGTGTGGCTTGGTGGGCGTGGTGTGGCTTCCTGGGCGTGGCTTGGTAGGCGTAGCAGGGGAAGAATACTACAAAATCTCCATTCCCTCCCCATTCCAGGAGAAGGATACTGCAAAATCTCCATTCCCACCCCATTTTGAGACCAGCCAGAGGTGGTATTTGCCGGTTCTCCAAACTACTCAAAATTTCCGCTACCAGTTCTCCAGAACCTGTCAGAACCTGCTGGATTTCACCCTTGCCTCAGAGGTTCAGTTTCATTGCAAAGATGTTGAACTCCCCCCACTAACATTACCACTAAGGCCCTTGGTTACTTCATGATTTTGAGAGCTGCTGCTTTTTGTTGATCTTTCTATGCATTTGTTTTAATTTTAACATTACAGTAATAATGAAATAGTCATCTTAATAGATTTTTAGTACAGGCAGTCCCCAACTTGCATAACCATCCCATTCCAGAAAACCTTGCAAAACCTGATTTTTTTCATAAGTCAAAGTCAAATCAGTTGTGAATGATATCAAAAGACAGTCATTTCGATGCAAGATGACGAAGGAACTACTGCATTGTTAAATGGGGAAGAAAGAGAGGAGACAGGCTTATAGAAAAAGGTGTGGTTTACAGAAAGTTTTGTGTTAAATGGAGTTTGTGTAACTTTTTACTCATTTTTGTTCTAATTGAGGTCGGCTATAGTATACATTAATTTACATTTAGAGTAGCATTCTCTTGCATGATTAAATGAGAGCTACTGAATTCCTTGAAGTTTAGGACTTTCTTTTTAAAGGAAAACAAAGATGACTGAGGACATGGTTGAGATATATACAATCAAACACAGCAAGGACAGAAGGGGCATAGGCAACTTTTTCTCCCTCTCTTAAAATATTAGGACAAGGAGACGTACAATAAAGTAACAGAGATGATTTAGAACAGACAAAAGAAAGTACTTTTTCACACAGTATATAATGAACCTGTCAAATTCAATGCTACAAAATGTGGTAGTGATCATTATCTTGGGTAAATTTAAAGGGAGAGTGGATAAAGTCATGGAGGAAGCTAAGTCAAAAAGTGCTGGTTTTTGAGTCTCTATGTTACCCCTGAGTTGGGAATCACATACATCCCAACACCTGTTTCAGGAGAACAGCAGAGATTCTTATGTCTCCATTTCCTACTAGTAAGCCTCCAGAAGTACCAGGTTCACCACCGTGTGAAACAAAATACTAGATGAAGATGGACTTTGGTCTGATCCAGGAAGGCGAATTTTAATTCTTCCATAAATTGACTGAGAAAACATGCATAGGAGGTGCACATGTCTAATTCCTGCCCACTTATCTTAGTGCATGGGTTTGAATTGTTTTGCTGACCCTTTATCATGATTTATAAGGAAGACAATTTTCACTGGAGGTGGGAGGTTAGAAAAATTACAGTGACTGACGTTATTTTTTATGTCCACCAAACACTAAGCTGGTTTCTTCATAATTGCTCATGACAATTTCTTTCATTTCGTTGTACTTTAAATATTTTTGCTTCAATGGCTTGAGATGGCTTATGAACTGAGTCATTTGCTGTTTTGTGAAATGGGTCTCTTGTCACTGATGTACACTCACAATGACAGTCACACTCCATGACAGCTATATTATGACGGCTCCCAAGAAAACCTTTCAAAATTGCAAATATGTTCAGTAACCTTCCAAAGCTTGATAATACTCAAATTTAAATGATACCCCTGCTTATGTTCTCACTCAGGAATGTTATGTTTTGTCCAAACAGTTCCATGGTGATGTTAGAAAAAGACCCAAAAGAAGATTCAAGAGGGAAGGCCAGATGTAAGAGACACTTCCTGCAAGTGACCATTCCCATTTAGGAAGGACACATCCAAAGCTCATCTTCACCTTCAGGTTCAGCGAGCTTCTATATCTTGATAACACCACCAGAAAGCAGAATTCTTGCAAACCTACTGAAAGGACAGAGGACACGTCTATATAGAGGCATTTGCCTGACCCATTTATGACAAGAAGTAGGATCCAATGTTATGAGATTTTGCATGGACTTCACTAGACTTCTGCATATACAGGTAAAATGTTTTTTTAATAAGCTTTCCTTACTTGTGCATCATCTAGCTAAACCCACCAAGTGAAACACACTGCAAAGCTGGAGGCAGTTTATATTTCTTCGTTAGATCAACTCATCAGCAGAGGATACAAGAAGATGTATTTTATCAAGAGGCCTTCATTAAGTCAAACATACATCTGGCCCGTTGAATATATGTTTGAAAAACTGTATGGTCCTAACTTTCCTTAATCTATTCCAGAAAGTTAGAAGCAATTAAGGATCTTTTGGGCTTTAAAAGTAAATTGGTCTGGGAAATACAAGGAACAATATTTCTCTTTTGGGGATAGATTGAGGGCTTTAAGAATGAAAACTGGTGTGTTTAGTCTTGCATAAGCTTAGCATATCCATTTTATTTTACTGCTTGTTTTCTACTCAGAAGAAAACTGCTGAAAATTGCCCATTAAATCAACAAATTCTGATGGTGGAATCTTTAACCACTATGGTAACTGGGGTTGGCACTTGTGATCTGCATCTGGTTACCTACCAGGGGTGAAATGCTCCTGGTTCGGACCGGATCGCGTGATCCGGTAGCGATGGAGGCGGGTGGTTCAGAAAACCGGTAGCAAAAATCCCTGCCCCCGCTCCCATTGCCCAGCTGAGCCGCACGATCATCAGAGGCTTTTTTTTAATTGTTTTTTTTTATTGAAAAAGTTTTAAAACAAACACAATTTCCCCACAACCCTCCCTCCCAACCCCCCTCCCCCTCCCCGACTTCCCAGAGCAGAACACAAGGTATTTCTATTGACCTTTAACAATAAACTAAATTGCATAACCAATCATTAAACTAACACCCCCTAAAAAAAAATTCTTAACCCCCCATATATAAAATCCTATTTCTTAAACATAATACTTCTAATATCACTTATATAGCGCTTATACAAATAAAAGAGATCATTCATAAACTATTTGATATTTTTTGGCCTGATACTTGTTTTGTATATAATCAATCCATCTTCTCCAGTCCTGTATATACCTTTCTTGTGTGTGATCCTTCAGATATGCTGAAATTTTAGCCATTTCAGCTAAATTAGTTACTTTCAATATCCAATCATCAATAGTAGGCAAAAAGTTCTTCTTCCAGTGTTGTGCTACCAACAATCTTGCTGCTGTTATCAAGTTCAAAATCAGTTTAGTCTCTGCAACTGTACAGTCCGTAGTTATACCCAGTAAGAACAACTGTGGAGTAAATTTCAGTCTCTTTTTAAGAATATTCTGCATCACCCACCAAATCTTTATCCAAAATGCTTTGATTTTTCTACAAGTCCACCATATATGATAATAAGTTGCATCATCACAGTCACATCTCCAACATTTAGCTTGCACATTAGGATACATACATGATAATTTTTTGGGATCTAAGTGCCATCTATAAAACATTTTATAAAAATTTTCTCTTAAATTTTGTGCTTGTGTAAATTTCACATTTCTAATCCAAATCTTTTCCCAAGTCTCCATCATTACTGGCTCTTGAAAATTTTGTGCCCATTTAATCATACAGTCTTTAACCAATTCCGTCTCAGAATCTATTTCCAATAAAGCATTATACAACCTTTTAATATGCATTTGTTTTTGATCTCTAATTTGTTTTACCAAATTCTCCTCATTTTGCACAAAGCCAGTTTTTTGATCTTCCTTCCATCTAGCTTGAAGTTGACCGTACTGAAACCATGTATAAATTATACCTTCTTCTCTCAGTGTATCTAAAGATTTCAAATACATTACCCCCCTTTCCATAATAAGAAGCTCTTTATAGGTAATCACCTCCTGTTTTTGTTCTATACTTATATTTAGCTTTTTTTTAATTTTTAAAAAATATAACCAAAGAGGTTATAGAAAAAATGTTTTTAAAAGGAAAAAAAGCTTCTGCCGATCAGGCAAGTCAGCTGGGATCGTCAGAAGCTTTAAAAGCATTTTTTTTCCAACCTCTTCATCCGAAGAGGTTGTAGAAAAAATGGTTTTAAAAGTTAAAAAAAAAAAGTTGGCCACGCCCACTCAGTCACCCCCACCAAGCCATGCCCACAGTAACAAATTTTACATTTCACCACTGTTACCTATCCTTACTATAGGTTAAGATCACACCATGCTTTTAATATCAAGTAGGTTGTTGAGGCTGGTTTTATCCTTTTTTAATAGCTGGGGGCAAAACCTCTCTCTCTTTCCAGATTTAAAACATGAAGTAAGTTGAATCTTACTCCAACATTGGGTTGGGACGGGGTCTTTCATCATACCTGAAAGCAACATGAATGGAAAACATCTTGTATAGCACATGGTTTTAGCACCTTGCCACACTTTTCCAGCAGCTGCTAGCTGAAATGGTACTCTTATTCTTTGTTTCAGAAAGAGGAAAGCCTATCACTATTAGTAGTCAAAAAAATCTTAATTATGTCAGCTATGTGCGTGTTAGATATGCCACTGGGATTTTGCTCTCTGGAGATTTAATATCTATTGTAGAAAACCATATTATTTTCTGGGAGAAATATTTATTTATTATTTATTATTTATTGGTTCGATTTATATGCCACCCTTCTCCGGAGACTCAGGGCGGCTTACAATGCGTTAAGCAATAGCCTTCATACTTTTGTATAGACCTGCTTAGTAGGGCTTTCGCCCCCACCCCCAGTGGTGTTCTTTTTTATACAAAGTCAGCTTATTGCCCCCACAAACCGGGTCCTCATTTTACCTACCTCGGAAGGATGGAAGGCTGAGTCAACCTTGAGCCTGGTGAGATTTGAACTCGCAGTAATTGCAGGCAGCTGGTGTTACTTAACAGCACTTTAGTCTGCTGCACCACCAAGGCTCTTGGTCAGATATATATGGTCAGCATATGAATGCTTGGCATTATAGGTAGCATTTCTTTGGTATATGGACTGCACATATCATGCCAGGACTTATTAAATACCAGGTCAGGGTTTTTTTCATTCACTAATGCCAACCCTGATGTAGTTCAGGGTTGGCATCAGGGGTGAAATTCAGCAGGTTCTGACAGGTTCTGGAAAACCGGTAGTGGAAATTTTGAGCAGTTCGGAGAACCAGTAGTGGAAATTTTGAGTAGTTCAGAGAACCGGCAAATACCACTTCTGGCTGGCCCCAGAGTAGGGTGGGAGATTTTGCAATATCCTTTCCCCAGGAGTGGGGAGGGAATGGGGATCTTGCAGTATCCTTCCCCTGGAGTGGGGTGGGAATGGAGATTTTGCAGTATCCTTCCCCTGCCACGCCCACCAAGCCACGCCCACCAAGCCACACCCACCAAGCCACGCCACGCCACGTCCACAGAAATGGTGGTAAAAAAAATGGATTTCACCATTGGTTGGCATGATAGATTTTATTTATTAAATTTATATGTCGCCCATCTCACTCTTGCAGTGACTTTGAGTGGCCTAGATTGATTATAACATTCTTCTCCTGCAGTGTTCATTGACACTGGGTATGTTAATGATTTATAGTTGGTTTGTGCTCCAACTAGGGGACTGTTTTAGATACAGAAGCTGTTTTCCCTGCTATAAAAAACTGGTGGGAAAAGTATGTTTTTTAAGAAGAAGCTGTAAGGAAAAAAATATATAAAATATTTCTGTCATACCCAGGCACTGTAGGAACTACTAGAAATTGACATTAATAGCACTTTTTGTATCTACTCCAACCACTCTGAATAGCCAAACAATATGGACTAAGGGTAAACATATGCTATGAATAAGTATGTGCCAATACATTTTGTTACAGCTTTTCCAAAAGAAACTCAGGTACTATACTTCATTGAAAATAGTTAACATGGTAAGGTTTTTTTTTCTGGAACTATAATTCCCAGGGTTTCTAGAAGAAGAAAGAGTTGCATACAGGTTGTCCTCAATTTACAACCACAATAGGGACTAGAATTTCCATTGCTAAGCAAGGTGATTGTTAAATGAGTCACTCATTTATAACTTTTGCCATGGTTGTTAAGTGAATCATGTAGTTGTTAAGTGATTCTGGCTTTCCCCGTTGTCTTTGCTTCGTGGAAGTCTATTGGGACGGTCACAAATGATGTTTGCATGACCACGGAACCAGTGATGGGTTTCCAATTTTTTTTCTACTGGTTCTGTGCGTGTGGCTTGGTTGGCATGGCATGGCTTGGTGGGCGTGGCTTGATGGGCATGGCAGGGGAAGAATACTATAAAATCTCCATTCCCACCCCAATCCAGGGGAAGGTTACTACAAAATCCCCATTTCCTCCCGATCAGCTGGGACTTGGGAGGCAGAGAATAGATGGGGATGGGGCCAATCAGAATTTTTACTACAGGTTCTCCCAACTACTCAAAATTTCCGCTACCGGTTCTCCAGAACTAGTCAGAACCTGCTGAAACCCACCTCTGCACAAAACGCTTCAACAATCCTAAATACATCCTGGTTGCCAAGTGCCTGAATTTTGATCATATGATCTGGGGGTGGGGGGGGGGTGCTGCAATGGTCATACGTACGAGGACTGGTTGTAAGTCACAATTTTCAGTGCCATTGTAGCTACAAACAGTTGCTAATCCAATGGTTGTGAGGACTGTGCCTAGTCATTCCTATATAACTTTTCCGCTGGTGGATAGATACATTCTGTAACCTTTAGTCTAGAATTGGACTTGCAGACTTCAGCAACTCACCACGGGGACTTCAAAGAAGGGAACAGGAGGGACAGAAAAAACTCTGAATAAGGCCATTACCTCTGACCTGAGTTGCCTCTGATGTCTGTGCTGAAATATATATAACAAATATGGTATCAAGCCAATATCCCCTTGGACGCTGCGCTGTATTTAATACTCCCAGGGGATGGAGGGTAGCTAATGAGTCAAACGCAGCTGAGTCCTGAGTGCTTCACTAAATTTCGGTGTGACCTAGACTCCATCAGTTTTATGATAGCCAAAACAGCTCCCTTGGTTGTCATTTGAGCTCTGTTTTGCTGAGAGATAGAAGGACTGTGGATGAGAATCCCGTAGGGACTCCTCTAACAAAAGCAAACCTCTTCAACGGCTAAAACTCTAACTGTTCATTTCTCAACCATGTTTCTTGTTCCCCATCCATCTTGATCAGTACTAGTGACATCAGCGCAAACTATCATAGCTTGTTTCTTAATGTTGATCAGTTAGGTTTGTTTCTCCGTCAGCTGAGGTAAGACCCTGGGCTACTTTCCACTGCTCCAAAGTGTGCTTGCAGGGGAAGCAAATTCATCCCTGAAAAAGGTCCTGTCACATTAAAAAAAAATGCATGAAAACATTGGATTGTCATGTTTTTGTACACATGCCCCACTTAGTAACCTTTTCAGACTTTTACAACAGAGATGAAAAAGTAATTTTGTGACCAGTTCTTGCATTTGTGACATTCACAGGTCGGTAAAGCAAAGGAAAACTGAAGTAAGAACATAAGCACAATTGTGGTTTCACTTAGCAATTACTTCGATTAAGTTGCCAATCACAGTTATGGTTGCTAAATGAGGACTACCTATACTCCAATCTTTTTCAATTTAGAGTCTCCAAAAATGTTCAAATTACAATTCCTGACACACATACCAGCTACAATGGTATTCGTTCTCCCACAAGTTGAAAAAACTCAGTTGTGGAAAGTTGGCACATCGTGCATTGCTAGGGCTTAGTAGGCAGAGGGCCACTGCCTGTATATTCAAGTTTTTTAAAATTAGTATTTAGTTATTTGCTGGGAGTGAAAATTTATTTTCATTCTATCTGTAATATGGATTGTGTTCATATGCATGTGTATGTCCCCTCTCTCACACTTTTTCAAAGAGTTGGAGAAATTGCTGTTTGAATACTCAGAGGACACACCTCCCCACTGGAATTCTCACTAAAAGATTACTTTCCCCACTTCTATGGGGAGCCATGAATCACTTTGTGACCAATTAACCCCAACCTCCCCTTCATCCTAAAGCTTTCTCCGTCTCTAAGAATAAATCATCATCACAGGAAAGGACATTTTAGATACGTCCTTTGCAGAAGAAGTAAATGGTGGTAGAATTATGGGGGAGCTTCGTTTTTTCTAAGATGTTCCCTCTGTCGAAATGTTATATGATGTTAGAGTGAAAACAATCACTTCAAAGATGGATGGAGAGGTTGCTGAAATTGGATTGCTGTGGTTCAGAACAGAGTCTGAAGTGGGTCTTCTGCCTAATGAATACCCTTAGCTCACTCCACAGAGAGAGGCCTTGCTTTTGTGAGGCAAGGTTTATCTTAATCAAGTCATCCTCAATCTGATGTCCTCTGGATGTATTTATTCATTGGTTAATCTATTTACTAACTCAAGTGATAAGGCTGACTAACTGATATCAATTGCCAAAATGAGCGTAGGTGACCTGCAATACATTAAAACAAACAAAAAAATACAACTAAAGAACAATAACAAAACACCCCATTGTCCAGCTGTATGGCCTATTGAAAAGGTCACATTTTTAGAGCTTTCATTTATTATTATTGTTGTTGTTGTTGTTGTTGTTGTTGTTGTTGTTGTTGTTGTTTATATTTATATACTGCCCTTCTCCCGAAGGACTCGGGGCGGTGAACAGCCAACAGATAAAACACAAGAAATACAAAATTTAAAAACAGTATTAAAATCCGATTAAATTAATTTGGCCCACAATTAAAAGCACCCCTGTATTAAAACCCATAATTAAACAGTTTAAAAATTAAAACAATTTAAAAGAGTTAGGCCAGCCTGGCTTGTTGGAATAAAAACGTCTTTAGGGCATGGCGAAACGTACGTAGATCCGGGATCCGCCGTATCTCCGGGGGCAGCTCATTCCAGAGGGTAGGTGCCCCCAGAGAGAAGGCTCTCCCCCTGGGGGCCGCCAGTCGGCATTGTTTGACCGACGGCACTCTGAGGAGCCCCTCTCTGTGGGAGCGTACTGGTTGGTGGGAGGCTATCGGTGGCAGAAGGCGGTCTCGTAAATTTTGTAAGTCTTGGGCTTCAATTTCTATGTTTACTAATCTGCATGAGCTGGTTGGAGAAAGCATGCTTGGGGAAGACTGCCTTCCTGAATTGATGCTATAATTTTCTAGAAAAGTCAGAATATGGTACAGTCACTCTATTGTAAACCAATATAACAATATGGGGCATCTTCATTATGGTGTGTCACCATTCCCAAAAAAATCCTATGCATGTTATTCTATACAATTGGGGGATCTTTTCCATTCATTCTTTCTTATGGCAAACTGGAATATAATCCATCTTTTTCCCCCTCTGAATCACAACTACACAATCCACAAGCCCCACCAATTATTTTACAGCCTCCAGAGACCCTTCAGAGGGAAAATATTGTTTTTGTGGGATGTTTGAGGTGTATGTAAGACACATGTGACTTAGGTACCGCAGAGACTTAAGGCATTCATTCTACTTCTAAAATCCTTGTCAACTATCCCCCAGAACTGGAACAATAAACATTGACCCGTCCAGTCTGAGCGAAGTCATGATAGCATCCCATGTAAATAGTTCGAAAAACTGTATCTTCTATCTAGCCTGAAGGAAGTTGGGGGCGTATGATCTGAGTATGAATGGAATGTGTAGCAAATTGACCAAGAAAGCTTTTTATCCAGTCTTCCTGGTTGGCCTACAGTGTATAACATAGGAGATTCTGTTTGCTACTCTCAATGATAACTCCCAAGCAATTTTCTGTACATATGAGATTTAGACGTTCAGCTGTATATTTGCAACTGGTGAATGTATGACAGATAGAATGGAATGAATAGGAACATCTATTGATGGGAGAGATGGGAGAACCTCTTTCAGGGTGGGCCTTGCTGTTGAGATTTTAGCTGCTGCTCACTCTGCACACAGGAGAGATTAATTCCTTAATTCATAGGAATGCTGCTGCCTGGGATGGTAGGCGCTGCCCTGCATTCACATCACAATCCAAAATTCATTTTAGCCCTGAGCCTTTGTTCAATTAACCCAACTGTCTGGTTTCATGCAAACTCTAACCACCTTTCTCGCAGGAAAAAAAAAAGGGAATCAAAGTTAATTGAGTAATTGAATACTAGGCTATTAAGGTACTGCTTATAGATATGCTTGCTTTTTTGTTTTATGTTTGTTTGTTGCTGTTGTGTTGTGTTGTTTGTTATTTATGTGATGTGTTGTTTTTCCTTTGTTTTTAATGAAAAATGTAAATAAAGATTATTTTTTTTAAAAAAAAAGTTAATTGAGTAATTGGGTCCTGCCTATTGTGCCAAGGCAGCCAGTAAGGCTGATCTGCTGTTATCACCAGAGTATTCTTGAGATTTTTTAAGCCTAGATGCTAAACTCATCATTTAGAGTTCAGTTCAGGGTAACTTTTCTTTTATAGAGGGGACTGTTAAGAAGAGAGCTTCTGACTCTGTCTTTCTTCCAAGTGATGTGCCCAAACTGCTTGTTCTCTTGTATTTGTATTTGTATTTATTAGTTTGTCAAATATGTACAAGATAGCAGGTATAAATATAAACATGGATAGGAACGAAAGAAAGAAATACAAATAAATGGGGACAGTAGGACAGGGATGGTAGGCACGCTGGTGCGCTTATGCATGCCCCCTTTACGGACCTCTTAGGAATGGGGTGAGGTCCACGGTAGACAGTTTAAGGTTGAAGCTGTGAGGGTTTGAGGCTGTAACAACGGACTCAGGTAGAGCGTTCCAGGCGTTGACCACTCTGTTGCTGAAGTCATATTTTCTGCAATCGAGTTTGGAGCAGTTTACCTTGAGTTTGTACCGATTGTTTGCCTGTGTATTATTGAGGTTGAAGCTGAAGAAGTTGTTGACAGGTAAGACATTGTAGCAGATAATTTTGTGTACTGTGCTTAGATCATACCGTAGGTGGCGCAGTTCCAGATTGTCCAAGCCCAAAATTTGAAGGGAATTGTATTGTGAGTAGTGGAGTACTCTTCTCGTGAAATATCTCTAGACCCGCTCAATTGTATTTTTGAGCTCTTGAGCTCCTGAACATGAGTAATCTCTATCTGCTCTCTTTTCATTTACTACTTATATGTGGAATGCTTGAGAATTTAGGCTACAGATTTATTGTAAATCATTTTTTGCAACAATTTAATCAGTGGTGGGATTCAAGTAATTTAACAACCAGTTCTCTGCCCTAATGATTTCTTCCAACAGCCAGTTTGCCAAAATGCTCAGAAAGTTAACAACCGGTTCTCCTGAAGTTGTGCGAACTGGCTGAATCCCACCACTGAATTTAATGTTCTTTTGCAATTAATGGGTATGGCTACCCTACTTACTACAGGAGGAAGTGTTAGGACTGTTTTCTTGATTAGGACATCAATTATCATTGGGTTTGGGTTTTATTTTTTTTACTTTATTATTACCGTAACCTGCTCATAGTCTTTTTTGGAACTGAACAGGGTACAGGTAGTCCTCAACTTACAACCATTCTTTAGTGACCATTTACAACAGCACTGAAAAACCAACTTATGACTGGTTTTCATACTTATGACCATTGCAGCATCCCCATGGTCTTGTGATCAAAATTCAGGCACTTGGCAACTGGCAAGTATTTAGGACAATTATGTGATCACCAGCCAGCTTCCAACAAGCAAAGTCAATGGGAGAAGCCAGATTCATTTAACGACCGGATGATTCACTTAATAACTGCACTGATTCATTTAATCACTATGGCAAAAAAAAAAAGGTCATAAAATGGGGTGCCATTCACTTACTAACTGCCTTGCATAACAATGGAAATTTTGGCATCAAATGTGATCCTAAGTCGAGGATTACCTATATGCAGGATGGTAGGAAGTCTTGGCTGCCATGTAGGCCCATGTGAATGGAAAGGCAAGATAGGATATAAATGAAATTGGGTTTCAATATCATTACCACAAGTGTCAGCCCTCCCAACTTGGTCGGTTAGAAAAGAAAGACTCTTGACTCCATCACTAATGAAAGTACACTTTACTAAAGCCAAGTGGTTACAGCGTAGCAAAGCCGTATTAAGTTTTTATCTAGTATCTCTTACCATATACCAGTGATGGCGAACACATAAATGTTGCGCTCGCATATGTATGCTCGGCAGGGCCGCACTCCAGAAAAGCCGAATTTCTGGGTTCTAGCGCCCAATGATCAGCTGGCTGGCGTGCATGTGCAGGCTGGTTTTTGGCACTGCCGCACACGCAAATGGATCACGCTCCCAAAAAAGCTGAACTTCTTGGTTCTGGCGCCCATACGCACCCGACAATCAGCTGCTTGGTGTGCATGCACATACTGGTTTTCAGCACTGCCATGCACACAAAGGATAGTTGATCGTCACACGCGCATGCGCACCAGAAACCCAGAAGACAAACAGACAAGGCCGTGAGTGCCGGGCAACATGGCTTCACATGCCACTTTGGGCATGTGTGCCATAGGTTTGCCATGTGAGAGAGAAACAGCAAGATCACAGCTATATACAAATACTATGCCAACTTTTTAACAATGTATAAAGCACTACCCTTCTCTTGCCTCATATTCCTTTGAATCAATTTCCCTCGCTAAACTGAATCTTTAGGTTTACACATCATTCTGAACTATAGTTTGTTTTACACTATTTGCTGAATGAACCATATTTAGCTGGTTCATATAAGTGTAGTCAAACCCCATGCTTTACAAACTGCATTGCTTGGGTGTCCAGAATACACTGAACTTTTGACTTACTATAATGAATGAACCCAGCCCATTATATCGGCTTTATATGCAGGGAAATATGTTGGAGAAAATGAAAAAAAAAAAAACAATATGGAATCATGATCAAAGCTAAGAGCCACAACTTCTTTGTAATCACCCAGTAATAGAATTTCTTTGAGATGCAGATTATGCAATGAGGCCTCAGAGACAGACCAACACAGTGACCAGCTATAAGATGCAGGCACTGAACCACACAACCAAGTGGCTGGCATTGTGTACAGAAACATTTTACGGAACATGGGCTAGAACTTTCTAAGTCTAGATGGGGGATCCCACAGAAAGTTGTGGAGAATAAGAGGGCTAAGATCCTGTGGTACTTCCAGATACAGAGATTTCGCTGTAGGAAGCACTTTGCATTATTATTCACCTGCGTCCTATTATGTGCCAGATTTCATCATAGTGAATGTATTAAAAATGCAAACATTACAGGATCTGGTAGTTCCTGGCATTGAATTAAGTGGTCATTCCTTTTAAATCAAGTGCATAACTCATCACTTCTTTTCTTGTTGTCTCTATTGTTAACACTACTGGTGGGTATGGATGCTAGCCGTACTTGCGAGACCGCCTACTACCACCAATAGCCTCCCACCGGCCGGTACGCTCTCATAGAGAGGGGCTCCTCTGGGTGCTGTCGGCCAAACAATGTTGACTGGCGGCCCCCAGAGGGAGAGCCTTCTCTGTGGGGACACCTACCATCTGGAACGAGCTCCCCCCGGAGATACGGAGGATCCCAGATCTGCGCACCTTCCGCCGCGCTCTAAAGACCTTTTTATTTCACCAGGCGGGCCTGGCCTAACTTTCTCCCTCTTTTTAAACATTTTTAATATTTTTAATATTTTTTAGTATTTTTAATAGTCAAAGTTTAAATTTGTTTTAAATTGATTGGGTTTTAAATTTGTCTGGGCCAAACTATTTAATTTGATTTTATCTCTGCTTTTTAAATTTTGTATGTATGTATTTTATTGTTGGCTGTTCACCGTTGAGTCCTTCGGGAATAGGGCGGTATATAAATCAAATAAAAATAAAAGTAAAAGTAAAGTAGCCCCAGATGCACCAACTACAGATTTTAAGTTCCAATTATTATAGTTCCCATGTAGGCAGGTAAATAGCCAGGATTTATCTAGATGTCCTGGGAGTCATGTGGACAGACCTGGGTATGTAACATGGCCTTTACAGTAGTATATAAAAAACAATCCCTTCTTAACACTGTAAATTTTTATACGGGGGGGGGGAGCAGATTGTCTAGAGCAGAGGTCTTCAAACTTGGCAGCTTTAAGACTTGTGGACTTCAACTCCCAGAATTCTCCATCCAGCTATGCTGGAGAATTCTGGGAGTTGAAGTCCACAAGTCTTAAAGCTGCCAAGTTTGAAGATCTCTGGTCTAGAGGGAAAGAAGTTTGAAGATCTCTGGTCTAGAGGGAAAGAAGAAAAGAATAATCTTGAAGAGAACGCCTATAACTTACATATATTTAATAATTGTGTTACAGCCTAATGTTTCCCTCCTTACAGTTCTGTCTGTTTCACATAAACTTAGCTTCCTATAAATATATCACTTTTTGCCTTTCTCCATATACAGTAGAATTACTGACTTATTCTGCCTCTACAGTTTACTGCAGCTGTGTTCACACTTGCTAAACCAGTGTTCTTCAGCCTCAAAATCTTTAAGAACTTTTAAGCATACTGACTGGAGAATTCTGGGAGTTGAAGTCCACCTATTTCAAAGTTGCAAAGTTTCAAAGAG
This sequence comes from Pituophis catenifer annectens, assembly GCF_029215685.1. Classification (NCBI taxonomy): domain Eukaryota; kingdom Metazoa; phylum Chordata; class Lepidosauria; order Squamata; family Colubridae; genus Pituophis; species Pituophis catenifer. The sequence continues at coordinate 324,291,793 of NW_027256881.1, forward strand.
TAAGACCACTGTGCTAATTTATGATCTATGACCTATCACCTTGCTGTTTGAATGTACACCGAGAGCTTATATATCGAAGACAAATTCCTTGTGTGTCGAATCACTACTTGGCCAATTAAGAATATTCCTATTCCGTAAGCTCTGCCTTAGAAACTGCAATAGATTTGTTCACAAAACACATTAAATCAGAACAAAACTGTTATAGTGTAATGATCTGATTCATGTAGCACTCTATAACATTATACGGTTTGCTTGTCTTTGGCTGAGCCATAATAGTTGGTCAATCATGGTTGACAACCAAACTTGCTTTGCAAATGCAGCATTTTGAGTCAGTACAGAGAAACACATACTGCTGAGTTTGGTGAATATCCCGTCCCTTTGCAGTAATTTGTTTTGTAGCCTCACCGCTCAGCTTTTGCCAATGCAAGTCCTCCCTGTGTGAACAAGACTTATTCTCAGACTTAGGTTTACAGACTATAACATAAAATTGCAGCGCTTTATCTTCTTCCCTGAAAGCAAGCATCACTCAACTACATAAGACTTACTCCAGAGTAGTAGATTTATATAAGGTTGGAGCGTTCCTCTCAGCATCTTCTCTGCAATAAGGGGATAATTCCGGTTTATCAATATTTTAGAGAACATTAAATATAAAACTATTTTGGTTAAAATGCTTCAAGGTTTCCTCTGGCTATTAAAAAGGCATTCTCACAAAACAGTAGCATAAGAAATGCAGTGAAATATAATGTAATAACAGCCAAAACAGTAAGGCAATTACTGCTCTGATAAAGACATTAAAAATAAAATGTAACGAGTGAGGAGGCTAAACATAAAAAGGCTTTGTATAACTTTGTCAGTCAAAGGGGTTTCCCTACAAAGGCTATTCCAGAATTCAGATCAGGGGTGGGTTTTACTTACCTTTACTACCGGTTTGCAACGGGGCCTCTGATGATGTCGGAGTCAGTGGGCAGAGCTTCCCTCCGGTTTTACTACTGGTTCTATAGAACTGGTCCGAACCGGGGGCAACCCACCACTGATTCAGATATGATGAGACCAGTTCCAGCCAAATGAATTCAGATTCCTACTAGGCATGAAACCCACCTTATAAGGCTGATCTTTGGTCTGAAAAGATTAGTTTGGTCTAGTGCCATGATGGGGAACCTATGGCACGCAGGCCGGAAGTGGCACACAGAGCCATCTCTCTGGGCATGTGAGCCGTCGCCCATTGCTCTTCCAGGTTCTGGTGCGTCGGCCAGCTGGTCTTTGCACATCCGCGGGGGTGCTGGAAACCGAAATAGCAGCTGCCCGGTGCACATGTGTGCACCAGGAAGATGATATTTCAGTTTCCAGCATGCGCATGCACACAAGCCAGCTGGTCTTTGCACGCGCATGCACGCAGAAACAGAAGAGCAGGTGGCCCGTGTGCATGCATGCGCCAGAAACCAGAATATCATCTTCCCGGCATGTGCACCGGGCAGCTGCTCTTCCGGTTTCCAGTGCGCACATGTGTGCCAGCCAGCTGGTCTTCGCATGCCCATGTGCACCAGAAACCAGAAGACCAGTTGACCGGCATGCATGCATGTACCAAAAAGGTTCGCCAACGCTGGTCTAGTGATTAAGGCACCAGGCTAGAAAGCAGGAGACTGTGTGTTCAAGTCTCTTCATAGCCATGAAAGCCAGCTGAGTGACCTTGGGATATCACTCTCAGTCCAACTCATCTCACAGGGTTGTTGTGGGGAAAATAGGAAGAGGAAGCTGTGTTGGATATAACAGAATAAGAGAGTTAAAAGGGATCCGGGAGTTCTCCTAGTCCAACCCCCTGCTCAGGCAGGAAACCTCAGGATATGTTCACTATCTTGAGTTATTTGTAAAAATAATAAAGTAGGATATAAATAAAACACAAATACTGTATAGAATAGAATTCTTTATTGCCCAAGTGGGGTTAGACACACAAGGAATTTGTCTCCAGTGTGGTAAATACAACAATAGTGATAGATCATTATCATAAGCATTGTAAAAATACATTCATCATGTATGTGTATGTGTAAAACATAGAATAAATTATACAACTTTGGCCCTTTAGGTTGTTTCCATGTGCTAAATAACACATTCTCCAAACTCTCCTCTGCTGCTTCCCTTTTCTTTGGCTGTATAGCGGGCTCTGCAGAGACTCTTTGCCTACTGATGATTTCTTATGCAAACCAACATGAGGTTGCAAAGTCGGGTAAGGCTCAATCAGATAAAAAGCAAATTGCACACACCTGGCATGTGAAACAATTCGAAGTAATGGTACCACTGGTGGTACCAGTGGTGAAATCCAATTTTTTTTACTACCGGTTCTGTGGGTGTGGCTTGGTGGGCGTGGTGTAGCTTGGTGGGCGTGGCAGGGGAAAGATACTGCAAAATCTCCATTCCCATCCCACTCCAGGGGAAGGATACTGTAAAATCTTCATTCCCATCCCAGTCTGGGGCCAGCCAGAGGTGGTATTTGCCGGTTCTCCGAACTACTCAAACTTTACGCTACTGGTTCTCCAGAACCTGCTGGATTTCACCCCTGGGTGGTACCACTCTAGATATCACTCATTTAATTGGCCCACTTTATTATTTATTATTTATTTATTTATTCATTCATTCATTCATTCATTCATTTATAGTTCGATTTATATATGCCGCCCTTCTCCGGAGACTCAAGGCTGCTTACAATGCATTAAGCATTGTAGGAGCCTGGATAGCTCAACAGACTAAGCACTGTAATTTAACACCAGCTGTCTGCAATTAAATTAAGATCGAATCTCGCCAGGCTCAAGGTTGACTCAGCCTTCCATCCTTTCTAAGGTAGGTAAATTGAGGACCCAGTTTGTTGGGGCAATAAGCTGACTTTGTATAAATATACAAAAGTATGAAGGCTATTGCTTAACGCATTGTAAGCCGCCCTGAGTCTCCAGAGAAAGGCGGCATATAAATCAAATTTTAAAAAAAAAAGCAATAGCCTTCATACTTTTGTACTTCCTCATCTCACGGTACCTATTTACAAACACGTATTTTAAAACCCCCAAACGTATTGTTCATAGCAACTATTATATCCATAGCGATTATATTCACACACGCAGGTCTACCAACTTGTTTGTGACAACTCAAAATCACATTCCTTGACAATCGAACTACCACCACCATCCCTAAAGGGCCTTGGAGCACCAGTAACAAGAGTTCCTCTGAGCATTTGCAGAATATCGTTCACTCCTGATTCCATAACCACCCCGAATCCTAGAGTCGAGTTCCCGAAGGTTCTTAAGTTTTGGATCGAAGGCGACCATCTCGGACTCAGGCATCTTTTCCTCTTAGGTTGGCGAATCCTACCCAGCTGCTGCATAGCTGTGGATGACGCTCATTCTCTTAGGAGAGAATGTTATGCTTGGGGAAGGGTTTGTACTAAGGGAGGAAGAGGAGGGGGAGCCACAGAAAAAAGACCCACTTGGCGCCCTTCTCCCCCTAGCCAAGTGCTAGCTTAGGAGGTTCTGGATCTCAGACGCGGTCTTGATACGCCCAGGGGCAGCGCTCGGCCCGCTTCGCTGCAGCAGAGAGCACGTTGCGGAGCGCAAAGCACCGGCCACCCCCTATCAGCGGCTCTTGGTACGGTCCCCAGCTTGGCTCTTTCCATGTGTTGTGATTGAGGCTCCAGTCGGCTCCAGAACAGGGCGAAGGGAGGAGCGGTTGTAGCTGCGAGAGTAGCACCAGCGAGGAAGGCGAAAAAAAAAAAAGGAAAGAAAAAAAAAGCCGCAGCAGCGAAGCAGAGCCGAGGCTCCCTCCACAGAGAGTACGGGGAGGAGGCGCGGCAGTAGCGCCCTAGGAAGCCGTTCTCCTTTCCGGCGGAGGTAAGAACTCGGCTCGCCCGGTGGGCTGCTTGGGGAATCCCTGCGCCGTTCAGCCGCTGCTTTTTTTTTTTTTTTGAACAGGAATGCAGAGCCCGGGCTGGGGAGAGAGAGAGAGAGAAAGGAAGGAAGAGCAGGGCGAGCGGGATGCCCCCGCCGCGCTTTCCTGGCCAAACTCGGTTTTCTTTGGAAGCGAAGCGCGCGCAGGGGGCGCCTTCTGGGTTGCGTGTCTGGGGCAGAAGCGTCGGGGAAGGCTTCCTTTCTGGGAAGGGGCTCCAACTAGGGGCAAGGCTTGCGGGTGGAGGGGGGGGGGGCGCGCGGTGTCGGCAAGATTTAGGGTCAGTCTCCTCAGAGACCAGCGGAAACTTTGACGGCTTTTTGATAACGGCCGGAAAGGTGGGGGAAGCTGCCGAGACGACGCGGCGATTCTCGTGGGAGTGGGCTTTCCCAGAAAGAAAAGGGGAGGCCAGCCCGATTCCTCTTTGGCGGGCTCCGGCTTGGTGCCCTTTCAGATGCGCGGACGGTAACTTCTAGCATCCTCAGTCAGCCAGGACCATTGGAGGGAGAAATTGGGGAGTGGTGGTGGTGGAGGAGGGATTGCAGGAAGCCCTCGGGGGTCTTGAGACACAGGATTGTCTGAATCTGATTGTGTGAAACGGGGGAAGTGTAGGGCGCGCGGGGGGGGGGGGCTGTCCAGCAGCTGTGGGGCAGGAGGACGCTTTGCTCCAGCTGCGAGAATGAAGGTTTCCTTGATTGGAAGCTTTGGATGGTTCAAGTCGGTGTGCCGGGACTCGAGTATTATACGTTTTATTATACGTATTATACGTTATATGCTTGAACAATTTACCCCCCACCCACTCGCTTGGGAAAATTACGGGGCAGAAATAGAAGCTTCTCAGAACGTCGCAAGCAAAGCAAAAAGAGATACTTAACTTTAAACCTTTAGGAGCTCTTCTCACAAAAGTTGCAACGCAAGGTGAGTTCAGGTTGAACTTAGCTGGACTTTCCCACAAACGGCCAGAGCTGGCCAAAAAAAAAAAAAAGACAAAACCCTCCTTTGGCTTGAGGAGACCCGAGATGGCCTCCCCTTTAATGCTGGAATTCAATTGCTTGCTTCATTCAGTTTCTTTGAAAGAAAGGGTGAGCTCCCAACAGTGCCTTGAAGTCAGTGTTTTTCCTTCCAGAGCTAGGATGGGACTTGAGTATGTATAACTGTGTTGTGATTGTGGAGACAGAATCAAAATAAGCAGCTTTGTGTGTGCGTGATTTAGAATGGCATCCAGGCACCTCATTCTTTTTTCCCCTGAATACTTTTCTCTCCCAACCATGCTTAATATCTTAGCAGTTTTGCTTTGGGTAACTCTGGTAGTCTGGAGATAAGAAAGATGGGTGGTGTTGCCCTGAGGGATTAGTAGAGATTCTGAGACAGGTCCTATAGTAGAGTTCTGGAGGGATGTTTGATAAGGGTGAACATTTACATGTAGTTGTAATAGGTCCCTATCTCAGAGGTGCTCAGGGTTGAGCCATGGAGTCCTGGGTGGTCTCGAAGCTTAGTTATTTGCTTACAGATGTTTCATTAGCATTGAAGATGTTACCTAGTCAGGTAGAGAAGTGTTTGCAAGCAAACAACCAAGCTCAGAGATCACCCAGGACTCCACCGAAATGTACAGAGGAATCTGTATTTGAGGGTGTCCTTTTCAGAGCTCATATGTGAACCTCAGCACTGCAGAGCTGCAACAGGCTTTTCTCTTCTATTAGTATTTCTGGGGTTCATTCTGTGTTTAGATTCAAATTCAACTTGCTGGTTGTTGAACTATGAGACTATAGCCAAGTTCTGAAGTGTTATAGATAAAAGTACAAACACCCTTATTTAGCAAACTAGATTACAGTTAAAAGTTTGCAGTTTGATAGCCTCAAAGGCACTGTTGCACTACATTAGCCCTGCTGGTAGAGATTCATGGGAATTGTAGGCCAACTTACCTTGTGTCCATCATATTGAGGGAGGTTAGGCTTTTTACCTTTACTTGTAGAAGTGGAGGTGGGTGAAAAAATGGGAATGTGTTGAGCTCAGCATTAGTCTTAATGGAAATTATTCTAATTTCATGTCTGCTATAGATCTGCTGATTGGATATGACCAAAGCATCATCTACTTTAGTTCTTCATCTGATCCTACTTTGCAAGAATGTTGTCACAATTACCAAGCAGATTTTTTATACAGTATTAAGACTGTAGGAGACCTTATAGTCTTTAGAAGCAGTAATTGAGGCCCAGATCTGAACCAACATTACTGCTCTTGGAATAAAAACTGTAGAAAAACTGCATTTGAGTTCCACTCCACTTTGGCTTCCCAGCATACCCTTTTCATCTGTTGAAGAAATAGCTGTTTCAGTTTAGCATCAAAAGATGTGATAATGTTGAACTAAGACATTTTACAGAGACACCTGGAAAATGGTAGATTAGCCTTTGATGAAGAAGTCCGGGTCTGTGCATTAGGGTGTTATTATGCAGACACCAGGTGGGGTTCTTCCATCGAGCTGAGCCATGATGTATTGAAGAAAATATAAAGTTCATGCAACATCCTAAGCCAATACAAGTAAATCTTGCTGTCACCTAGTACAATGTGTGAACTTAATCAACAATGTCCTACGTCCTAGGTTTTAATTGCTAGTGTTTTCACAATTACATTAACACCAACTCTCTCATTTGTCAATGGTGACTGTGCTTGTTTTATATACACAGGTAGTCCTTGATTTACAACAGTTCATTTAGTGACTGTTCAGAGTTATAACAGCACTGAAAGTGATTTATGACCATTTTTCACACTTATGACCGTTGTAGCATCCCCATGGTCGCATGATTTACATTTGGATGCTTGACATCTGACTCGCATTTATGACTGCTGCAGTGTCCCGGAGTCATATGATCCCTTTTTGCGACCGCCTGACAAGCAAAGTCAATGGGAAAACCAGATTCACTTAATGACTCTGTTACTAATTTAACAATTGCAGTGATTCACTTAAATAAATGTGGCAAGAAAAGTTGTAAAATGGGGGCAAAACACGCTTAACAAATTTCTCACTTAACAACGTAAAATTTGGGCTCAGTTGTGGTTGTAAATTGAGGATTACCTGTACTACAACTTTAATAGAATTGTCAAGATGTCTTTATTACATTTCACTGCCCTGCCATTTGTTTCTTCCTTAAGCCTTTTCTTTATGACCGTGTTAGTGTATATAGACAAACTTGTCAAGGGAGGATATCTGATTGATATTGAGCCCCAGATTCTGTGTGATAACAGTTATGCTCATAGAATTGAATTCTTTATTGGCCAAGTGTGATTGGACACACAAGGAATTTGTCTTTAGTGTATATGCTCTCAGTGTACATAAGGAGAATAAAATACATTCATCAAGAATAAAAAGATACAACACTTTGTGATAGTCATGCCCCCAGTTTTTGAGAAGTGTCTTATGCTGGATAGCTGTTGCTGAGTTAGAAAGACCTTGATCTTCTCCCAGCAACATTGTTCTTACATTCTTTTGCTCTCTAGGAATTCATTGGTTCAAGGACAGTCCTTAGTCCTGAGCACTGAGATATCTTAGAATTGACATGCAAATTATTCCCGAGAGAGCCAGAAACAATGAAGACTTGCAACCTAACCAGTCAACCTCTCAGTAGCTGAACCCTGACAGAATCTCTGCTATGGAAGGAGGTGGTCTACACCAGGGGTCTCCAATCTTGGCAACTTTGAGCCTGGAGGACCTCAACTGCCAGAACAGCAAAGACAGCTTTGCTGTCTGGGGAATTCTGGCAGTTGAAGTCCTCCAGGCTTAAAGTTGCCAAGGTTGGAGACCCCTGGTCTACACACCATTCTAAAGAGAAAAATGCAATATGATCCTAACCTACCCATGATTTCTGGCCATTCTTGCCTTTGTTATTTATTTAATGAAAATGAACTAACCCCTCACAATGTGTTCCTCTATTGGCATCTAAAAGTAGTAATGTCCTGTGCTCACTATCTCTGCATTGTAGGATGTCATATGTGGATCCAGAGGTCTTTAGAAAAACAAACAAGGTTATGAGTAGATCTGCCTGTCAAAAGTGTAAAATCTATCTCTGGCCTTTTGTCCGAAAGATTTCAAGTTGCATAATCACAAAAGATCCTTGGGACATTCTAGAAAACTGGCATCCTATGTCTTCCTATTTCAGATGCATAATGGACCTATTACAGATTGAGAAACCATGATTTAGTCATTTGCTGAATAAGCCACAATTTTACCCAGCATGCTTAGTTAAGCATCCAGGTTGCTCTGCTAAAAGTCAGATCATGGCGGGGGAGGGCGGGGGCGGGGTGTATATATAAAAAGTCTCTTCCAGTATACAACTGCTTTGTGAGATTAATTTTATTACTACACAAAAATGGAGAAGCATTCCTTACATTTGTTTTCATAAGTGCCACTGCTAAGCATCCTCCATTATACTGCTGTTCAATGTACCTCAAAGTTTTCGCACAGACTTTCTCGATTGTTGAGAGCTTCAGTAGTATAAAAATGTCTGCTGTGTGGCTTTCTTGCTGCTACCTTTTGGGACCAGCAATATATTCATATTTGGGTTTTTTTGCTCATGACTGCATTGCTTTTTGCTGCGTAAGCAGCTCTTTGTGCTCATGGCGCGTTGTTTGGGAAAACAACAAGCAACCTGAAAAGGTGGTAAGAAAGAAACGTGAAACCAGGTAGCAAAGAGGTAACCTAAAACCAGGAAGACTGTAGAGAAACAAACACATCGTGAGTAAATCCTGTTAGAGGTGTACAAGGCATTGTGCAGACTGAACTGCTGTTTTGAGTTCAAAAAGATTTTTTCTGATTCCAGATACATTTCAGATGTAGACTTCGAGCTGTTTTGAATTGGAAATGGGTATTTTGACCATTGTCAGATGATACCTATAAAAGAGGTGTTTTGACACTCCTGGAATGGTTGGACCAAACTCAAAAATGGAGCATTTTGATCTTGAAATGGTTTGCCTTCACCCGTCTCTGCAGTTTATCAGTAATATTGTGTTATATCGCATGATCACAAAAGGCTTCTGTTTAGTGTCAGGTACTGTATACCATGTTCAGTCCATTTGGGTGCATGGGAGTTGAGCAAAGATTCCACCTGTTTCCTCAACTACTTTAATTTTGCCAGCTTTAGTTTTTGAAGTAATAGCTATGCTGGGTTTATGTGTCTCCATATATCTTTCTTCTGCTCTCTTTTTTTTTTATAACTGAAAAATAGCATCCAGAACTGAATGAAGAATCTAAACTACTATTTGCAAATGCCTTATGTTGATGAAACGTCTGTTTCTTCTCTTGTAAGTTGTGTTTGTGGCTAAGCTAGATGAGTATAGAGAATACTTTTGTTGTTGCTGATGTCACAATGATGTCATTGACCTACTAAAACATGGATGCATGCATTGGGATCTTCTAAACAGTATGTCATCCTCTGTATTTGTGTTTGTGTGTGTGCACGCATGCTGTGACTATCTGAACAAGTCCATGCAGTTTTCTTGGCAGCATTTTCAGAAATGATTTGCCATTGTCCAGGACTTTAGAAAGACTGGACCAAAATCACCCAGCTGGTTTCCTGCCTAAGGCAGGACTAGAATTCAGGATTCCTCAATGCTACTCTAGGACCCTAATCTTTAGCCCAAACTATTTGTTCGGTATCTTTTCCTAATCACAACATGATTAGAAATAGAATAATTAAGCTATTCTGATTCATAAAAGAATCCAAAAATCTATTATCAGGCAATATTTTAAAAGACCGAATATATTCAAATTGTTGTAAGATTTTGAAATATCCAGATCTTTTTTCAGACATGATGCTGCAAAAACCTAGATGGTGCAAGGAAAGAAAAGGGGAAAAAACTCAATATTGAAGCTCTGAGGCTGTCACAGTCAAGAGTTTTAAGATGGAACAAAAGAAGAATTGCTTGAGAAAGGAGGAACAGATTGAACTCTAGTAAGCATCTTGTAGATTTCATGTGACACTTGGGTAACAAGGATAAGTAAGCATGTACTGTCCAATTCTCCCATTTTTGGAAAAAAATTGTCTCCACTGTTAGATGAGGTCCAGGTTTTTGATAGGCAGAGAAGTGAAAGGGGGGGGGGAACAGATTGTATATTGTAAGGTTGGAAAATAATGTGGCTCATGCACTAAGCTGAAAAAGTCAAAAGATGCAGTGTTAGATAGTAGTACTTAAGGACTGGAGTAAGAAAGCTCTCCGAGTGAGTCTGCCTTATAGGTTAAGATGTCTTCCAGCAATACATTCTTATGTAACTTGGTATGGTCCAGCTGTACTAGCCATGCTGGCTGGGAACTATGGGAATTTAAATCCAGCATACTTGGAAGGGCATTTGCTTGGGAAATGTTGCTGAAGCTCATATGATACTAAGCCAGAGACAGCAGTGTGAGGATTGCAGTTTTTATTGGATTGATCAATCATGGTTTTAAAAAGTTCTTAATGAATAGAAAGGAAAGATTTCCCATGTAAAAGTGTTATTTTGTCAGCAAAGTATTTTATTCAGAGCCTGCCAACCAAATGTTCAAAAGCTAGAAGTTTGTATGTGCTTAATTAGCCAATGAGCTTTTTTTTTTTGCCATGTAACCTAGAGAAGGTGAGATAATTATTCTGTAGCAGTATTGTAAGAGGAGATAAGTGCATTTGCTGTAGAAGTAGCTTTGAAATTGGTTGGTGTTTTGTGCAGAAAAGCAGTGCTATTAATTGGTCAAAACTCTACAGTAAATGTAATTCATGCTAGGAATGTACCAGTTTGAAATTCCTGTATACAGATACATGTAGAAAAAAAAGTTTCCACTGAAAAGGAATATCATATTTTAAAGGCAGCAAGCCTGTGCTCATGTGAGCCAAATACATTATTTTGTAGCAGCTCATTTTAATTGCATCATTTTAATACTGACATGTATTTTTCTCTAGGTGTGTGTTGAACTAAGAAGCACATGTGGCTTATATTATGTAATCTCTTCTCTTTTGGCCTTCAGACTTTTCAAATAATAAAGAGTTGGACCTATATCTTCATCAGAGCATTATATAATGAGAGACAGCCTGAAACAATGAATGTCATTTCTATTTCCATGTTGGTGAGACTCCGGGCCCTTGAAAAGAGGGCCTGGTGGAGCTTAAACGATGGAAGATCCAGATTCTCTGGCATAACTTATCTTCCATCTCCATTCCTTTTAAACGTTACTTTTTAAGAGAAAGTTCTATAGAAGAAGAAAAAATCTGCAAGCAATTATCTTATTATATGCAAGGCAGTGTTATGAAAGAATAATTCAGACCAGATGTAGAAAATATGTCAATTTCAAATGATCACAATTCCATTTTATTTTTTACATGTGCTGGAAACTGGGCAGATTTTGAAGATGAAGAAAGTTTTGTTTGGTTTATTATTAAACTTTGTTTTGGATACTATTAAGGATGTTTTTACTTCCTGGAAAAAGGTAGTTTTTAGCATGGAATTTTGCCATGTTTTCTTCCCCTCCCCTGCCTAATAAATTCAGCATATTTGCGTAGCCCTGAAACACCAAACTTGCTTTGACTTCATGCATTTTTTTGTGATGACCAGTATTCACAGTGAAAAATGTGAAGCAATAGGCAATGTAGTTTGAGTCAGGCAGGAATTAAAATGGGCCTTAAAAATTGAATATAGGTAATTTTAAAGCTTTGATACTGTGATCTTTCAGGGATGCCTTATGGTAGTATTTATGGAATTGGGGTGGATTTCCAAATACAGCTATTTCAGCTGAATTTCATCATATCTATATCTGAAATGTTGCTAATATAAGTGACTTTTTTTCAATGGATTGCGTCTAATATACAATATAACATAATCAGACCAAAGTTGGAAAAATCCTAACCATGGGATATGCCGTAATAGAGTTCTCTGGGTTTTTGAGCTGGTCAACCCAGGAATTTTGAGAGCATGTTATGGTTAGCATGGTAAACAACCTTACTAGAAGACAAAATGTTAGGACTGTTCTCTTAATAATTCTTTCTTCTTGAAGTGCTCTCTGTCAATACAATGTAGGTCCATCTTTTCTGGGCAGATATAGCCTTTGATCATCTGCATTAGCCTTTTTTGCACTAGTTTCAGTTTCTTGAGATCCTTATTAAAATGGGACATCAAATCTGGATACTTGAAGTGGGAGCTAAACTGATAGTACATATTAGAACAATTATTTTCTGTGACTTGGAAGCCTTACTTACCTTACTTTTTTAGCCACTTGCTTATATAGTTGATTCTGAGTCAACCTGCAGTCCAATATAGCTTTTAAGATCTCTCTTCAGCATGTAAATGTCCAGTAGACTTAATATACCCATTTTATTTACTTTTTTTTTAAGTGGCTGATGAAAAGTCTTCATCAGTTGACTGTGCTGTGGGAATTGAGGGAAGATATTATCCAACACATTTGGAGCATATTAGGTGAATAAGATTGCGTTGACTTCCATAGTCTTAAGAAGCAAGTCATTACTCCAAGAAGAATGGAAGTTTGGTTTAGGGTGGAGGGTTGACAAGAAGGAAAAAGTGAATAAAATAGGTTCCATTGTGGGTGGATTTCCCAATGTTTCAGATAACTCTCCACACATTTCATCTGAGAGGTCATCTCTACAGAAGCTTTAAGGCTGGAAGCTTTTTAATCTGTTCCATTGTGTATCTCAGATGTCCCTAACTGGAACATGTAACATGTTAATTCCCGCTGGAGTTGACAGCAATGCCTCCATGCCCAGAGCAACTGGTAGGTTTGGCTTCAGTTGGGATCAGGGGAGCAAAGAGTTAAAATGAGATCTGACATCTAGTGCTCCTGGCAGTGGAGTCTAAACAAAAGAAAAGACAACAGGAGCCTGATGGTGCCATTCTTGAGAAGCCAAAGTAGTGATCAGGAGGACTTTAAATGAATAAACAGTCTGGTAGGGCAAAGGATGTGATTAGGGAGGAGTGGAACATTTAAAACTGTTCCACAGACCTCACAAGCAATTCTGAATTTTCTATTTTCCTCATATGTTGAAGTACAACAACTGTAATCTGCATACAATGTGGCCATGTCGACTGGGAACAATGAGAATTGTGGTACAACAGAATTGGAGGTTGCTAACACAAGAAAGCTGATTTATGTTTACTGTTTATGCAATGCAATTTAAATTAGTGCAATGTCAATTTTTCCCCTGAATTTTTCTAAAAAAACATTCTCATTGGTGGAGCAGGCAGTCCTAATGCATAGATGTCCTATTACCTACAATCATCTCTCCAGCAATCTGCAGCTTCCTTAGCTTCCCAAACTTCAATCCAGTTCTCCAGGAGAAGGCACCAAGAGGAAGCTTCTCCCACTAAGCTTTTTCAGATTGGGAAGTGTGGACAGCCAAAGAGCTTCAGAATGAAAGTGTAGAAAAGAAGGGCAACAAAAATTAGCACTTGTACTGTCTACCATTTCAACAATAAAATCAGCTCAAAAGTGGTACCGTGAAAGATTTGAAATAGCATTGCAGGTCCTTTTATGGCAAAGATGGAAAGTGGAAGCCATTTTTGTAGGAGAAAAATATATACTTGCCTCAACCATAATTTGATCATTAAGTATAGGTATGGAAAAGTGGTTTAATCCTGACTCAAAATGGGTCTCTTTGTGGGTGCACAAAGCAGCATCTGGAGGGGATGGTTAAACCAACCTGTCTGATGAAAGCAGTATTGTATCACCAGAACGAAAACCATTCCCCTTTTGTGTATGTGACATGTTGCACACAGATCCGTAAGAGGCTTATGGAGCATTTTGATGAAAGGCGGCAACAATGAATAAAAATATACCATTCTCACTTAGTTGGTTAATATGAGAATTTATGATATGTCAGTGAAATTAATTGATGGTAGATCCAGAAAGAAGAAGAAAAGTACTTCAAATATTGGGTGTGAAATTCTGGTATGGCTTGTACTCCCTTATCTAGCTTTGTTGAGATTATCCAGGGCATTAGTTATTATAATTCAATTCTACGTCTATGGCTAGTGGTAGTACAGTTTTGAATGACATTTTAGGGCAGCAGCTTAGAAGATTTGTTGCTTTAAGATCTTAAGGGTATTCTGAGAACATCTGGCTGGCTAATCGTGGAAGCATATTTTCTGGATTAATAGACTCTTTGTCTCATTGGAGTTGATACACGCTTCTAATGATAAATTGCCTGTGTTCAACACGACTGATTTGGAAACAAGTCACTTGCTAATTTATCTGTGGTGCATAAGAGCTGCATCTAAGCAGCCTAGCACACAATCGTAACAAAAGTGGCTTTCTTTTAAATTTGTGCTGAAGGTACTATTGTTTTATTCCACTTCTAGGCTTCCCTGGGGCATTCAGATGGCCATTGTAGGAGACAATACCTGGCTTGATGATTTCAGCCAATGGAGCTTTTCATTACAAATGGGGGAGAAATTAATAGATTCCAGTTCCAAGACTATCCCTGTACTGAGCTCTAAAGCTTGAGAAAGTAGCTTCACCCCAAAATGAGAGAAGGGTCTTGCTTGCCAGTCATCATTTGCAAGAGAAGAGAAGGTTGTACAAACAATGTTTCTTTAAACATTTTAAATAAAAAGTATGCTGTGACATCATCATGCTTACAGGTTTCCTCATTCCTCCTCTGTTTTACTAGAGGATAGAGAAATGTGGAAACCCAGGAATGCAGCTAGTTTATTTATTAGACCATAGGTGGGCAACTAGATTTTCACTAGAGGTTTTGGATTCTAAATCCCATAATCCTTGCACTCTGACCATGCTAGCTGCTGTCATTGGAAGGTAGGTCCAGAATACGGCATCATCACATTGCCTACTTTCTGTAATCAGTGGCTACTAACAACCCATGACCCTTGGATCATTATTTCAGAGAGACTTCCTTATCTAAATAGTGACATAGAATAACCAAAGGAGGGCAAAAAATCAGTGGGAGCGACTTCCACCTTCCCCATTGACTTTCCTTGTAGGAAACTGACAGGGAGCTTTGGAAATGATGATCACATGACTGTGACTGATCACGGCCGTGTGGTGGCACAGCACCACTGAAGTGGTCACAACTGCCAAACTTCAATCCTGTGGGAGTCATGGGTCCCAAATTTTGAACACATTCTGTAAGTTAGCTCATTTGAGGTATGTTGATTCAAAGATTGTTGCCCTGTGATGCACCGTTTCACCCAATTGAAAGTACACACAATTGAATAGACACCAGTTTTAATATCTGTATGTCCATTTGACTTTTATTAGTATATAAATGAGGCAGGACAATCCCAGGTACAGTTATCTTCTCTGCCAACAATAAGGCAAGAGATTCTTTGCCATTAACAGGCACATTTTCTTCTGTTTGTGTCCGGTACTGTGGTTACAAGATGAAATATATAATTGGCAAGGCAACTTTTCCTTCCACCAGACATCCCTTAGATCTGCTCCAGAGATTCTGATGCCATCTCCAGTAAATTTAGGAGTAAATGAATTATCAGGGGAAGAGCAGGAAAGGGAAAGATTTGGCCTTCTGTGGGTAATTTTCATGTGAGCCCTGTGAACTAGAGCTGGGATGCAGGGCCAGTTTCTTCTTACTGGTTAGGATCCATTACAATATGTTATAAAATAAACTGTTAATAGAAAGACAGCAGGTAATTATTTGGGCAACCAGAGAAGATTGGTTTGACAGTGTTCTTCACCTACTGAGCCAGCTGGAATGAAAAAGGAAGTTTTCCACACACAAAAATTTTCTCAAAGGAAATTTGAATCATCTGATTTATTCTCCATCCTCCTCCGCCTTGACTGCCTTCTTAGAGGCCAGATCAGCCATCTTTGCTGGCTGGCAAATACTTCTTACCTAATTGCACTGGTCACATAACTGTCCCATTATCTCATAGCTTTGTTGCAGGATAGTATGTCATCCTGAGCCCCACCCCTCTCATATTTTCTCTCAGGCACATGTTCCGAATGCTTCTGTTTATTTCTGGAAGGGTTTTTTTTTTAAAAAAAAATCTTGTTGGAAATGCTTCTCTCTCTGTCCCAAAAAACTCTTCTACAGGCAGACCTTCTATACTGGAGGGAAAGGAAACTGCCACTTGGCTAAGATTGTCTCTGGCTTTCTATCCTCTCCAGATCTGGCATCCAGTAGAGGATAAAATTCTGATGAGGACAATAACAGTTTGAATGGCAACTTTGAAGGCCAGACAACAGTTGCACAAATAGCCATTGTTCTTCATAATCTCATTTCATTTTACACAGTGCAGTGGTTATCAAAGCAGGGGCTGTGGGAATGGGGAGACCTCATGTTTGAAAGCATTCCAATCAGTGAAACACTGCCCAAATCTCACAGGTGGGTCAAAATATTTCCAGATTGCCAAATCTTGCCTCATTTCAGTCATTTTTCTGCAAATTTGACTTAAACTCTAGCAAAATATCATGTTTGGCATCGTCTGTGTACAATTTATCACTTGAGATTATTTGACAGTGATTCCTAAGGCCGAAGAAGAATGTGAATGATACCTACAGTGCTGTGATGGGCAAGTACAGTTCTGTATGTTTAATTTTGGAGAAGTGCCATTTGGAGGCTTTTAAAACCCCAATTAAGAAAAATGGTTTACTAAACCTCTGCAGAGCTTTACATTCTTTTCCCTTTCAGTTTGCCCAGAGGTTCTACAATTGAGTTTTGAGTTTACAGACTTTTGTACTTAAGTTCCTTGTGTCCCCAAGAAATGATAAACATTTCAGTCATGACCTGATGATATGATTGTATCACTGCCACTGGAGTTAGGAAATCAGTATTAAAAAACACTCTGAACGTGTGTGTATTTGTGTAGACACATACAGTGCCTGCCGTACTGTCGGGTGTAATATCAAATGTATTTTAGATGCTTCTATGGAACAGTAAACAACTTTCTCTTAATTAAAAGCATGCTACAGGTGATGATTAAGCTGACATGCTGATTTTTTATTTATACCTATAGGAGTAGAAAAATATGAGCACAGAAACATGCAATGTTGTCATCCCTCTTACAGTCTCACAGGGTGCAATCTAGCAACAGCTACACCCTCCAATTCTCTTGCATGTGTAAATTGGCTTCAGCTATTATAGTGAACTTTTGCAGCTGCGCTCCAAACAGCTTGCCTTCAATTAATTGGAGGAAGGATTGGTTACATTCACAAAGCATACTTATCCTTTGCTCATTTACTTATGGCTTATTCAATTAAGCCAATTGTTCAAGTTCACCCACAATGCCCTGAATTGCAAATAAAGTTTGGGCTGCCCTTGAGCCCCCTTTTGGAGGATTTTTGATCATGAATGTGGAGCTGGAACAACAGAAAGTGGTCAGAAATTACTTGATCCTCAGTGGTGAAATTACTGCTAAAAAAAGGACCCCATCTTTCTATCATTGTAATGAGTCATCACAAAATCTTAATGGTGGGGAGCTTAAAACCTGCATTAAGAAACCCTTTTGAAAATTATTTTCCCAATTCCAATTTAACTGCAAAGTTTTAGGACCAATCAGTGGAAAACATCTGGCCACCAATTTGCACTTGAATGACAGGAGTACAGTTTAAATGCTTGTCCTTATACTAATGGTTATTACAAGCAAGCAAGCTGAGGACATGAGTTGGAAAGTGCAGTAAACAGTCCACCCTCCCACAACTGCTTTTCTTTGTAAATAACATTCCCAAGAATGCAGAGCCAAATTCTTGCACAGCATAACTGGGTGGCTTCTTTGCTGACATTTACCACCCAAATGTCTCTTGATGTTGAAGCTTTACACGTCTGTGTCTTCTCTTACCACTGTCCCAGCCTTTATAAAAGCTGCATTGGGGTGTCTTAGGATTTCCACCGTTATTTCTGTCCTTCAGACTTCTAGTCAGTATACGTCACTTTCCTGCATGACAGCAAGATGTGACATCTGTAGGATGGGATATATGATAATGTGTGTTACAGCTGATTCTTGACTTTTTAAAACTGAAGTTTCCATCGATCAAAGCCGCCCTTCCTGGTTTGAGACAGATATTGTCCCCAAACATCTGGATTTTTAGAGAAGACCCTTCCTCTGGGTTCTTTCTCTCCAGATGCTTTGGGGAAAATAGCCAAACTATGGGAAAGAAAGATATGCAAATCCTCTACCCTATCCGTGCAAGCAAAAAAAAAATCTATATTTTTACTCTGTCCTTTTCCATTTTAATTTGTTCCTTTTGTTCTGGTTTTTGTTTTGTTTTGTTTTGTTTTTGACAAGTGGACTCTTCATTTGTTTGATTATGGTATCTGTAATGGCTATTCTTGGGTTGTTGTTTTTTTACTGGTTTAATTAAACTGTGAAATGATGTGAGCTGGTTTGTAATTGATGGAACGGTTAGGGTGGGGTTTAGGGTGACAATTTATGTATCACCATAAATGAGGACAAGAAAGATGCCACTTTTTATAACATCTACATGTGCTCATATAGATGCCAAAATGGAAATAATTACTACCCATTAAATAGAAAAGGGCATTAATTAAACACAAATGGGTAACAATTATCTTATTTTAATGCAGGCATGGACCTACAGGTCAGCCTCCTGTTCTTCCATGAAGTTCTTTATTTTTAAACTGGATTTTAGCCTGAAAGCTTTGTAATAGTCCTCTTTAAAGTAGGGGGAAAAATCTTTTTAAAAATTTCCTGGTTGGGTTACAAAACCATAAAATAACATTCTGAATAATACAGATATTATTTAAAGTGTATAATTTTAAAAATAATAAAACAAGGCAGACAAAATGTCTATGGAGATTCTCAGTCATCCAGATCATAGTTGTCTCAAAGATGCTTTTTCAATTGGTCTATTTTTTTCTTGAGAAAGAAGACATTTTGCTTCTTATCCGAGAAGCTTCATCAGTTGTCATTTGTCAGTTATGTTTAAAATTAATAAATTTTCCCTTTTAGAATGTTTCCACCATCTTAAATAAATGCTCATTCTATTTATGTTTTGATATCAGAGTCTAGGGATAAAGAAGGTCACAGCCTCAGCTTTCATATAATTGCAAAAAGTGCTGACTGGATGGATTTGGAAACTGGGTGATTGATTAGCTGAACTGTGATTAATCCTGGGTGGTTAGGGAATTCTGGTAGTTGAAGTCCACATGTCTTAAAGTTGCCAAATGTGAGGAACACTGATATAGAGGACAACAAAGGAAATCCAGGTTTCTCCATTAAGCTGAATTGTCTCTTTGGAATATCACAACATGTATGGTGGTTAGAGAGTTAAGCCATCCACCTCTCTCATATAACATTTCTAGAATCCTTCTCCTACATGGCATTGAACTTAGAAGCTCTATTGGCATCAGTTAAAGTTTTTTTTTCCCCTGATATCCCTTGTCATTGGATAGGCAAGGTATTCAAGGAGATGGCCAAGCTATTCAAGGAGAATAGCACATGGAAAGAGGAAGATTAGCTCTTAGTTCCTTAGGGAGGAAGTTTTTGGATAAATCAGAACTGAAGGAATAATAAAGAAACTCATTATGACAAGTGGTGGATTTCACATATTCTTACCACTGGTTCGCAGCACACACACTTGCTTCACGTGCGCACCTTCTGTGCATGCACCCAGCTTTCCACGCATGCGGTTTGCTCGTGCACATACCTTCCGTGCATGTGCCTGGCCTCGAAAATGTGGCTAAGTAGGATTTCTTTACGCCGGGGCGGGTGGACGGGATCAACCGTGATCTCTGCTACCGGTTCACCTGAACCAGTACGAACCGGCTGCCATCACTGATTATGACGCTCACCCACCCCACATGGCAAATTGAGATCTACTGTCTAGGCAAAGATATTTTGGAGGAAGCCAAGGGGATGTCAAGGGAAGTTGTTCCTTTACCTTTAAGCACTGTTGTGCTGGAAGGGATAGGAATTTTTTTATACAAATCTGCAGTTATGCAAGAAAAGAATACCTGTACACTCCCATGCATTGCAATCAACAGAAATGTTATATGAGAGAGTGGGATGGATTAACTCTCTGACCAGCATACATGCTGTGATATTCCCAAAAGACAATTCAGCTTAGAGAGGGAAACCCAAACTTCCTTTCCTGTCATGAATACAGTATCAGTGTTTCCCAAACTTGGCAACTTTAAGATATGTGGATTTGGAACGCAAAGGAAATCAATGTAAGAGCTGCATTTATGTCCCTGGTAGATAATAAATGCAATTATTAAATAAACTTTTTAATTAATGGGAAATTGATGTTTTCATAATTGCCACAGGAAGGAGACTTTCTGTAGGTTGCAATGCATGGGGATGTAGTAGTTATCCTTTTCTTCCATAACTCTGGATTTTTCTTAAAATCTCCCTTCTCTTCCTGCACAACAGTATTTAAAAGTAGAGAAAACATTCCCTTGGCATCCTTGACTTTCAACAAAATATCTTTGCCTATGTAGTTGCCACATTGGGTGGGTGGGGGTGTCATAGTGAGATTATTATTCCTTCAGTTTTGATTTATTAGAGACTTCAGACATGAAGAAACAAATGCAAGTTGGTAATTTTTATTGTTCATGTTCTGAACTAAAAGCATTAAATCCCCCCCCTCTCTTACACATACACACACACACAATGTACATTCATACTTAATACAGTGTGTGTTAAAGCTGATCCAGCCAAGCTTCAGTATCAGAAGAATTGAGGCAGGAAGTCTACCAGGCATTGAATTTCATTCTGTGTGGTGACTTCAAAATAGTACACTTTTCATTCCCTTTTATCCGTTCCAGTAAGGCACGTTCAGTTCCATCTTGATACTCTTCAGAGGCCTTCTGGCATTTTTATATTAAGCTAACCCATATCCATTTCATATGCGAACCACCATGTTTTGAGAACCATCTCTTGAATCTTCTTGAAGATCTTCCTTTTGATACTTCTCAGTGCATAAACTGTTCCAGAACAAATGTTTCCTTTTTTATTTTTATTTTTTACCCTATCTCCTGTATGCCTTTTCATGCATCTCAATTCAAACCTTTGCACAAACGCAGAGCACAGGCAGTAACTACAGAATAACACTGTGGTATTCTGGTGATATTCCAATAACATTATTGGAAGCGATAGGATGACAAGCCAAAGGCCTATAAATCCAAGCATTGTAACGTCAATGAATACAAGGACTGAATCTTGGATCTTTGGCTTCCCTGGTTGAAAGTCCCCGTAAAAGTTGCAGGGAACAGGGCAAGCTAGTTTGTTGCCATCTGTCACCACTTGTTAAAAAACAGGATTAGAAAGTGCTGTTTGAAAACAAATCCAGTATGGTGCATACTATACTGATTGCAATACCTATTTTAAATTCTGAGGAAGCTAGGCTCCTAAATTTAACTTAAAACAGGAAGCAAAAGATACTTTTGGCACAAGCAGCACAAGCATCAGCAGTTGTGGTCTCTCTGTTTAGGAGCCCTTTCCAGATTTTTCTGTAATCCCTGGGGATCAGGCAAACATTTTTCCATGGAGAGAGCAAAATGTTTTGCATGGCGTGTGGCAACAAGAAGCCCAGCTTCTCCCTAACAAAATATGTCTCAGCAGCTTGGAGTTGATGCAATACAGAAAACGTCGGCAAACTTTCCAACCCATTTTTGTGATGGTGGCTTTTTCTGTTGCACTGAGCCCAAACTGAAGAAGAAATGCCATCATCAGAGTGCAATGCATGTTCCCAGAGGTTATTTCAGATGGTTCTTAAAGAGGAAGGCTGAGTCTTCAACTATGTTGTTTGAAGTTGTCTTCTGGAATCTGGTACCTTTCTGGTATGTTAGATTTCAGCCACTGACCGTGATAGATAGAGATAGAGATCATATAATAAATCAGAAAAGTAACTATTTGGGGATGCCAGTTCAAGAACTAGGTTTTTTTCTTTCTGTTTCCCAAGATTTCAGAACTGCCTGGGTGATGGGACATTTAGTTGTGTTGATATCTGGCACAAGTCATTTATCTCTTATTGTTGTGACTGCCATCATGTTACTTTTGACAAGTAGGTAACATAAAAGTTTCCATGCAATTTATCATTCATCTATCTTTGAAATTTACTGGGGCAGAGATGAAGAATGCTTCAACTTCAAATTAATCTTTTACAAGATAACTAAAGTAATCTCAATTTGAAAATATGTTGATGATATATTACCATTTCTTCAAAGATTCCAGAGCTTACTCCTTCATGTAGTAGAACTAACTATCACTCCCAGTTTGAGTTTGTTTGAGTTTATTTAGATTTATATACCGCCCTTCTCCCGAAGGACTCAGGGCGGTGAACAGCCAAAGATAAAACAGATACAATATAAAATTTAAAAAACAATTTAAAAACATATTAAATAAATTTGGCCCATACTAATTAAAACACCCCTGTTTTTAAAAACAAATTAAAATTAAACAATTAAAAAGAGTTAGGCTAGCCCCGCTTGTTGGAATAAAAAAGTCTTGAGGGCACGGCGGAAAGTGCGTAAATCCGGGATCCTCCGTATTTCCGGGGGGAGCTTGTTCTAAAGGACAGGTGCCCCCACAGAGAAGACTCTCCCCCTGGGGGCCGCCAGTTGACACTGTTTGGCCGACAGCACCCTGAGGAGCCCCTCTCTGTTGGAGCGTACTGGCCGGTAAGAGGCTACCGGTGGCAGAAGGCGGTCTCGTAGTTATCCAGGTCCTGAGCCATGGAGCACTCTAAAGGTGGTAACCAATACCTTGAAGCACACCCGAAAGACCACCGGGAGCCAGTGCAGCTCGCGCAGGAGAGGTGTTACATGGGAACGCCATGTCGCTCCCAGAATTCCCAAAAATTCTGGAGGGAGTTGTATTGGGTAGGCTGTCACAGTCTGCAATATAATCCAATGCATGACATGAGATATTTTGCACAGATGTCTATCATCTTCTTTACAGAAAGTATCAACATCCTTTCTTATCTGAATACTGAAAATGGGGAGCTTTTCTCAGAATAAAGAAAAAGAAAATATAGCCTTCACAAAAAAGCAGAATAATGAGGATTTACTTCCTGATGTTCCTGATTTTTTATAACATCACTGGCAGACTGCACTGATCCATTGTGATATAGTGGCCAAAGTAATGGGTTTGAATTTGGGAGAAATGTATTCAAGACACAATTGATGTCTAAATCATGACTACTGGCAAGCTGTCTCTCAACTGAATTTCTCCCTCAGGCTATTTGTGTGTGTGTTTCATCTGTATAGAAGGTTTAAAAATATGTGTTAACCATGGCCAACCAAATGTATCTGGAAAGCCAAAAGTTGGTCTCCATAGATCAGGGGTCTCCAACCTTAGCAACTTTAAGACTTGTGGACTTCAATTCGTGGGAGTTGAAGTCCACAAGTCTTAAAGTTGCCAAAGTTGGAGAGCCCTGCCATAGATGACACGCTTACCAACATATGCTGTAGATCTGATAACTTTTTATGTACTATACTGCTTTTGGCTTACAAGAGACAAGTCTTTCAGTGTATACCTAATGGGATTTATTGGGGTTTTCTGTTTATCTATGATTCTGTTCAGTAAGCTGTACATTGGAGGCCTACTACATAAATACACTGGGTTGAGAACACCTTAAAGAAATTGGTAAATAAAACTTTCATCCGAGTTTTTATTCTGTTGAATAGATACGGCAGCCTCAGCAAGAAGTGTTGTCAAAAGCTGGAAGATCATTTTCTAATAACCAGGGATAAATGTCTTAACGTCTGATTTCTCATTCTCAAGACATTAAGCTTTGCTTCAGATTTGGGCAGAGGGAAAAAAATTGTTCAACTTGGCACAGTATCATTGCTGAAGTTGTAGAAGCAAAACTCAAAGCGCCTTTGAAATTCAAAACAAGGGTTGTTCAATTCTGCCTCTTTTAATTTTATAAAGCTTCTTTGATTCACTAATTCCCAATTACTAAATTACAACACTTGGTGTTATCTAGGGCTTTTGGATCTCATTCAGCACTTCTGATTCACTGATCTTAACATAAAAAGCTTAGGACACGTAATTTAAGGACTTGTGAGCTACAGTTTAGTCATCCAGAGTATCTCCTCCTCTGCAGTCTTAAAAAAAAAACCATCTCATTCTGCTAGAAAACACAACTTACCTGCTTTTCGGTTTAAAGGACTGTGTTGGAATGCTTAGTATGAAACCGCAATCTGCATATAGAAAGCTGCTCCCATGGAAGGAGGCCTCTCACACGGCATCCCTTCTTCTTAATGCATCAGGAGCAAATAAGCGAATCGTATTGGCCTTGGTGAATCAGTGCTCTGACTCACTGACTGTGCTACTTCCTACTTCTAAAGAACTTTTTCAGCATAAATCTATGTCATAATACTAGCATTCTGATTTTCAGCCTTCCTTAATAATTCCCATTTTGGATTTACTTGCTTCACCTCTGCCTTGAGCAGTGTTTAAATATTCATATAATTCTTCCAACATGACACTAGGATCTCTTTCCCGCTGAGTAATTGCTAAGTCAAATCCCTTCAGTATCCACGAAGCTAATTTTTTTTTGCCACGATTTGCCCTGGCTTATGTCATGCTACCCAGATGTATCTAAATTTTAGGATTACCAGAATTTGAAATATCACACTCACTGTTTTTCCCTTCTGCCTCTGCATATAAACTAAACTAAACTTTGGGTCATTTGATAATAGCAGCCGGAATGGTCCTTCTTTTCTAATATGCCAGTCTCAGAAGTTATCTGTGTGGCCAGACTGCTGTTATCAACAGAGACCTGTTAATAACCAGATTCATTGGGCAGAATCGGTCATTCCTCCTGGTTTTCATTTGGCCCCTGTTGTGTCCAAAGGGACTTGCTTCCTTGCCCCATCCAGCACAAATATTAGGGCTCTGCAGTAGAAATAGAATAACAGAGATGGAAGGGACTTTGGAGGTCTTCTAGTCCAACCCCCTGCCACCAGACCGTTGGTTGGCCATTTCTGTAGGGAGAAATGGAAAGACATTCTATTTCCAATGCCAAAACATGGATAGGCTTGAAAGACATATTGAGGATATGGGTTGGATTTGCCTGTTCCGAGGGCAGTTCAGTGAATAACTCTTCCCATCCCAATCAGAGCAGAAATATCCACATAGACCAGGGATCAGCAACCCACGGCTCTGGAGCCGCATGTGGCTCTTTCATCCTCTGCTGTGACTCCCTGTCACTGGTTGGCTCCACAATTGATAGGGCTTTCGGTTAAGACAGGTAGAGGAAAAAGGACGCCTCGCTAGGAGGATGCTCTATGTTGAGGGAACCGGACTTCCGGTCAGCTCCAGAATTGAATGAGAGGCTTCCGGTTAGGACCTTTGTGGCTCTTTGAGTGTTTAAGGTTGCCAACCCCTGACATAGACCAAGAAACATCTCGACTTGGAGGTTTCCTGTCCTGATCACCAACATTGTAGAAGAGTTTGCAGCAGTGTTTTTGCTTACCACTACCACACTGCTGAGGGGGAGAATTTGGCTACTTTAGCTGTTTATTGTGCATGAAGGAATCAAAGATTTCTTTGTGAAAATGAAAAGCAGATGGTTGAAAGAATTTTCCCTGACTCCAGCAGTCTCTCTCTCTCTCTCTAGCCCCCTTGAGCCTGCACTGCAAAAAATGCATGTAATGATTTTAATTTTTTATAATTTTTTGGGTTGCTTGTTGGAATTGAGATACTTCCACTTATCAAAGCTATTTCAACACGGAAAGAAAATTTAAAACCCATTGCCTCCATGGATTTCTTAATTATTTTAAAGCAAACAGATCCCAGGTCTAATCATGTGACAATCTGTCATTCCAACATGGTGAGCTTGAGCAGATAGTTCTGTGGTAGGAGCATTTTCTAGTAGAGGTTCAAAGATCACCTCTATATATGAACATTAAACTCTAAGCACTGCAAAGGAAAGAGATTCTAGTATTGAACAGGATAGTTTTCAACTGGTTCCATCCATATCTGATCAAATAGGGAGACACACCATCAGGGCAACACCAGGTAGATGGCTCTGCCTATCTCAAGTTAGTACACCATGGGCTATAATCAGAAGCACAATTGTGAGCAGGACCTACCTAATATATCTCTGTCTGGGTTGGTGATGCCTCTTAAAAATGTCTCTTTAAAACTGGTGCTTTTATTCATTAGCATCAATATCCTGAACTGGGGATGTTATTATTTGCATAGTTAGTCTCTAACTAAGCAGTACATTGAAGCATGTCTGAACACAATGAAAAAGAAGTCAAATAACTGTTAGAGATTTCAATCTTTTAATAATGTTTTGTAGAGTCACAGACCCAGGTTTACTACTGAAGATATACAGTATAAATGTATATTGGCTCTTTCATGTGTCTATTTGAAAAAGAGAGATTCACATGATTTTCAAATAATTCACTAGACCAGACTATAACTTTCTCAGTATCCGTGGGAGCCAACTTTTCCCTGCTTGCGTTTGTGTGTGTGCATATGTACACACCAAAAATGAGACCAGTAGAAAATTGGGAGCTAATATTTGAATGAGAGTGAAAAGGGATGGAATTTGTGAACAAGATTTGAACCAGAAATTTACTAGTAGTCACGTCTGTCATAGCTACAGTGTTTACACTAGCGCTCTCGCTTTACTCCCTCCCTCCCTCTCTCTCCTCCCCCCCCCCACCCCTCTGACATTCTGCTGGAAAATAATTACTGAAAACATGCTACAGATCAAACATGATCAATCATCATAAATGAAGAACCAATGTCCATGGTTTGAATGTTGCTGCAATCCTCATTTTGCAGCTATGAAAGCATCTCCAGATTATTCACTGATTTTCATTGATTCTCACTGAGTATGGAGTAGCAGGAGGGCAAAAATGTGCAAACCTTTGCCCTTAAGTCCTCCAAGTGGGGGGGAAAAACCCTGAAACGAATATCCCACTCTCTTTGATAGCATCACCACCATGCCAGTTCCAGGCCTTAAAGATTGAAAAACTAGCAAAACTAAACATGAACCATGAAGCCCAAATATCACTTGCAAAAGTATCAAGTTTGCAGTCATAATCATGGATTACTGTACATTTCTTCACTTAACCTATTTTATTAAGCATATAAAACTAAGAGTCGTATGTCCAGATTTTCTTGGACATTTTTTGGTATACAGCTATGCCACAACTGACAAGGAAGAAAAGTTAACTTGAAATGTCTGTGAAACAAGAATAAAAGGTGATGACAGGTTGAACAAACAACACAAGCAGCGTTGAAGTGGGGTTTGTGGAGGCTGGTGATTTCAAACAGGAAACACTGATCTTGCATAAACTGATGAATTTGTACAAACACTGATTTCAAACAGTAAACAATGGCAAGATGCAGAGACTTTTGGTTCTGAAGCACTGCTTCAGAAAAGAGGATGGAATGTTTAGAACAAGAATGGAGAAATAGCTCACAATTAAGGAATCAGTAGACACTTGCTGGATATTGGTGTGATAGAGCATCTACCTGCACAGGAATCTTTTTCAGTTGTGTCTTCCATTCTCTTTATGGTGTCAAAGAAAACTAGAACTTGGAGAAACATTGTGAATCTCAGTACATCAAGCCCCGAAGCTTTAGAGATAGATAGCAGAAGCTATCATACCAGATGATTTCTTAGCTTCAGTAGATGTGACAGAGCCTACATATACCACCACAATGGAGCTCAAAATTTCTGTGGTTAAGTGAGACAGTTGTTAAGTGAATTCCCCATTTTATGACCTTTCTTAACACAATTAAATGAATCAGTGCTGTTGTTAAGTGAATCTGACTTCTCCATTGACTTTGCTTGTCAGAAGGTCACAAAAAGTGATCACATGATCCTGGGACACTGCAGCCGTCATAAATATGAATCAGTTGCCAAGCGTCTGAATTTTGATCACATGACCATGGGGATGCTACAACAGTTATAAGCATGAAAAATGGTCGTAAGTCACTTTTTTCAGTGCTGTTGTAAATTTGAATGGTCACTAAATGAACTGTTGTAAGTCGAGGACTACCTCTACTACTCAATCAGGCCTTCCCATTGATAGTTTCTGAGATTTGCATACAGAAACAAGTTCCCGCTTTCAAACTGTGACAGCATCCACGTTAGAACCTGAAGTGCCACATTTATCCTTAGCAGGATAATTTCTTATCAGAGAACCTTCTATTTAGAAAGTAGTAAGTGACAGTTCCTGGACCTGGGAATCAAGATCAACACAAGAGGAAAAGAGATTCTATTCCGGCCTCAGAAACACACTCTCCAGCTTCAAAGAACAGCAAGAGAGATTTGAGATGTGCAGTTTTTAAGGTCTATAGCAGAAAACATGCCTTGGGTTCAGCTCAGGTGTGCTCTGGCACTATTCTTTGCAACTGGACTGCAATGAAAAATTATTTGTATCATCAACATAATTTGATATAATTAAAAGCTTCTTTTGGGGATTGCTGCTTTTACAAAAATTGCAGTTCTTCTTAAACCGGGTTAAGAGCCTATGCATTTTATCTATGACTAAAGGACTAGTACTGTAGAGCCTTAATACCACTCAGTACTTGTCTGTAGGGCTATGTGGGCAGCTCCTCAGTCCTGAATAGCAGAACAGTTTATTTTCATGGAACAGAAGTTACTTTTCTAGAAGCAAAATGGGGTGGGTCAAGACTAATCAATCCTACTCAAAACGTGTAGTCAAAGTTCATCATCTCCAGACCATAAAACTTTCCCAAAAGTTCACCTTTTGTGCCTATTAAAGCTCAGTTTGTAAATCCTTGCTCCTCATCATTCCATCAGACAATCTGGCCCGATACAGACATGGCTGTAAAAAAAAAGATAATCAAAAGGATTATCTACCCTCCTCTTTCCCCCTTACCAACTTGCCTAAGAAGAGTTCTCAAAACTATATCCTTCCTGATATCAGTTTGTTAGGTCGACTAAATATCAAATATCTTAATGAACTACAGGTTAGCCTTCACATTGATTTTTTAAAAATGTATTAAGGTCTTTTGTCTGTTTTATTTTTAGGATGTGGTCTTTCTGCAGGGGGGGATGCCTGTCAGCCTTGGAAGCCATATTACTTTCAGTAGAAGAGAATATCTGTAACTCAGGGTTGAATTATGGAGGTCTGGGTGCTCTCTGAGCTTAGTGGTTTCCTTTCAGACATTTCATCACTAATGCAAAACAGTGCAGAGTTTGCTGCCTGCTTATATATATAGTAGTTTACACTGCCAGCTTTGGTGGGGGTGTCGTTTCCTCTTTAATTATTTTCTTGGGTAGCTGGAGTTACTATTAAATCACCATTGGCAGACATGGTGTTTTATCCATAGGCAAAAGGCAGGGACATTATAATTTACTCAGTAGGGAAAGGAAGAATGTGAGTAAATACAGCAGGTAGTCTGACTACCAAAGAGAAAAGAGGCTTTTAAACAGATTACTATGCAGGCTTTAGTTTAAATACCACGTTCTCCTTAGCTTGGGTTTTTTTTTTTTTTTTTTACTTCAGAGCATTTGAAAATTACAGGTATGTTTAAGTACAATTCTACTTCAGGAGGAGGTAACATTGAACTGGAGAACTACTTTTAAAATATTTTAATTTTTTTTTTAAAAAGAGGAAAGCTGAAAAATGTTTCAAATAAAACTTGTAAGCCTCCCCAAACATCTTTACTTGCAACAAATCATCTAGGGCTCACATTGACCTCATAGATATTCTTGGAATATTTTTTTTTAAACTGGGAAAAAGTCAGACTAGCTGGTTTAAGAAAAATTGAGCTTGGAGGATTAGAAATGTGGCAGGATGCAATTTCACCAGTTTGCATTTGGTGTTTTGTGAGTAATGATGTTACCATACCAATGGTTTAATAATAATGAGTGCTATTATTAATATTAATAATGAAGTCATCCCCAGCACAACCACCTGGTTAGATAGCCAGGAAATGAATTAAAGATTATAAATCTACTAAGGGAGTAAACACAATTGCACAGTTTCA
This sequence comes from Pituophis catenifer annectens, assembly GCF_029215685.1. Lineage (NCBI taxonomy): Eukaryota > Metazoa > Chordata > Lepidosauria > Squamata > Colubridae > Pituophis > Pituophis catenifer. The sequence continues at coordinate 324,321,605 of NW_027256881.1, forward strand.
TTTGATGTGATAAATGCCCTCCAAAAATTAACCCATCCATTATTTAAGTTTAAAAGCCAAGAAACTTTAAAATCTGAATAAAGATTAGAAATGGCCAATTTCTCACTAAGCCTGACTTGAGGACATAGGAGATTCAGCTATTTTGTGAGGTTTAGGCTAATATAATTAAAATTCACCTGATATGGGCGAAAAAATGGAAGATCCAGTAAGCCTCATTCCCGGAAAAAATTATATAACCGGAGAATCACTATAGAAAAGGAAATGGCTCTGTTCATCAGTCATCTTTCTTCTGACACCTTAGAATTTTAATCAGGACCGTGAGAGGCTTCTAATACCTTAGTTGCAATAGAAATGATCTCAGGAGATGGTAAAAGAACATTTAATCCATTGCATAGAATAAAGGCATATGTAGCAAATACTTTGCAGAAGAGACATGATATAACTTATAAATGCTATATGAGGAAAGTACTGAAATGTTGGCTATGTATTGCAGACCAGAAGGCTTGTCCTCTTTGTCTTCTGTTGGCCTGGTATCTCCTTCATACAAAATTGTTCAATTACTGCTTTGCTGCCTGTGTGAAGTATAAAATATAAAAAGGTAAAGGTTCCCCTCGCACATATGTGCTAGTCGTTCCTGACCTTAGGGGGCGCTGCTCATCTCCATTTCAAAGCTGAAGAGCCAGCACTGTCCAAAGACGTCTCCGTGGTGATGTGGCTGGCATGACTAAATGCCAAAGGCGCACGGAATGCTGTTATCTTCCCACCAAAGCTGGTCCCTATTTTTCTACTTGCATTTTTTATGTGCTTTTGAATTGCTAGGTTGGCAGAAGCTGGGACAAGTAACGGGAGCTCACCTCATTACGCGGCACTAGGGATTCGAACCGCTGAACTGCCGACCTTTCGATCGACAAGCAAAAATATAGGAGGGCTTTAAATTTACTTTTTAATTTTGGGTGGTGGATGATTTTCCCCCTCGCTCGCTTGCTGTCATGTCAGAAGTGCCAAGGCACTTCCAAGTTGAAGAATTAGCTAGTGACATCATTGTTGCTCAGGGGACTCCCAGTTGGGGGCTCGTATCATATCCCTGTTAAGTTGCCCACTGAAGTGCTACCCATCTATCTATTTGTGGTCACCTGCTTTCGAACGTCTGGGTCGGCAGAGCAGGAGCGAATGAAGGGAGCTCACCCCATCACTCAATAGCACTGGGTCTCGAATGCAGGCTTGCTGATTGTCAAGCCAGCATCCTAACCATGTGAGCCAGCACACTTCTCAATATTTCCCTATGAATTAGGATCTTTCTTCTCCCATTGCTTAAAGGCAGATTTTTATCTCGGGGGTTAACTGTAATGTTTTTTATCTGGGACACAGCACAAAAGTAAAAGAACCAGTTGAGATTCTCAGAGGCAAATGTCAGTCATCTATTTGAAATAGAAAGGGACAGAGTAGCCAAAATTCTAGTGTGGCAGTGTGTGTGTTTCTTGCATTTCCCCCCATGTCTGTTAAATATTGAATAACAGAAAATAGCATCCTGAAAATCTGCTTCATCTTTGCTTCTGCTTTAAAGCCAATTCATATGACTGCAGATTTAATTTTTGTCATGCTCTTAGTAGACCTGGAAATCTTTCCTCCACCAGTGCTTTTTAGAGTCATCAAGCCATCATTGAACCAAAATAACAGCAATGAGGAGAAGTTTTATATTGCTTCAGCTGTGGGAGGCTGTGAAGATGCTGTAGGTGGGGGACTGGCTTTCCCTGACAGGAAGGATGCCATATTAGAAGGTGATGAATGGGATCTGATCCAACAGAGCTGCTCTTACGAATAACTGCATGGATTGTGTCAAGCAAGAAAACGCACCCATATTTTAAAGTGTTATTTTACCCACTTAGATTGAGGGCGCCCCAGAAACAATTAGTGGAATACATTCCAGTCATTAATTTCCTATACAAAGTTCAACATTTAGACATTAGTTATTTATTAAATCAAGTATATAATGGATAAATATAATAATTTCTTCAGCCAACTCAGGAATGTGCAAAATCCAGGCAGAGGCCAGGCCGGAATCCTCTCCTCCACACTCTGGCTGCCTCTGTTCTGTTGATGAGACATGGTGACAGAACTGCCCATCGTATTGTCAAGGAACTTCCTGAGAACTTTCTAAAAACTCTCTGGATCCATTCAATAAGAGTCACTTAGGTGAGATGGCCAATGTAGAAATTTGATAGAAAAATAAATAAAATAAATGGGGCAGAACAATCTGAATAAGTCTACCAACCTTGTTGATGTCCATGAGGTGCAGTTAAATGAGGAAGTGAGCTGACGACAGACATGGGCAGATGTTAAAATCTTCTGCTTTCAGATCCTGTCTCATCTGCTCTGAACAAAGATCAGGCCCAGTGTGTGCCCTCTCACATATGTTGGGGCTGCAACTATTTGTTACAAGCCTATGATCACCCCGGAGACATTGAGCTCACAAGCTGCACCAGATCCTTTGCCCCAGCCCAGGGCAAAACTAAAATTCTTGAGAATCGTAATACCAGCCCAAGGTCTAGTAGCTCATGAAGGGTCAGTATTGGGGGGAGTAAGTAGATGATACACCAGCCTGTGAGAAAGTAGGCTGCCTAGAAAATGGCCAGCACCTGTGCTGCTTGCCGCCCTTCTCTTTAAGCCCTCTCCCAAGTGGCTGCATGGAAAGGTTAACTATAAAAGCTATAGTTAAAAGCAAAACAGATGAGGGAGTGGGGAGATTAGGAGGAGGAGATGTAAGCAGTAAAAAAGGGACATTTTTCTCTATCAGTAATCACAAGTAGTTGATGGAGTAACAGTAGCAGTGGGAAAGATGGATAAGAGTGAATAGTAATAGTATGTGAGTTTGTGGACTATGTTGTCTATAAACCTGTATTGTTGTTAGCTCTTTTGTTTCTTGAGTGCGCCAAATTGAGTATAAATTAAAAGAATCTATGACATAACCTCACTTGATGGCATGATCCAATTCTATACAGATGCACTTACAATTTATCACATCTGGAACAATGTGCTTTATTGCTATGAAAGACTCCCAGTTGATCACCACTGCTCATCTTCCCTATACCTAACCTTGGTATTGTGGCTGCAGGACTGGAAACCCTGGTGGGAATATTTCCAACTGAGCTGTATCTTCAGTGCCACCCAGCCAGGTCTAAATAATATATAGACAAGTCAGCTTATTCTATCTTCCCATATCATGGATGAAGTCTTATTGCACACTGATCTTGCTTGGCTTTGTCAGGGTAATGATGATTTAATAGCTGCTGTAATGTTGTAATGCTGTAATACTGAAATGATGATGCAATGAGAATGAGTCAGCAGGGTTATTTAACTGTTATTACTTTAAGAGGTTGTATAGAGAGGTGAAATGCTCCCGATTCAGACTGGATCGCCCGATCCGGTAGCGATGACTGCGGGTGGTTCGGAGAACAGGTAGCAAAAATCCCTGCCCCCCACCCATGCCCAGCTGAGCCACGCAATCACCAGAGGCTTTTTAAAAAAAATTTAAAAGCATTTTTTCTACAACCTCTTCGGCCGAAAAAATGCTTTTAAAAAAAAGCCTCTGATGATTGCACGGCTTAGCTGGGATCGTCAGAGGCTTTTAAAAGCATTTTTATACAACCTCTTTGGCTGAAGAGGTTGTAGAAAAATGGTTTTAAAAGTTAAAAAAAAAGTTGGCCACGCCCACTCAGTCACATTAAACACCCCCCCCACGAAGCCACACCCACAGAACCAGTAATTACAAATTTTACATTTCACCACTGGTTATATATATGAGAGAGGCCCTGTGAGGGTATCCCTCTCTCCATGTGTGCTTCCATGCTATAGTTGATGATTGATTGCCTGACTTTGTCTAGTACATGTATGTATATATTCCTTGTAGATAAACTACTATTTGAAAGACAAACCTCTGTTTACTGTATTTTGCTCCTGGGTTATCTCAAAATAGTCACACTGCATGCACTCTTGACAGACTTCCCCAATGGCAAAATGCTAAGTGCCAGAGAATTATATAGTTGACATGCAGCAGAAATTCTGTAGAGAAGGAATCTGAATGAACGAGGATCTAGATCAGACCTGGGCATTTTATGGCCTCCAGACCACATGTAACCCTTTTGCTGTCCCTGTCTGGCCCATGTGAGGTCAATCAGAAAATAGAAATCAAATGTAAGTAAGTGTACACCATGCATGTAATACAACTGCATTGCTTTTATTTTGAAGGCAACTGGTTTTGTTTTGTTTTTCAATTTACAGTAACTCTATGAGTGCACGGCTTTATACCTTCATAGCCATGTTAGTGCTGCCCTTCATACAGTCCCAGTTTCTCATGTGGACACTTGGGAAAATTAATTGCCCACTCCTGATCTCAATGCTTTTACCTCTAGCCCTTTCTAGTGCAGGCCTAATGTATGGGCAAGGAAGGGTGTAGCTGGCATGGCCATCAAGTGGACATAAGGGGACAGACTATAGCAGATGGCAAGATACTATTGTGTGCTTGATGTTGCTAGTAACTCTGATCTGTCTTTGCATTAGGTCGGAATCAAAGAAATAGTCTGTAGTGCAACACTTAAGAGTTAGCAGCAAGTGGACTAAATGAAGTGGACTAAAATCCATGAAAGCTCAAGTGCTACGACACATTTTAGTCTTAAAGTGCTATGAGATACTTTAACAATCCAGATAGCAATCTCTATTGCAACAAAAAGATCTGAAACATGTAAGAAAACAACAAGGTTTCAGCAATGGGATGCTTCAGTGCTGATTCACAACTTATAAAGCATCTGGCAATGCAGCAATACCTTGTCTGGAAGTCTTTGGCCTTTAAGGACCTGTACCTTTAGACCTAAACACTAGTGGCAGCCTAGGGGTTTTTTTTGGCTCATGGTATAAATGAACTTTGGAGTATTTTGGAGATGTATTACAAATATTGTCTTCTCTTGGAGTTGGTTCTCACATCGGGAATTTACTGATCCTGAGTCATTCTCACTTTCAGATCCAGATATTAGGAATTTTAAGGTCAGGATCCTTATGGTTCTACTATCCTCTTCATGCTTCTTTGGGTTGTGTGTAGTGTCTGAACCTCCATTTTTAAGAACTCAAATGTATTAAGATATAAGACTGTAGAATAAATGATCTTGCAGATTAATCCGTTGGACGAGGCTCAGCATCAGAGCGATGAGTTTAGACATCTGTCATCTGTAGCATAGCTCTAACTAAAAGTCGAGAACCCATACAAACATAATTCAAGATAGCTTATAGGTTGTGATGCCTTGCAATGTTCTGACAACTCTAAAATTCATGTTGTGAAGCCTGGTGAGCTCAAAGGGAAAGTCTCTTCCCATTTTCTGATCAGTGATTTCTTCTGGAGGCCCTAACAGTTTTCTCCAAGCTCCATGGATCTTTTGGGCCTAAAACTTACATTATCAATCCTCTGCCACCCAGATTGCCACAGTAGAGAAGGCAGACTTCAGAATCACATAACTTGTCTACCCGCATAATTGTGGGCTTTCTGTTATTTCAGATGAACTCAGTAGTTTAATGCTTATCATACTTAGTTTTGGTAGTGAATTGCTGGCTGACTAAGCTCTTTAAGTATCCGAATTCAAATGGCTCATAATAATCTTGGCTTTAAATTTCTTCCAGAAAATAACTTTCAAAGAAAGCGGAGAAATGCTGTTGACAACTGAAGTGTTGCCCTTAATATTAATAAGACAATTATAGAAATATCAAAGCAACTGGTTTGGAGCAGACTTGTTCTAATCTGTTCCAAATGAGCGAATAATCTAGGATTTACCACGGTTTTGATCTTATTCCCCAACCTAGATTTGCTGGGGCTTTAGCTCCCATCCCCACCTTCCTCTCCATCACCAGCATAGCCAAACTGCCACACTAAGCAAGAAATTAGGCAAGGGAAGTCCAACAAACCTTGGGAGGAAGTGCTAAGAAAAATGCCATTCTCGTGGTTCCTCTTGTCCTTAGGACCATCCATGTACAGGTAGTCTTCACCTTCTAACGGTTCATTTAGTGACTGTGATGTGCTCATGGGGATGCTGCATTGGTCATAAGTGTGAAAAATGACTATAAGTCACTTTTTTCCAATGCTGTTGTAATTTTGAATGGATGGATGAAACTCTCATTTGGTGACAGTTCTAAGTTACAACGGCACTTAGAAAAGTGACTTATGACCGTTTTTCACAGTTATGACCTTTGCAGCATCCCCATGATCATGTGATCAAAATTCAGATGCTTGGCAACTGGTTCATACTTATGGCGGTTGCAGTGTCTCAAGGTCATGTGATAATGTTTTGCAACCCTCTGACAAGCAAAGTCAATGGGGAAGCCAGATTCATTTAACAAGTAGGTTACTAACTTATCAACTATAGTAATTCACTTAATAACTGTGCAAGAAAGGTTGTAAAATGGGGCAAAACTCACTTAACAAATGTCTCACTTAACAAAAGAAATGTTGGGCTCAATTGTGGTTGTAAGTCAAGGATTACCTGTAGTTAGTAATATGGTTGTTAAGTGAATCTGGCTTCCCTATTGACTTTGCTTGTCAGAAGGTGGTAAAAGGTGATCACATGACCCAGGGACACGGCAATCGTCATAAATATGAGTTAGCTGATCAAAATTCATACACCAGCCAGTCATAACTGTGAAAAACAGTGATAAGTCACTTTTCTCAGTACCACTGTAACTTAGAACTGCCTCTAAATGAACCGTTACAAATCAAGGACTAGAGTAGCTGTATACAACTGCAGTGGTTCACTTAACAAATGTGGCTAAATCTTTCACTGGTAGCTATCCAATTTGTCTTTTAAGATTGCAACATATGGAACAAAGACACCAGGATCAATCCTACAGTGTAGACATATGGGAGCAAAATAGGATATTCCAAATAATCTGTTCCTGATCTGGGTTGAAATGTTTTTCCCTCTCCAACAATTTTATAGTACTAGGGAAAGTCATATTAATATATACTGCTCAAAAAAATAAAGGGAACACAAGCAGAAGACATCCGAGATCTGAATGAATGAAATAGCCTTATTAAATACTTTGTTCTTTACATACAGTAGTTTATACACTGCTCAAACAACTAAAGGGAACACAAAACTATTGTATGTAACGAACAAAGTATTTAATAAGGCTATTTCATTCATTCAGGTCTCGGATGTCTTCTGCTTGTGTTCCCTTTATTTTTTTTTGAGCAGTGTATTATAATAGAAACAGTGAAGGATGTTATGACAAAGACTAAAATCAGCATGAATTTACATGACTTTTGTGGACCAGTCTAGTTCATTAGACATAGGTAACATAGGCAGCACAGAGTTCAAAGACTTCCCAGACACCTTTTGCAGTCCCTGGAGGATGTCTGTATATGTGGAGTGGGTCTACCTCCAAAGGAATATTTTTAAGGCCAATAGGGCTTATGGTATCGCTATGGACTGGCAAAAGTCATGTATCTTCTGGGGGTTGCAGGCGGGAGAGGTTGACTCCTAGTGACTTGGCTCATGTATATGATTCACATAGAGCAGAGATGGGGAACTATGGACTTGTGGACTTCAGCTCCCAGAATTCCTGCACCAGCATGAGTAAACAGGCCACAGTCCCCTACCCCGACCTAGACCAAGGGTAGCCAACCCTGTGGATCCATTTAATGACAATCAAATAGAATAGAATAGAATAGAATAGAATAGAATAGAATAGAATAGAATAGAATAGAATACAATACAATACAATACAATACAATACAATACAATACAATACAATACAATACAATACAATACAATACAATACAATTTTCTATTCTATTCTATTCTATTCTATTCTATTCTATTCTATTCTATTCTATTCTATTCTTTACTAGCCATGTGTGATTAGATACAAGGAATTTGTCTCCGGTGCGTAAGCTCTCAGTGTACATACAACAATAGTGATATATCATTATCATAGTAATTGTAAAAATACATTAATCATGAAACATTAGATACAACACTTGGTGATAGTCATGGATATTAAATAAGCAATCAACATAAATCATGCTAGGATACTAAGTAAACAATATAAATCGTAAGATACAAGCAACAAAGTTATAGTCATAAGGAGATAGGTAATAGGGAAGATGAGAATAATGATGGTAATACAGTCTTACTAAATAGTTTGACAGTGTTGCAAGGATTAATTGTTTAGCAGAATGATGGCATGGGGCGGGGGGAAAGAACTGTCTTTGTGTCTAGTTGTTATTGGGGGTGGGATTGCAGCAATAGTTTGGGGACAGTGATGCAAAGTGAATGGGGCTGCATCATACACGAGGGGGCAGAGCTTAGCTTCATCATTGCATCATTTAGTTTGGCGGAATGGGCAAAATCTTCCAGTCCTGTCCTTGTGCTATGCAGGGTCCTAACATCTTCTCTGTTTCTCTTCCTTTCCAGCCATGGTGCCTATGGGGAGAAATGCCGGGTTGTCCTACCTGCTGTGCCGTGGGTGACAAAGAGAAACTCTCGATTGACAGCTGTGCCCCTGAGTCTCCTGCACAGTCTCAGAGTGGCTCACTCATCAATTTACAGAGAGGGCCTGGAACACAATGAACAAACTGACCTTCCACAATAACAGAATCATGCAGGACCGACGAAGTGTCTGTATTTTCCTCCCCAATGACGATTCCCTCAACATCATTATCAATGTGAGTGAACTGTCACCGGTATCAGTGCTTGAATATCTACAGTATTTTTCTTTAAGCACACAACCTGTGTAAGAGCAAAAAATTGCATCATGGTAAATTGGTGGTTTATCTTCCAATCCTAATGCAGGTCGTTCTTGACCAACAAACACAATTGGGACCCATAGCACAATTTCCATTGCTGAGCTAAGTGATTCTTACCCAATTTTGCAACGCTTTTATGATGGTTGTTAAGCAAACCACTGCAGTTGTTAAGTGAATCATGCAGTTGTTAAATAAATCCAGTTTCCCCATTGATTTTGCTTGTTGGAAGCTGGCTGGGAAGGTTGCAAAAACCCTGGGAAACATTTATTTATTATTTATTTATTGGTTCGATTTATATCCCGCCCTTCTCCAGAGACTCAGGGCAGCTTACAATGCATTAAGCAATAGCCTTCATATTTTGTATATACCTGCTTAGTAGGGCTTTTGGCATCCTAAATACATACCAGTTTCCAAGCACTCAAATGTTGATCACATGGCTGTGGGGATGCTCATCATAAGTGTGAGGACTGGTTGTAAAGTCACTTTTGTTCAGCCCCATTGTAAGTTGGAATGGTTGCTAAACAAATGATTGTAAGGCAAGGACCACCTGAAAGCCAATCTTTAAGAGTTTTGGGAGATGCTCATAGTTTACAGAATACAGAATAACAGAGTTGGAAGGGACCTTGGAAGTCTTCTAGTTCAACCCCCTCCTTAGGCAGGAAACCCTACACCACTTCGAACAAATGGTGATCCAATATCTTGGATAAGTGTTGGAGCATTCACAACTTCTGAATGCATGTTGTTTCACTTATTAATTGTTCTAACTGTCAGGAAATTTCTCCTTAGTTCTAAATTGCTTCTCTCCTTGATTAGTTTCCACCTATTGCTTCTTGTCCTGCCCTCGGGTGCTTTGGAGAATAGCTTGACTCCTTCTTCTTTGTGGCAGCCCCTGAGATACTGGAACACTGCTATCATGTCACCCCCTAGTCCTTCTTTTCATCAAACTAGACATACCCAGTTCTTGCAACCGTTCTTCATATGTTTTAGCCTCCAGTCTCCTAATCATCTTTGTTGCTCTTCTCTGCACTCTTTCTAGAGCAGTGAGGGCTAACCTTTTTGCCATTGCGTGCCAAAAGCGGGGGTCGTGTCGGGCGGGGGTCGCATATGTGCGTGCCCACACCCATAATTCAATGTGCCCCCCCGCGCATGTATGCATGACCCCACCCAGCTTTTGGCATGTGATGGCACGGTGGGCCCGGTAGACCCATTTTTTGCCTTCCCCAGACTCCAGAGGCTTTCTTGGAGCCTGGGGAGGGCGAAAACAGCCTTCCCCAACCCCTGGAGACCCTCCGGAGGCCGGAAACAGCCTGTTTCCCGACTTCTGGTGGGACCAGAAATTAGCTGGCTGGCACGCATATGCGTGCTCACGTGCCCACAGATATGGCTCCGTGTGCCACCTGTGGCATGCGTGCCATAGGTTCGCCATCACGGTTCTAGAGTCTCCACATCTTTTTTACATTGTGGCGACCAAAATTGGATGCAATATTCCAAGTGTGGCCTTACCAAGGCATTATAAAATGTTATTAACACAGAACAGAACAGAACAGAACAGAACAGAACAGAACAGAACAAAACAACAGTGTTGGAAGGGACCTTGGAGGTCTTCTAGTCCAACCCCCTGCTTAGGCAGGAAACCCTACCCCAGTTTTGTCAATCTTGTGTTTATGCTTCAATGCTACTTTGATTCCTGAAGCATTCACATCTCCAGTATGCTTTTCCTGAGACCCAGAACATTGTCCGTCAAGCTTTTTTTTTGGCAGGTAGGTGCTTTCAAAGACCATAGACAGGACTGAAGCCCATACAAAAAGCACACAGAATTGCAGAGGACTAAATGTTGTACAGGCAATCCTTGACTTACAACCACCATTGAGCCCAAACTTTCTGTTGCTAAGCAAGGCAGTTGTTAAGTGAGTTTTGTTCCATCTTACGACCTTTCTTGCCATGGTTGTTACATGAATCACTGCAGTTGTTAAGTTTGTAACACGGTTGTTAAGTGAATCTGGCTTCTCCGTTGACTTTGCTTGTCAGAAAGTGGCCAAAAGTGATCACATGACCCCAGGACACTGCAACCGCCATAAATATGAATTTTGATCATGTGACCAAGGGGATATGTTACAACGATCATGTGAAAAATGGTTGTAAGTCACTTTTTTCAGTACCGTTGTAACTTTGAATGATCACTAAATGAACTGTTGTAAGTTGAGGACTAGGATACCTGTATTTTTGGGGAAACTCAATACCAAGTCTTGCTTTTAAGCCACACTTCCATTATTCTTTTCTTCCCAGTTTTGCTGTTGCTATTAATTAAGAAATCCCCTGATTTCTATTTGAGAAATAAAATGTATCATTTATTTTTGGGAAGAACCACAAATGGAGTTAATGAGCAATTTTGCATTGATAGATTTGTGGGGAGGAAAAGGGTTAAACTGGCTTTCTTTTTTTTTTTTTCTCCCATCTACTCCCTACCCCTGAGATGCTTTTCACTTAAGCTGAAGGCATCCAGCATTGCTTTATCTGATAAAAAAAAAAATCTGATTTACTTCTGAGAAAGCAAATGACAAAACTATCCATCACCCAAATTGTTTAGCCAGTGCAAATGTCTTAAGACGGCTGAAACTCATCTTCCACAAATGCTCCTGCCATGGCTGACTTCCACAAATTGCCTTTTGAAAATATAAGAGTACTTTTCTAACTCTTCGTGGTCTCATCACTGTCCTTAAGACATTCTGTCAATTAAAAGAAACAGAAAGCAGTTGTTATCTTACCATATCTCTATTTTTTTTCCAGAAGTTGTTTATCTCAGCTCAGCAATAAGAACAGATTTGTTTTTGGAAATAGTTGGCTTTGAGTTTTAATATCTTGATTGCTTGGTGTTGCATAAAATGTTGAGTTCTTGGTGTTCTCCAAGCTGAGTTTTCCTCTGGCAGATGCTTCATTCCCAGACTGCGTAACATCACCTAGTCTGAGAATAAAATATCTGCCAAAAGAAAACCAAACTCAGAGAACACCACAAACCAAGAAATTCCATCTTAAGCAAAATGTGTTCTCCATTTTTGCTTTATAAAAATGTCTTCATTTCCTGGCCAAATGATTCTTCAGTTCAGTGATTTTTTTTTTTTTTTTAGGAATTAGAGCTTTATTCTATGTTTTTTTAACCTAATTGGACTACTCTGTATCCTCTTCTATATCTTTTCATTTGTGTGTTTTTTTTTTAAAGAGATGCTTACACTGCTCTTTTTTCCCTTCTTGTTACTAAGTTTGGCTTGGTGCCTTCCTGACAAGATTCTTGCAGGATCAAGAGAGACCTGCTGGAAATGAGATAATGTCACAGTGGGTTGGCATATTTTATTTACTTTCTTTTATCAAGATTGGCACCAAATTGATACATGAAGCAGGTGCCATCTTTCTCCCTAGCTCCTCACAATTAAATCTCACAAAATCCAAATTCTTAAATGAAGCATACAAAATAGCAAAAGATAAGATTTGAGGACTTCTTGGTGTGATGGATTTTGCTAGTTTTTTTTTTTTTTAATTTGATTTATATGCCGCCCTTCTCCGGAGACTCAGGGCAGCTTACAATGTGCTCAGCAATAGCCTTCATCCTTTTGTATATTTATACAAAGTCAGCTTATTGCCTCCACAATCTAGGTCCTCATTTCACCTACCTTTGAAAGGATGGAAGGCTGAGTCAACCTTGAGCCTTGGCGAGATTCGAACCTGCAGTAATTGCAGGCAGTTTTCTATTTGTTACTAGTTAAAAAAGACGAAGAAAGATTAGATGAATTCTAATGAGTAGCATTTTGTCAGATGGAGCCAGCAAAAGTTAGCAAGCTGTGAAAGCCTAGAGGACTTTTGCTTTAATGTAATTTGTAATATGAATAATTCAGTCTGCTTTGGCCATAGTTTGTTAGGTCTTTGAATAAGTTGAGTTTGTGATATTTTGTCTACCTAAGTTGTTGATCTTATTTTATGGTGAGCATTGTAGTTCCTTAATAAAAAAAAAATAAGAGTAATGGCACAATAACTTTCCTTGCGATTTCCCCTGAAATTCTTGCTAAAGTAATTACAGACTGAACTATTTTTCTTTTCATTCTGCAGGTTAAAATATTGTGCCATGAGTTACTTGTCCAAGTTTGTGACCTGCTACGGCTGAAGGATGGGCATCTCTTTGGGCTCAGTGTGATACAAAGTAAGTCCAAATGGAACAGTGTTATTTCTGTAATTCTCTACTAACTTTGTGTTTGGATCATTGATCTTTGCTAAACGTGTGCTTTTTGCCCAAAGATTGTTTGATATTCGTTTGCTGCAGAAAAATTGAATTGATGAAGAATTATAAAGTAATACTTTCAAGTATAACATAACAATAGATTAGTGTCATAGAGCCGGCTTGGTGTCGTGATTAAGGCTACAAACCCAGAAGTCTAGTTCTAGCATAAGCACAAATGTGACAGGATAACTTTGGGCTAGTCACTCTTTCTCTCTGCCCCAAGAAGTGGGCAATAGCAAACCATTTCTGAAATCTTGCCAAGAAAATTGCAGGGATTAGTCCGCAAGGAGTCTGTATTGATTCAAAGTTATTTTTTTTTAAAGAAACCAGTATCGGAGGCTAGATTCATAGTCTCACTAAAATGTATCAATGTTTGTTTGATTTTGGCTTAATCACTATAAGAATCTCACCATTTGGTTTAAAACCTCAGTACATTACATGAACCAAGACAAATATTCATTATTTAATAAATTAAGTAAACTATGCCAGCCAAATATGCAAATTTGGTCAATAACATTGTTTATAAACTGAAGCAACGAGTTGAAGTTGCAGCTAAAAATTGACTATGCCTTGCAAAAACTATAATTGTCTCTAAAAAATAAAACTAGAGTCCTTGAAATAAGATCAAATTCCCATGGGCAGGTAATAGGTTAGATAATACTTTGCTACTTGGACCTTTACCATAGAAGTGTCGGAATAAAAGTATAGAAACTATTGAGCTATCAGGATTCTCCTTAAAGAATCAAACTTTCTTAAGGAAGCAAAAAAACGTCATTAGTCTTGCTATATTATTTGCAGTAGATGTGCAAATATACAATTTTTGCAACATTTTAAAAAAGTGGACAGGTTGTTAGAAGAATAAATTATTGAATGCCGTTTTTTAAAATGTCAATTTCCTGAAGAAAAGCTTATGAGGAAATTCTATCTTTTTTTTCCCCACCAGTAGAATTGCTTCAGCTCGTCCACAAAAGCAGCTTTATAAGCTTGGCTTTCCTTAGTCATAAGTGCATCATTGTTACTGTTTTTAAAAAGAATGTCAGAAAATGTTGCTCAGCCTGCATACAAAATACAATCTTCTTGTCCCTTTCTGTGGCAGATAATGAGCATGTATATATGGAATTATCCCAGAAGCTCTACAAGTACTGCCCAAAAGAATGGAAGAAAGAAGCAAGTAAGGTAGGGGTGCCACTCTGGTTTCATCTTTGTGGTCAGGAGGACTGAAGTAGGGAGCAGCTGCCTACTTACATCACAAGCTTGTCTTTCTTTGCCATTGCTGTGGCTAGTAGCTTATGCACTCTAGCCTTATTCACCCCATCACATGTTATGTGTGAGGCATTAGCAAAAGAGCCGCTTGACCTCAGTGTCAGTTATCTGATACACAAGTACAGTATTGGGGTTACTTCACAGTCATGGTTCTCCCACAGTGAGCATCGGGGAAGGAAACACAGGCTGCTGTTGAGCTTTTAGAGACAATTTCTGTATGAACTCAAAGTCCAAAATACTGAATATTCCTAGCTACAGTGGGGGACATCTGTGACCTTAGTGGGAAATCATATCAACCCCTGGAGCATTATAGTTTTATGGTTCCTATTGTTGTCCATATATCTGCAATGTCTTTAGAAGCAATCAGAGAATGGAGAAAATCGCAAAAACTACAAATTTCTGCATGCCTGGTGGTGGTGGTGGGGAGGAGGAGGAAGAGGAGGATTTAAGTTTTTACACCATCGAACTTTCAATGATTCAGCAAGAGAATAGGCAGCAACTAGAAAGGGATTTGTTCAGGAAAGAGCATCCTTGGAACATCTTTCTTGGCTACTTTCATTAAATTCAGCTCCATCACTGTCTCCTTCAAAACGATTTGAATTAGCTCAGAGGAGCCCAAGCTTTTTGGCCGGTGAGCAAAGGTTAAATTTGAGAAAATTGCCCCTTCACAAAACCATAGTGTTGGCACAGAAAGCAACAAAAAAGCAACCAAGGATGTCCACCTAAGGTTTATTATATCTAATACATCTTGAATTTTTGAATGATCTAGACAAGTGATGGCGAACCTTTTAGACACCGAGTGCCCAAACTGCGGGCACACGCTTGCCCAAACGGAAAAGTGCATGAATGCGGGGACATGCGTGAATGCATGCATGCGCGGGTGCCTGCACAGCAGAGACCCGAAGACCAGCTGTCTGGTGGGAGGCGGGGCATCCCAACACTGGCAGCACTGCAAGAGGTAAGATCTTTTTCTTTCGTGAGCTTCTGTTTCATCGTTTGCAGGGAAACAGAAGCTCACGAAAGAAACGCCACAGAGATCTGACCTGGGGTGACGGCATGCGTGCCAGCAGAGAGGGTTCTAAGTGCCACCTCTGGCATATGTGCCATAGGTTCGCCATCACGGATCTAGACTACTACTTTAAGCAGCAGACTAAATTAAACCAAATACATTAGCCTATGCTAATTTTTAAAGTTGTGATCTTTGACATCTTTTAGAAAATCCTGCCCCTTCTGGACATAGTGAGGATGATAAAGTAGTTGTGGCTTGAAGCCTGAAGGACTCCAAGAAAGTGCTCTGGAAGCACATTGTTACTACTGGGCATTGCTTTGGGGCCCCATTGGGCCCACTAGTCTTACAATAAAACAGCCAGAAGTTTTAATTTAGCCTCAGAGCCATTTTAAAGACACTTTTATTTCCTTTTTTCAGAGCAAATAAGATGCTAAATAAGTAGAAGCTAAGTAATCTCCAGTTGATAGGCAATTTTCTAAGAAATGAAATATTAACCAAAAGTTCCCTGTTCTCTAATTCCACAATTTATTTATTTCACAGTCTGATTTCCCATCTCAGTCATAAAACTGACTCAAGTCCAGTTATCATTAAAATGTAGTAACATCATGCACTACAAAACAAATGATACAGTGAAGAACATAACCTATAAATCAGTCAGTTGTGCCAAATGCTTCAGAGATCTCGGCTCTCATTTATGAAATGAGATCTCAGAAAGGTTTGAGCTCGCCCCAAGATAAATTAAAGGAATATGGGGAATATCTCATGAAATTAACATTTGGAGTCCTGTCAGATTTGACCTACTCCCCCCTCCCCCAGGCACCGTATCCTTTGCTGTATCCTGACAAAAGAGCAAATAGTGAAGCTCAGGCATCACTTGGGGTGGAGAATGGTCTAAATTTTGGGTTAAGGTCTCATTCCGCTTGTTAATTGATGGACAAAATGTTGTAAACAGTGTGTTCCTGCACACTTCTGCCAATCTCCTTGGCAAAGATGATTGTAATTTAGCCAGCTCTGTTTCTCCATCATAGTGTGCCTCCAGCTGGTGCTCCTTATAAAAACAGACAGAATAATTAGAAAAAATAGAATCTCAGGTTTCTGGATAAAGATTACTCATCATCATAGATCAAGGGTGTCAAACTCAAGCTCCACAGGCTGGATCTGGCCCATGGGGTGCTTAAGTCTGGCCTGTGGGGAGGGCCTGGAAATAGCAAAGGACTGGCCTGCAGTGCCTCTGGCAGCCAAAACAGGACATGGTGGGGGGCGCAGCTGTGTCGTGCCCTGTTTTGGCCAGCAAAATGTTGCAGGAGGCGTCCGTTCCGTGTCTCCCCCCCTCACCCACCCTCCATGGCCAGCCCATGGAGGAGAACTACAATGCTGATCTGGCCCTTGAAGAAATCCAGTTTGACACCCCTGTTATAGATGTAGCTGACTGTTGTTTATTAAGAGGAGTATCCTTTAAAGGCTGGATACAAGCGAGAGGTTGTTGCAAATGGCCATCTCAGCAGCCCCTGCAGGAATAGACAGTGGGCTAGATATACTTTGGGGCTGATCCAGCAGAGGTCTTTTCATGGCCCTCCCTTTGCTCAGTCTGGAAACTGACATTTATATTTGCTATTTCTTGCAGGGTATAGACCAGTTTGGTCCCCCAATGATCATTCACTTTCGAGTGCAGTATTATGTGGAGAATGGTCGCTTGATCAGGTAAGTTTCAGGAAGCCAGACTACCTAGAATGAGGGGAATGTCACTGAGTGATACCTAGAGTGAGAGGAATCAAAGAGTCCTATTCAAAGCCTTGATGCTAGAGGATTGCAAAAAATAAGTATGGGCGCTCAGAATTGTCCACAAGTTAAATAATATTTTAGCTTACTGATCACTTCATTCAACTTTTTGCCAGGAAATCTGAAAAGATATAATCGCAATAAATACATGGAGGCCACAGCCTGGGAAAAGTTGCACTGACATTTTACCAAATCTTCAGCAATGGGACTCTTTTGAGACTTTTCATCACGATAATTTTTCCTGTTTACCTGTTTAAAAAATCTGCAGGCTGCCGTTGGAAGATGAGAGACCTCTCAAGGCTTACGTAAATTTGATAAAGTAATAAAACAGTATGAAAGTTAATAAAATGAATAAACAGCAGCAAGATAAATGTTAAAGCAATGAAGCAATGGTAAGGAGAGATTCACATCAGCGGGGGCATTCATAGCAAGAAGACAACATATAGGGAAGAACTGAAATGGCCTTGAAAAAAATGTACAGCTACCTCCAGAAAAACATAAGCATAGCCTGGGAAAATAGGAAAGCCTAAGAAAGAAACTCGAGGGTATTCTGCCTTGACTCTCTTTGCTGTAAGAGGGAGGGAAGGGAAAAAACTGTCAGACTTTCAAGATTCTGTTATCATTGTTTCTCAACTTTGGACTTCAACATGCTGAATGTGAATTATGGGAGTTGAGATCCATACGTCTTAAATTTGCCAGATCTGAGAAACATCTCATTAAAACAGAGTTCCGCTATTTCTTATGGTGTCCATTTCCTGACCTGGCCTACCCCAAAGGGTGGACACAAAAGTCAAAATGGTAACCTCAGTGGTATGGTGGCAGTGGCCTTCTTGACGTTTTGGTCCCCAGCCCCTCTCCCCACTTTGAGGTGCTGCTATGCATTAGGTTTAAGGC
The DNA here is from genome assembly GCF_029215685.1 of Pituophis catenifer annectens. Lineage (NCBI taxonomy): Eukaryota > Metazoa > Chordata > Lepidosauria > Squamata > Colubridae > Pituophis > Pituophis catenifer. Next base: position 324,339,602 of record NW_027256881.1, read on the forward strand.
ATTATCAAAGATCTGGGAGAATAATGTTAATCTGTATACAGATTAATGTAAATCAGATTTCCTTAAATCAGGTAAAATATTCTGTTAATCCAGGGATAAGGGTTAGAATGCTCTGCTGTCAGGGTAATTATTTAAGAGCTGACCAGCTGCTACGATGATGATGTAATGACAATGAGTCAACAAGGTTTTTGGATTGATATTTATTTATTTTTATTTATTTTATTAGATTTATATATCACCCTACTCCCGAAGGACTCAGGGCGGTGAACAGCCAAGAGATAAAACACGCAGATTACAAAATTTAAAAACAGTATAAAAACCTAATTAAATAAATTTGGCCCGGAACAGATTAAAACACCCCTAAAGTTTTAGACAGATTTAAAATTTACAATTAAAAAGGGAGGTTAGGCCAGGCCAGCCTGTTGGAATAAAAAGGTCTTGAGGGCACGGCGGAAGGTGTGTAAATCCGGGATCCTCCGTATCTCCGGGGGGAGCTCATTCCAGATAGCAGGTGCCCCCACAGAGAAGACTCTTCCCCTGGGGGCCGCCAGTCGACACTGTTTGGCTGACGGCACCCTGAGGAGCCTCTCTCTATAAGAGCGTACTGGCCGGTGAGAGGCTACTGGTGGCAGCAGGCAGTCCCGTAAGTACCCGGGTCCTAAGCCATAAAGTGATATCACTTTAAGAACCTGTAATAAGAAGAGGCTGTGTTGGGGCGTATCTTTCTCTCCATGTGTGCCTCCAAGCTGTACTTGCTGATTGCTGTTTGTTTGAGGTCTGACTAAAGTACGTGTATGTATATATTCTTTGTAGATAAAACCACTATTTAAATACAAACCTCTGTTTACTGTATATGCTCCTGGGTTGTCTCACATACTCACACTGTGCGCACTCTGACATCAAGCATCTAAAAGCTGCCAAATGAGACCAGCATGCAGACTCTTCTGATACAGTGCATTCCTTATCTCTGGTTTTCTTGTTGATTTGCTCCATGTCCTGAACATTTGCTCATTTTTTTTTCTTCTTTTATTTTTATTTTTTTCATCTTGTCTTCTTTGTCCAGTGACCGAACTGCACGCTACTATTATTACTGGCATCTGAGGAAACAAGTCCTGCGTTCTCAGTGCATGCTACGTGAAGAGGCCTATTTCCTCCTAGCAGCCTTTGCATTGCAGGCTGACCTAGGCAATTTCAAAAGGAACAAGCATTTCGGGAAATACTTTGAACCTGAAGCATACTTTCCTGCGTGGGTAAGGGCGCCTTCCAAAACCACCTTGTTGTCTTTGAGGGAATGTTCCTTGTTTACTTTGAATGCTGAAACACAAACCAAGCGGGGGGGAGGGGGGGTTGGCCATTTCCAGAAACATTTCAGGCAGCAGATGCTGTTTTGGTACAGAGTTGGCCAGTGTCCCCATCAGCTGGATAAAATGCAGAAGGTCTTTTCAGCTTTGCCAGAGCCAGGTTGGTTTTTGCAGAAATTTAGCCACTGCTTAGTTTTTATAATGGTAAAGGGAGGGAGGAAATATGGCTGTTTGGCCAACTTTGCTATCAGTGTGCTTAGCCATTTGAAGCAATTGTGAGACTCATAGCAACTGTGCAAAGGACAGAAATACCAAAGGAACTTGTTTCAGTTGATCAATTTTAAAAAGAGGTTGTATGGCTGGACAAGAGCTCAGAAACTATAGATCAGGTTGTGGTGCATGGTGTAAAATAGGCTTTAGGGCTTCCTGGTTCTTTCTAGTAACTGGTGGTATGTTGCAAAGATTTCTAGATCAAGCTAATTTTCAGGCCTGGCATTGTTGAGGCCTGTTGGATCTCTGTGAATTGAGAGATGCTATAAAGAAAATTAGGATTCCCTTAAAACACTTCTCATTCAGCAACCATTCAAAGTGATGACAATGCTAAGTGAGGAGGACTTACTTCAGGTCTTGATAGTTGTAATCCTTGCAGCAACCCCGCAAACACATGATTATGATTTGGTCGCTTGGCAACCAGCTCGCAATTACAATGGTCACAGCATCAGTCTATTTGCAGTCTTCACGGCCAGCTTTGGACAAGCAAAGAAGGTGGGGAAGCCATGAGGTGGTCACAAATGACGATCTCGTGAGACACTGAAACCTTGCGGAATTCAATGATGACACTGTTGCAGCTGCGGTTGTGTGACATGCTTTACAACTGCGTTGCTTAGCAATGGAGTTGCGGGTCCCAGTTACCATTGTTAAACAAGGGCCGTCTGTATATGAAAAACATGTGCTCTGCCACAGTGCATAAGTCTATAGTAAAGCCTTTGTCAGAAACATCTGTAGGGGCAACAGCTGCATGTTGTTCTGTTTCCCTTCTGGACCACATGGAACCTCCTATGGACTGTAGTTCCAGGTAGCGCCCAGCAGTTTCTGAAAGTAACTCCTCTGAATCAAAAATAGTGTGAGAAATAGTGCCTACAGAGGTCAGGTGGGTGGGTGCTTTGATGGACTACAGTGGAGCAGCAGTAAGGAAAAGGATGAGACAAGAACCTCCATAGCCCAGAGCTGGATAGGAGACAGAATAGCTATCCCCTAGAACAGTGATAGCTAACCTTTTCTGGACTGAGTGCCCAAAGTTCGCGTGCATGCACATGAATGTGTATGTGCATGCCCAAACCCCCAAAATGCAATGTGTATGCAGCCCTGTGCATATGCCCCGCCTCCACGCACGCATGCACATGCAACCCCGCGCATGTACAGCAGAGACCCGAAGACCAGCTGGCCGGTGGGAGGCGTGCAGGCATGTGCAGCAGAGCTGAACTGGGGAAACGGCTCACATGCCCACAGAGAGGGCACTGTGTGCCACCTCTGGCACGCGTGCCATAGGTTCGCCATCACGGCCCTAGAATCTCCCAGGGTATATCCATTAATAAGGGTTTAATCTAGCAAGATTCTTTGTATTGTCTGTAAGCAAATGGAACTCTGTATTATTCTGTGTCATTTCTGGGCTTAGCCTGACAAGGAGTTTGAATGTGCCAGGTATTCCAAACAAAATATCTTCTTTTAATTTTATCTTCACAATTAAAAAAAAACTTTGGAATGTTGTATCTGGGATTCTTCAAACTGCTTCCAAAATAGTGAAAGCCTTCATAGGGAGATATTGATGATGCTATATGTTGGAGAGAGGATATGGAAGTTGTGATGTTTAAGAGAGGAGTACATCCCCTTCCACCTTCAGGCAGTGTTACTCTTGCTTCAGTGGTAAGATGTTTTTATTTATGCATATGATTCCTTGTTCTGGATCATAACTTACCTCATCTGCATATTTATCCCCGGAGAAGCAGATAGTTTATAGAGATTTGGCTATATTTTTTAAATTGGTTAACTGTAACCATATCAGAGAAATCATTCATAGTTTCAGGAAGGAGAGGTAACTTGTCGTTACCCATGTTTCTGGAATAATGTAAGATCTAGAAGAGGGTAGTTAGTGAAGAGGAGCAAATTAAAGGTAAAGGTAAAGGTTCCCCTCGCACATATGTGATAGTCATTCTCGACTCTAGGGGCCGGTGCTCAGCTCCGTTTCTAAGCTGAAGAGCCAGCGCTGTAAAAAGACGTCTCCGTGGTCATGTGGCTGGCATGACTAAACGCCAAAGGCACATGGAACATTGTTACCTTTCCACCAAAGGTGGTCCCTGTTTTTCTACTTGCATTTTTTACATGCTTTCGAACTGCTAGGTTGGCAGAAGCTGGGATAAGTAACGGGAGCTCACCCCGTTACGCAGCACTAGGGATTTGAACCACTGAGCTGCCAACCTTTCAGTCAACAAGCTCAGTGTCTTAGCCACTTTAGGGCCCATGAAATGAGAGTACATGGTTGGAGTTAAAGAAGAATGATGGAGTAACAGGAGTTTGTGAGCATGTGAAAAGATCTTCCCTGATGGTGCCTTGTGGTACTATGTGATTGTTTGTGGCAGCCAGTGCTTCAGCTGGAATTTTTGGTAGTGGCGGATGCAGCAGCTGTGGGCATCCCCAGAATAGATTCTAGTTATAAAGAGAGGGTGAGGTCATGGGGAATGCATAACAGAGACATTCATGCCTGTTTGGTGCAGTACAACAACATGGGTGGAGGAGGTGTAGAGAAGGAGTTAGTTAACTGTTTTATTGCCTTCAAACTTTCCAAATGTGGCCCATCTTCATATCATCATCCTTGTAGTTACCATCATGTAGGCAAATCTATCTGGATAATCGTCATAGGCATTCCTTTGTAGAGACTTGATACATTTTTTAATTTATATCCTACCTTTTATTCCATGACTCACAACAAAATGCATGCATACATACATACCCAATCCCATTTTATTTTCACAGCAATCCCATGAAATAAGTTGGGCTGAAAGATCCAATTTTTGTGATTGGAGTAAATTTAAACCTTCATCTTCTCAATCCTAGTTCAGTATTCTAGCCACTGTATTATACTGACTCTGCTAAGTTGCCTCCGACAGGCAACTCTAAAACTCAAATACAGCACTAGGGTGTTAATATCTTGGTGAATGATTTGACTGTTGCATAAGACCCAGAGCTATGCAAAGATCCCTTTCACCAAATTCTTTGATAGGGAGATGCAAAAGGAAACTCTTAGGATGTTCTGTGAGAAAATGTAGAATGTTATCAAACAAAACAGTATTGCCACAAAAATGGCAACCAAGCCCATAGTTCCTTCTATAAGGTGAAAATACTATTAATCAATGCTAAAATGACTTCATATTTGCATCCCAAATTTTTGATCCTTTTTTTAGCTAGCAGAAAGGAGGAGTAATTTCACTGCAGGACAATTTTGAGAGGGAAAGTCTAAAATGCAACTTTTAGAAACTATATAAAGAGAAGAAAGTCAAAACTTTTCTCTGTTATTCTAAGATGTATGTTCTGGAATAATACGTTACGCTCCTGGAAAGGTGGTAACAGTAAGAATAGTTTAACAATTACTTAGAGAGGTGATGTATTCAAGAGCCAACTGGCCAATTTATCTTGGAATCTTTCTAGAGGAATTGCATTAAAATGATAATCCAGTGGTAGCAAATGAACAATTAGATGCCAAATATAGTAGGTTCTATATTTAGGGTTTCTATGAAAAAAACATGGCAAATGCTGGAAGGATGTCTTCTGGTTTTTGCAGATGCAGCCTTATGCCCTGCAGATATGTTGGGACTACAGGCTCAGATTTCATAGCCAGCAGTTATTTGCCTGTACTGATAGGTATTCCTGGAATTATGGGCCCAAGGCTGGCTGGGGAATTCTGGGAGTTGAAGTCTACCCATCTTAAAGGTGCTGAGGTTGAGAAAGACTAGTGTATGGCAATGTGGCACATTAGCATAAGGCAGCTTCATGCATCAAATGCTTGTGGTGAAACCTTCCTTTAAATATTGTGCAATGGAAACATGGTTTGATAGCTTTTCCAGTAGGTGAACTGACCTCTTTTTAAGTTCTGCCAACTCCCAAGATAACTGTTGGTGTAAACTTGCCAGGTAAGAAGATAATAATCTCTCAACTGTGTTGACTCACTGTTTCCATTTTAAGCCACCTTCCCAGGAGTATTTTAATATCTCCTCTCTGCTTTGTTTTTGAAAGCCATGGATGTCAGTTAGTACAGATAGTCGTAGAGGATAGATCTACTGGTCTTGAAGACTCACTGTTACATCTGGGCTAAGGGCTGCATGCTATCAAATATTACTTGCAGGGAAACGGTGGTGGATGGGATGCGTATTCTCATCTCCAGCTTTCAAACTCACAGAGGTTGGCCACTTTAAGAAACAGAATGCTGAATTAAGGCAAGCCTTAGCCTGATTCAACAGGATTGTTTTTATATTCTTCATCCCTTGGTTATTCTGAAATAGAACAATCTTTTAATGCCTAAAATGTCCCAGGAAATGCATAAGCACCATTTTCATTGCCTCCAAGACCTCTGGAGCAGGGAAAGCTGCAATCAGTGTATGAAGGGGGTTGTCTCCTGGCTGTGCTAATGATTCTTGTGGTTTTTTTCGACTGCTGTGTATTTTAATCTTTGCACACATTTCTTTTACCTATTTTAACACGCTGTCGCCCAGAGCCATATAAATTGACTAAATAAATAGTTGAACATCTAAGTGCCTGAGGATATGAACCCATACCCTTATAATCAACGTGTATTTTTCTTCTTGGCAGGTGGTGGCCAAGAGAGGGAAGGATTACATCCTGAAACACATCCCCATCATGCACAAAGACCAATGTGCACTGACTGCCTCTGAAGCCCACCTCAAGTACATCAAGGAGGCTGTTCGGTTGGATGACGTAGCTGTCCATTATTATAGATTGTACAAGGTATGGAGTGAGGCTACAGCAAGCAAATCTTTGGGTGAAGTGACCGCTGCTTGGCAGTTTCTAATCTTTTTATGGGATGATGCCTCCCAGTCGTAATTTTTAACAATTTTCCTATCATACGATTCATTCACATCACAAAAATCAAATAAAAAATTCTTTGGAGGTAGGCTTAGAGCAGGGGTGTCAAACTCGATTTCGTTGAAGGCTGCATCAGGGTTGTGTTTTACCTCAGGGGGCCAAGGTGGGTGTGGCCAGGGTGGATGTGGCCAGCTCGACGTCGCTCCTGTCAGGGCGCCTATGGTGGCCCGAGTGCTCTGTCAACAAAAATGGGTTCCCGAGCTCCACTTTTGACTGCCACAGCCTCCTGCAACCCTCTGCCAGTGAAAACGTTTTCACTGGCAGAGGGTTGCAGAAGGCCGTGGCAGTCAAAAGTGGAGCTCAGGAGCCTGTGCACCATAGGCCAGTCCTTCGCTATTTCCAGTGCGGCCCCGTGGGGCAGATCTAAGTACCCCGCAGGCCAGTTCTGGGCCCCGGGCCTTGAGTTTGACACCCCAGCCATGGAGGCACATTTTAAATTGCAAGTCAAGAAAGAGCAGGTTTTGTTTGTTTTTTTTAATATCCCCTTTTCAAAAACTGGTGATAAAGATGTGCGGTGAGTTCTAAATCTGTGGACATTGTGCTGCCTGGCAGCTGAGATTCAGGAGGATGTTACCTGGACTGGCACTAACTTTGTTGGATGTAATCATGATCCTTTAGTAATTGCTTTGCAAGCAAATGTTTGAAATGTTTTTTTTCAAAATGACAATGGGAGTGTGGATTATTCAGTGAGTTGAGTAATGTGCACAGCTCAGAGGAAAGATGGCTTAACAACAGGAATAGACCCGAATTAATTCCCCATCTTGCATTTAAGAAGATATGCTATCCAGATCCTGATCCAGAGAGTGATATATGTTGGTTTGCTAAATATTTTTCAAATAATTGAAATGCATTGCTCAATGGCAGCATAAGTTCCACTTTGCAGGAACTATTCAAGGTCATTGGGATGAAATTCTCTGTAGGGCCTGACTGTTGCAAATTCAAGGGATCTCTTTAGCTGTGTACATCCCAAATATTAGAGCCAGGACTGGAGACAGTCTCAGATTCTTTATAATAGCAATTGCAATAGCACTTAGATTTATATGCCATTTCACAATGCTTTACAGCCCTCTCTAAGTGCTGTAACCCCCAGCAATCTGGGTCCTTATTTTACCGACCTAGGAAGGATGGAAGGCTGAGTCAAACTTGAGCCAGTGAGACTCAAACTGCCGATCAGCTGGTAGCCAGCAGTCAGAAGAAGTAGCCTGCAGTACTGCATTCTAACAGTACTGCACTCTAATCACTGCATCACCACTGCAGTGGCTATAATGATACGGTATATGTTGGGGGGTTCAATTTTTTTCTAGACATTGAAAAAATATTGATATTTTATAGATATTGAATTACACAGTGCAGTCTTTTAAGAATCCAAAATCACCCCATTTAGAGTGATACATTCATCCCTCAATTGACATTCACTGGATTATTTTTGCCCAAAGAAGCTGTTTAGTTGTTTGCACAACAAAGTTAACCCTACTTGAAGGTGGCGTAAGATTTTTATAGGCCTCCTGCTATTCGATTCTTTTACAAGCTCTTAGCAGCTGCATTCAGTGTTACCAGCTGACCGTCTTAGACACTGTATTTAGGTATGTTCAACTACAGCTGTAATTGTTAAATGGAGCTTCTATTTGCAAAGAAAAGATGTATATTTCTAAATGTTAGTTGTTTGTAGGGAGCAAGCAGGAGATGCTGCCTATGTGTCATCTAGTTGTTTTGTGGAAAGCAAGCTCCACATGTCTCTCCAAAGCAAAATAAAAATAAGAAAACCTTCCAAGCTAAAAATGCTGATCTCATTTGAACTCACAAGCTCCAAAATAATTTTGGAAGTGCCAAAGGAATGATCCTGAAAAAGAATGAATGAAGAGTTGTAGGTTATACTCCTGCGTATTCATCCTGGTCTTCCTGAGGATTATAAAGTTGTGGTCCAACCAATTCTTGCAGTGCTTTAAAAAACCCAAATTCTTCTTTCATTTGAATCAAAGAAATGTTTCTTTTCTCAATCGCTAGTGAATATGTGCACAGCTCTGGTTATCATTGATATGTCAGCTAAATGTGTTATGTGGGATAATAATGCAAGTGTATTTTCTCTCTTGTAGGACAAGAAAGAAATCGATGCTTCCCTTTCCCTTGGGCTTACCACAAAGGGAATCCAGATATTTCAGGTACATGTTTCGGTAACTGACTTATTGGTACAGACAATTCAGTTACCTGTCCGGATGTGATTGAGACCATTTCTTTTTCAGGATTCTGGCAGATGTGCACAAGCTGTGGTCCCAAGGTCTTATGTAATTCCTCAAAACCTTCCATGAGGACCCAGCAACCTCCAAATTTGCTTTTTTTAAAAACCTGAAAGGTGAAAAGTATTAAATGCCCAACCCAAGGACAATGATACTAGGTTTAATTTTAAAATGAAATGAAATAATTTGGGCAGTCCCGCCGCCCCCCACCCCCAATGCCATATATTCAGGGGTGAAATCTAAAATTTGTTACTACCGGTTCTGTGGGCATGGCTTGGTGGGGGGGAGTAATGTGACTGGGTGGGCGTGGCCAACTTTTTTTATTATTATTTTTAAAAGCATTTTTTCTACAAACTTAAGAGGTTGCAGAAAAAAATGCTTTTAGAAGCTTCTGATGATCAGGCAAGTCAGCTGGGATCAGCAGAGGCTTTTAAAGGCATTTTTTTCCTACAACCACCATTGGTGGGAAGGTAACAGAGTTCCGTGCGCCTTTGGCATTTAGTCATGCCGGCCACATGACCACAGAGACATCTTCGGACAGCACTGGCTCTTTGGCTTAGAAACAGAGATGAGCACCGCCCCCTAGAGTCGGGAACGACTAACACATATGTGCGAGGGGAACCTTTACCTTTACCTTTGCCTTTACCTTAGTAGAGCAGGAAGATGTTTCTCGGCCTAGTTTTTGCAAAGTGAGCACTTGAAAAATGTTCCAGAGTGCTACATCCTGCTCAGTACAAAGAATTTTTGTTGTTGTTAAAAATATTGTTCTCTGAACCCAATTCTGCAGAGCCCGTTATCTAAGTGAATAAAACATTTTGAATAAATAAATAAGTAAACTCCACCTCCCCCCCCATGCTTCCTGATGCCCCTCTGCTCATCTTTTTAATTTCACATTATTGTAGTCCCACTGTTTATTTTTATTGTTTCATTGTAAGCCTCCCAGAAGTAACCCCAGGGCAAGATAGGCAGCAAACAAATTTAACAACAAATAAAAGAGTCATAATTTCATTATTGAGATTCTGTAGCTCACATGCAAACTTAACCTAAAGCATATACCAGTATGATATTGTGGTTAAGATGATGAATGACAAGGTTTGAATCCACCCATATTTATGGAAGCTCACTGGATGACTTTGAGCAAGTCCCTTGCTCTTAGCCAACTGAACCTAAAGAGCTGGGAATTGTTGTTTTAAAGAAAAATTGGAAGAGAGTATTTATACTAAATATTTTTTCATTCCAAAAAGAAATAAAAAATCTAAATTGAATAAATGAATGTTGCTTTCTGCATTATTTTACATCCTGCTGGTAACTGAGTGAGCAAACATTCCAGATGCTGGCCCAAGGTCACCCAGCTGGGTGCCTAAAGAAGGACTAAAACTCACAATCTCCCAGTTTCCACCTGATATCTTAACTACTATACCAAACTGGCTCTCTATCCCTAAGGCAGGGATCCCCAACCCCAGTCTATGGACCGCCACTGGTCTGTGGCATGCCAGAAACCTGGCCACGCAAACAAGCGAAGGCCCATCCATGGGATGCAGGCAGCACATCAAACCACATCCACTCCGGTCTGCGGAAAAAACACTCTCCATGGAACCAGTCCCTGGTGCCCCAAAGGTTGGGGGCTGTTGCCCTAGGGTAATGCAGCTCTTAACAGAAAAAAAGTTATCTGCCAAATCTAGTCAGCCAGTCCAATCCAATCAGCACGAGCAGTACCTCATATGCAATGTGACAAGCATCATGTCAAGCAAATCATTTGAAAACCTCATGCATCTACTTTCTTTTTGACTTATGAAATAAAAAATAGTGGGTGAAAGCAAGGCATATTGTTTCAGTTTAAAAGCCGTATACTTTCTAAGATAAGTGTAGCATAATCATGTTATCTTTTTTCTTCTCTTTCTTTCAGAATATAAACAGTGAAAGACAACTGCTCTATGACTTCCCTTGGACCAACGTAGGAAAACTTGTATTTGTGGTGAGTAGGATAATCCCAAAATTGGACCCTCCTATATGATATCTGTCTGATTTGGTTCTGCAACCCAACAAGACAGACACAGACTTCAGAGGATAATTACAACTGCAGCAAAAAAAATTGCTACCATCCTGCCTTCCATTGAGGACCTGTATACTGCACGAGTCAAAAAGAGGGCTGTGAAAATATCTACAGACCCCTCGCATCCTGGACATCAATTGTTTCAATTCCTACCCTCAAAACGACGCTATAGAGCACTGCACACCAGAACAACTAGACACAAGAACAGTTTTTTCCCAAATGCCATCACTCTGCTAAACAAATATTTCCCTCAACACTTTCAAACTATTTACTAAGTCTGCATTACTATTAATCTTCTCATCGTTCCTATCACCCATCTCCTCCCACTTATGACTGTATGACTGTAACCGTGTTGCTGGTATTCCTAAGATTTATATTGACTGTTTCCCTATGACTATCATTAAGTGTTATATCTTATGATTCTTGACAAATGTATCTTTTCTTTTATGTACACCAAGAGCGTATGCACCAAGACAAATTCCTTGTGTGTCCAATCACTCTTGGCCAATAAAGAATTCTATTCTACTCTATATAACAAACACTGTAAACCAGAGACAGAACTTTTAAAAAAGCCCTACAAAGCTAGGTTAAACAGAAGTCTCTCTGTGCTGGTGAACTTCTTCATGTCTCTTGTCTTTGCAGGGCAAGAGATTTGAGATTCTGCCTGATGGTCTGCCATCTGCTCGCAAGCTCACCTACTACACTGGCTGTCCTTTGCGATCGCGGCATCTCCTGCAGCTCCTGAGCAATAGTCATCGCCTCTACATGAACCTGCAACCTCTCCTGAGGCAGATCAGGAAGCTAGAGGAGAACGAAGGTAGAAATCCCATATTTAATGCCAGTTTGAAACAATATGTGCATTTCTGACTTCACCATAGCACCCACTGTATATGAAAAACAAAATGCACAGGTACAGTATATGTGGTACCTTGCCCAATAGTAGTAACTGTGAGAGGGATCTTGGAGTCCTAGTGGATAACCATTTAAATATGAGCCAGCAGGGTACAGCAGCTGCCAAAAAAGCCAACACAATTATAGGCTGCATAAACAGAGGGATAGAATCAAGATCACATGAAGTGTTAATACTACTTTATAATGCCTTGGTAAGGCCACACTTGGAATACTGCATCCAGTTTTGGTCGCCACGGTGTAAAAAAGAAGTTGAGACTTTAGAAAAAGTGTAGAGAAGAGCAACAAAGATGATTAGGGACTGAAGGCTAAAACATATGAAGAACGGTTGCAGGAACTGGGTATGTCTAGTTTAATGAAAAGAAGGACATGATAGCAGTGTTCCAATATCTCAGGGGCTGCCACAAAGAAGAGTGAGTCAAGCTTTTCTCCAAAGCACCTGAGGGTAGGACAAGAAGCAATGGGTGGAAACTAATCAAGGAGAGAAGCAACTTAGAACTAAGGAGAAATTTCCTGACAGAACAATTAATCAGTGGAACAACTTGCCTCCAGAAGTTGTGAGTGCTCCAACACTGGAAGTTTTTAAGAAGATGTTGGATAACCATTTGCAGGGAGTTGGACTAGAAGACCTCCAAGGTCCCTTCCAACTCTGTTATTCTAGTCTATTGAAGCCATACATATGCACTGTTATTTCTGAGCCCATAGTTCAGATGCCAGATTAAGTATGGGTGTTACATTCTTTCATGTATGATTCTTCCAGAGAAAAAACAATATCGTGAATCCTACATCAGCGATGCTCTGGACCTTGATATGGATCAACTGGAAAAGCGTTCCAGAACCAGTGGAAGTAGTTCAGGCAGTGTGAAGCACAAGCGTCTCTCCCGCCACTCAACTGCTAGCCATAGCAGCTCCCACACCTCTGGAATTGAGACTGATCCAAAGCCCAGGGAACGGGGGACAGAGGAGGACTTCATGGTGGCTGCTGTCCATCGCCAGCTGAGAGCTTGCAGCTCTATGACCAGTCATGGTAGTTCTCATACCTCTGGAGTAGAAAGCAGTGAGAAGGAACGCCTGGAGGAGGACTCCTCTCAGGAGGATGGTAATTGTCCATATTTGGTTCATTCTTGACAATCTTTGCCCACTAATGTAGAGTTTGGGTTTGTTGGTTTGTTTGATTCCTAGATTGAGATTCAAATTCCAGAATATGGAATATAGTAATACTGTCAACTCACAAAGCATCCCTGGCCTGCTCTCAAGTTGCCTTAAGCAAGGGGGGAGATGAGAAACCAACGAAACAGCACAGCAGCAAAAGATAGATGCACATTCCAGACTCATCTCTCTCAAGGCTGTATCCCAGGGTTACCCACAGCGGCCGGAAGGGAGTGGTCTCTACAACCCACGAAATTGCTCCATTGGAGAATGTGATTGATGACACACCGGGGGGGGGGACAGGGTCATGATTGGGGCATAAATTACGTAGGGTCAGAGCTGGCTTCACTTGGGAATGTGCCAATATGAAGCTCCTAATAAATAACTGGATTTCTTTTGAAGCTTGGCTCGAGGCTCATGATTTAATTAGGGCGTCCGTCAGAACCTGACAAATACTTTACATGGGTGGTAAATTTGTGCCTGTTTATTTATTTACCTTTTAGTAGATGTTTTTGTATTTTCTATATTATCTATAGAGTTAGAAATAGATATCCATTTTTATATCTTTTTTTCTTTATGCATTTTGGATTTTTCAGTTATTTGATTATGTTTGTTCATTGTAATACAATAAAAACAATGAAAAATTTAAAATATCAAGTTTGAAAAGCGATTTTCAAACAACCTTGGGATGGCTTTTCTCTGCTTGGGTCTCAGGAGACCCACTGGCAATTAGCATATCTAGCCTTCTGATATGCTGGCTGGGTGTCAACTCGCATAATTTCTCAGGATGCCAAAGGGATTCTGGATATTAATCCAACACAGCTGCGAGGGGCTGATGTACACCAGATTTTTTTTCAAGCTGTGTTCTGCAAGAACCTATGGATGCATAAGAACTTGATGGGGTTTATTTGAACACAGTCATTTCTTATCTCTAGAGCTTGCCTGTTGATCAAAGGTTAGTGGAATTTTTAATTATCAATTTCCACTGACTGAAAACATTTGAAAACTCCTGGTAAAGGCAATGCTCAGCTAGAAGGACCAAATAGCCTGACTCTGCATCCTTCTCCTGCTTTGGTTTCTATGTCATTATCTCTTTAATATTTCCTAGTATTATTAAAAATATCCAAGGCTATATTCTCAAAAATAAAGAGCAGGAAAATACAAGATGAACAAAGCATGCCAGCATTCTCCCAGTGGGTGTCAGGTTTTCTTTCTTTTTCTTCTTATTGAAATTGGGTGGCCAGAAGGAAGTTATCATGAGTGAAGAAATGGCCCATGGAGGGTAAATCCTTTCCATGTGGATTTCATCCTGTCCTGTGGCTGGTGGGACAAAGAGTCCAGAAGGAAAAGGGTGTGTGCATCATTTTCCTCTGTTATTTCTCTGGATTTGATTGCTGCCTCCCGCAGCTGCTTTTCATTCTGGGAACAAAAGAAAAGGCACCCTGTGTTTTGTACTCTCCCTTTAGATTTTTTGGGGGCCTAAACCATTAGAGAAAAAAAAGTGGTTTTGCATCGTCTGGATTTCCCAAATTCATCTGTTGTAAAGCTGCCGAGGGCTGCCACAAAGAAGAGGGAGTCAAGCTATTCTCCAAAGCACCTGAAGGCAGGACAAGAAGCAATGGGTGGAAACTAATCAAGGGGAGAAGCAATTTAGAACTAAGGAGAACTTTCCTGACAGTTAGAACAATTAACCAGTGGAACAAATTGCCTCCAGAAGTTGCAAATGCTCCAACACTGGAAATTTTTAAGAAGAGATTGGATAACCATTTGTCTGAAATGATATAGGGTTTCCTGCCTAGGTAGGGGGTTGGACTAGAAGACCTCCAAGGTCCCTTCCAACTCTGTTATTCTGTTCTGTTCTGTTCTCGTCTCGTCTTGTTTAGTCTAGTCTATTTTAAAGATAAGATTATGCTTTGTTGTACCCGCAGTCTTGTCAATGTAGCTGTTCCAGCTCCTCCTTTCCCCTTGCATTTATTCTCTCTTTGTTTCAGAAATAGAAATGCTGGTTGATGATCCTCGAGATCTCGAGCCAACAAGTGAAACATCTCTGGATGACATCAATCCTGATGTTTGCATTTATATCACAGAGGACATGCTGTTGGCCAGGAAGTTTAATGGACATTCAGGTGAGTTTATTGTAAGGAACAAAAGGAGAACTCTAACATGGGTTGCCCTCAATTTACAACAGTTTGTTTAGTGACAGTTCAGAGTTGCAACAGCACTGAAAAAAGTGACTTGTGACCGTTTTTCCACACTTACGACCGTTGCAACAAGTCCATGGTCACGTGATTTACATTTGAATGCTTGACAACTGACTCACATTTATGACGGTTGCAGTGTCCCTTTTGCAACCTTCTGACAAGCAAAGTCAATGGGGAAGCCAGATTCACTTAACAACCATGTTACTAATTTAACAACTCCAGTGATTCACTTAACAAATGTGGCCTGAAACGTCATAAAATGGGACCAAACCCACTTAACAAATTTCTCACTTAGCAACATAAATGATGGGCTCAATTGTGGTCATAAATCAAGGACTACTTGTATTTTTATTATGATTACAAAAGGTTCAAAGAAATGTACATAGGTACACTACACGCAACATACCAAATATTTAATGATAAACAAAGAAGTAACCATTCATTTCAAGTTAGTAGTTTCCAGCAGAGTAGGTGTATCAGTCTTAATTTTAACAACTTGTATTTTATATACCGAACTGTGCCATATCAGGCTGAATTTTGACCATCTTCACTCAAATAATTTTCAAGGTAAGGACAGCCTTCCTTAGCAATAGCAATAGCGCTTAGACTTATATACCACTTTACAGTGCTTTACAGCCCTCTCTAAGCAGTTTACAGAGTCGGCATATTGCCCCCAACAATTTGGCTCCTCGTTTTACCCACCTCGGAAGGATGGAAGGCTGAGTCAACCTGGTGAGATGTGAACTGCCAAATTGCAGGCAGCCGGCAGTCAGCAGAAGTAGCCTGCAGTACTCTAACCACTGCGCCTCCATGGCTCATCCATGGTTTAGACGGGATCCTTCAGAAAAAAGCTTTCATAATCCCTAGTTAACACGACCCATGGGAAGTCCCTAGTTAGCAGGGAAATTGCAGTCTGCACATATGGAGAGCACCTGGTTAAGGAAGGTTGTATTCATTCCATCAAACTCATTATTGCCGTACTTAGAATTCTATAAAGGCCAGATAAAAGATAACAGGCTCATACGATTTTTACAATGCAATTCGATGCAAAAAGTGCACTTCAGATGTACTGTATTCTGTGCAGCACTACAATACCATGAAAACTTAATGACGATTGAATCACCTCTTTTGGTTTTTATTTTCTTGTCACCTAACTCAGGGTTAGTTGTCAAAGAAGTGAATTCGTCTACTTCCAGCTCCTCGGAGACAGTGGTAAAACTTCGTGGCCAGAGCATTGATTCATTGCCACAGGTTTGTGAATTGTGATGGGAAAAACCAAGTCAGACAGAATGGGTGGATGACTATGACAGAACATAGCATTCTAATGGCAGCTAATCATAACAGGAATGGAAGCAAAATCACTGTTTTGGGAATAGTAGACAAATCCCTTCCATATGTTTTCATTTATTTGTTACATTTCAGGCATCACATGATGCTTTAATGATGTCTTCTACTTTTCTCTGTTTGCAATACTGTAACTGTAGGCAGACAGTATGGAACGCGGTGGCTCAGTGACTAAGACGTTGAGCTTGTTGATCGAAAGGTCGGCAGTTCAGCAGTTCAAATCCCTAGTGCCACCTAACAGGGTGAGTTCCGGTTACTTGCCCCAGCTTCTGCCAACCTAGCAATTCAAAAACACTATAAAAAATGCAAGTAGAAAAATAGGGACCACCTCTGGTGGGAAGGTAACAGCGTTCCATGCGCCATTGGCATTTAGTCATGCTGGCCACATGACCATGGAGACGTCTTCAGACAGCGCTGGCTCTTCGTCTTTGAAACGGAGATGAGCACCACCCCCTAGAGTCGGGGCACATATGTGTGAAGGGAACCTTTAACTTTACCTTTACTTTAACTGTAGGCAGAAAAAGGAGAAGTAAAACAAATACAACGGATTATGGCTTGACAAGCATCTTATCAGGCACTTTAAGCTTTCAGATAATCCAAAAGTGTCAATGAAGATTGTTTGGCTGAGTTTGCACAATATGCCAGGCTAGGCTAAAATGTAACTCGGTTGTTGGTGGATCAGTGTCTAATAGTAATACAGCTTTTATCTTAGTATGTTGTGTGAAGGACTCACACACAAAGTAAGATTTATTTGTTATTTATTTATTTTTCTTCACCAAACAAAAAATACAAATTCAAAGAAAGAAAATAAGGAAATCAAAATGTGACAGGGAAAAGAGACACACCAGTGCACTTATGCACACCCCCTTAAATATGGAGTGAGGTCCATATTTAAATTAGAATTAAAACTGTGGAAGTTAATGGCTGAAATAACGGGATCAGATAAAATATTCCAGACTTTGACAATTCTGTCACAAAAATCAAATTGTTTACAATTGATATTAGAGCAGTTTATGCTAAATTTAAAACGGTTTAAAACGTTTTTTGCACACGTTGCATTATGATTAAAGCTAAAAAAAAGTCATTTATTTATTTGTTTGTTTATTTATTTGTTTATTTATTTATTGGTTCGATTTATATGCCGCCCTTCTCCGGAGACTCAGAGCGGCTTACAATGCATTAAACAATAGCCTTCATACTTTTGTATATACCTGCTTAGTAGGGCTTTTGGCCCCCCCTAAGCGGTGTTCTTTTTTATACAAAGTCAGCTTATTGCCCCCACAATCCGGGTCCTCATTTTACCTACCTCGAAAGGATGGAAGACTGAGTCAACCTTGAGCCTCATGAGATTTGAACTTGCAGTAATTGCAGGCAGCTGGTGCTATTTAACAGCACTTTAGTCTGCTGTGCCACCAAGGCTCATTTACAGTGAAGCATTGTACAATTTTGTATGCAATACCTAAGTTTCAACATGTTGTTGAAACCGACATGTGATGTGAATACAGCCATTGTGCTTTGTCAACCCATGTTTATAATTTAATGTACTGTTTGAACTCAGCCTGTGTGTCTTCTCAAGTTCCTACTTTCCGCAGAGAAGAGACTAAATTTGGGGAAAGATCATTCTTTTCCCAGTCAAATTCAAGGGCCATCAACAACAATAACAAAAATTCATGATATTTTGATCAATATCAAACTGTATTTAAAGAACCTACCAGACAGAAATAAAGTAAGTTGTTCCATAAAGCCAGTTGTTCCATAACTTGAGGGTCTCAGAATAAGGAAGGACAAATTAAACCTTTCCTTATTTTCTACAGAGCATCTGCCAGAAACCAAGGACCTCCACCGATCGCCACAGCTTAAGTCTGGATGACATACGGCTCTACCAAAAAGACTTCTTGCGCCTGGCAAGCCTATGCCAGGAGACAGCACAGAGTTATACATTTGGGTGTGGCCATGGATTGGCTGAAGACAGACTGTATTGTAATGGCTGTTTAGCTCAACAGTGCATCAATATCCAAAACGCTTTTCCCGTCAAAAGAACCAGCAAATACTTTTCCTTGGACCTCGCCCATGAAGACGTTCCAGAATTTGTTGTCTGATGCTGTCGTTGGGTGCTCTGGCAAGACAACCCAGTGTTTCCAGTTCCAAAAACCTTTTTTGGTGTGCCAAACAGGAATTTTCTCCCTCAACGGTTTTCCCAGGATACTAAAAAAAAAAAAAAAAATCAAGGCCTTGTAAACTGTTGCACTTTTGTAAAAGCTTATCCTATTTGCGGGTGCTTCGGCATCAAAATTTGCCGTGAGGCAGAATTTGATTTGGTTAAAAATCAGTTGGATTTGGAAGACCCGGTCTCTTCTTTTGAAAGCAGCCAACTTGGAGGACCTATTGATTCACAAGAAGGATGCACAATGTTTACTTTAAGTATAGATATATCTCTTTTATTTGTGGGGGGTTTTTTTATTTGCCTCACGGGGGCTCTTCTGTGCTATGCATACCATAGATTTTTGCATCACCATTGCAGTTTAGTTTTTCCCCTTGTGAGAATAATTCTTTAGTTCTTCTTCTCCATTCACATTCGTTTGTGCCATGTCAAGCCAAAGAAATGCCCCCTATACAGTGGGTGACATCAAGATGAAGCTCTAAGCAATAACTAACCCAAAGGATTGTGTACAAAAGTTGCTCAGAGGATGAAAGCAACTTGAGATGCAATGAATCCATCTTGTGATCTTCTCCCTCACAAAAAAAAAAAAAAATGTAAGCTTTTGATCCAAATGGAATCTCTGTGCTATTTTGTAAAGTTTACAAAAAGAAAAAAAAATCAAACCAAAACAAGCAAGTGAACAACAACAAAAATCCCCAAATAGATGTTAGATGGTTTGGGGAAACTTTCTGGAAGCTTTGTTGTTTCAAAAGGGGTGGGTGGGAAATGAGGATGTAGCAATAGGATTTGCTGACCAAAGTACCTTAAGTTCAGAGAGAGAAAGAGAGAGAGAGAGAGAGAGAGAGCATGTGTGAGAGAGAGCGAATATAAAAATATGCACATTGCAGAAAAGAGTATATGTTTAATGTATTTTTGAAAATATAAAACTCATTTTATGTTTTGTTTCGGTTTTGATTTCAGTGCTTTTTTAAAAGAAAAATTAACGCTTCCTTTCTTTCAAACTGCATGTATAGACAATTGTGCGAATGCACATTTTACACATGGTTAAAACAGTCTCTTTTTTGTTTTTGTTTTTTGTTTTATTATTATTATTTTGCTATTGAGCATAATAAGGGGAGAGAGTTGTTTCTGCACTGCAAACGTGGCTTTCCCTACTCCAATAACTTTTTTTTTTTAACTAAACTTTTGCTTCCATGTATCATGAGATGTTCCTCTCCCTTTTCTGGAAAGGGGAAAGATTTCTATCTTGTTCCAGTGTTAGATCAATGAACAAGTGTGGCTTTCAAAAGGAATGCTCTGATTTTATGTCTGCCATAGGTTGGAACAAAAGCTCCATCAGCTACCATCCTCCTATCACCAAAGAGCAGATCGCCATGGGATCTTTTTTTTAGGGGGCCCCATGGTAAGACTGCCAACCCTTCCATTGTCCAAGCACACTGAGGGGAAGGAATGAGTATCAATAGAACAGAGACAGAAGAAAATGCTATCCAATACATTTTCCCTGCAACACTGTGACTGGTCTTGCACAACACAACTCCTAGTAACTGCACAACATGCAAAAGCTTGGTTAGTTTTAACCTTGATTATTTGTTATGGTGACTTAGCATATTTCATAACCCAGTTCCTTATTTAGTTTGTAGCTGCTTTCTGCAAATCCAGGAGTTGGTTGATTCAGCTACCGATTAAGAATGATATATGAATCCAGCCACCCTGTACTCTTAGCAAAAAAGCATCCAGTATAGCATTTATTATAACTTAAAAATGGATTATGAGTAATTGCCTGTTTTTAGTAGATTGGAAAAAATAGAAATATTTACATATTGCTTCTTCACTGTGGGCTTCAGGGTGCCAGACCGTCAGAAACACATGTCTCAATAACCAGCACATTTTTTTCAGTTCCTTCCCCAAGAGAATTGAGGATGTCATTCTCCACCAGGAGTTTTGAGGCCCATCTTTGCCTCCTTACCTCTCTCTCATTGTGCTTTAGGGTCCCTTCAGCCATTGGTTAGGTCCACAAAAGACTTGCACTTAACAGACTTGGATATGCATACAACATATGCTTATTTTGCTATCTATGTATCTGCACATAATTATTTTGCAGCCTTCTATGAAACGAAATATGCAAATACCACCTGCAATAGGCTACTCTGTGGTAGCAGTTAATCAGCCTTGATTGAGACTAGTTAAGATGGGATCTGGTTTGTGTTTGAGTAGGAATCCAGCAGAAATTCTATTGATCGGGAAGATACAAAAACATCCCTAAATGGAAAACCATTTTCATATTGTTCCCATGAAAAGAATATAGATGCTTCTGTGGCATCACTAAGACTAGAGCTCAGCCCAAGAGAGATTTTATTTTTAGGACCTAGAAGTAGCTATGTCTTCCTATGCTGTCAACATGTCATGCAAAGCGTTGGCTGGTTTGTGACTTTTTCTGCTAGACCATAGTATAGTTCTCCAGAAGACCCTGATGCTTGTCAGTGGTCTAGATGGCTAACTTTTCTGAGCTCTGGTCCCAGGGTACCTGAAGATTTTATATGACTTGTGGATAACATCTTCTGACATAATTTGCAGCATTTTCAGGAGGAGAACTTCCTCTATCAGAGGATAGCAGCCATGGACTTGTTTGTGGGTGGGAAAGGGGCAGGTTTGCCCCTTTATCAGGAATTGTTCTAGTGGTACAATAATTTTCAGCCACTATTCGGAGAAAAAGCATTTACAAACAAAACAAAAAGATTCATAGCATATTGCCTTAAAAATATTTTTGTGAGATTTTGTAATCATAGCCATAGTATTGCCATATTTTGATATATGGTATTTTTCTAACTGAAAACATACATACATACACATACACACACACACACACACACACACACACAAATATATGCATCTCTTTGTACACATACAATCACACACACAAAGGATATATTTATTTTTAAAAAGTTAATACAATATTTCACTTAGGGGGGGTGTCAGAAATCAGATGGTTGGGTATTTTGTTGGGCCAGTAAGGATTGTATAAATCATCTGTCAAATGATGATGATAAAATGTAGCCAGCATATGGACACTGGTATATTTACATCTTTAGTGAACTTGTTCCTGCTTCCTTTGGGTAGCAATAGCAATGCCAATGCACTGATATTTTTCTCTTCCTAAATTCCAGTGGGTTGACACAATTTGGTAATTGTCTACCTTCAGTGAAGCATAGTGCCATGGATCTTTATTTTGATCATTTCCCCTCCCCCAGTCTGGTAGGTCATGTCAGGCTTGTTGGATGATGCAAGCTTGAAGTAATGTGATATTGTCATGTGCTATATTGTCCTTTCTACTTGCTTAAGCTGTTTATTTCATCATCTGGAGCACTGACAGGAGTGACTCATCCATGCCCATGCAAAGAAGGCTCTTCTTGGGAAGACATTTGTTGGAAAAGATGAGACCCTATTTCACAGTCTGAATTTCTTCAGCTGCCTGGTATAATGCCGCATAGGTATATGCAGAGAGGTTGATCAGTTTCCCAAGTTTACCCAACATTTTGCTTCATGCACAGCAATAATAAAGTGTGTAACACTCTGGATAAACTAAGAAAAACTTCCAGCTGTCCCAGCCCAAACAAATAAAGCACAATTGGTGAATTGTGGATCGTGGATTGCTATCTAGACGTTCTAGATAGATAGAATTAGTTCTATCTAGAAGTTCACTTGTTGTATACCACCGCAAAATTGGTTGTTGTAAATACCAGGTAATATCAGTCTAAGATTTGTGCGTCCCACAAATCTACTTGCATTGTGAAATAATAGGCTAAAATCAAATAAAGACCCATGTAAAAAGATAAATGAGGCTGGCTAGGTAGAAGAACATAGTATTAAATAAAACCATATTATCATTCCTTGGGTTGCCTTAAACTTATGTCATATATTACTTATTTGAGTCTTGAGTTGTCTGCTTCAACACATTCTCCTTTTTTTGTCTTGTGCTTGTATCTGATTTTAAAGATGTTCTCATCCAGAAGCCTGATGTGTTGCACAAAAGTCAAGCCCACATTGTTGCTGTTTTGTGGTGTGTGTGCAGGGGGAGAGGGAACCTCCCCAGTGTCATTGTTCAGTGTGATGAAAGAGGCTTTGTAGCATGTGAAGCTGTTTCTGGGATGGATTCAAGAACGGTGTCACACAGTACAATATGTATAATGTTGAAATAAGTCTCTTTCAGGCTTAAAAGCAGCAGAGATGGGGGTCCAAATCACCGAAGTAAATTTAATTGCTTATAACATAATAGGAGTAATTGAAAACTGCAATGAGAGTATCTAACTAGACTCCAGAAGAGCACTAGTGATAAATGATCACATGAGTCCATATTGTTTGAGAAATATACCAATAAGTTTTCCTCAAATTCATAAAACTGAGGAAGTTGGTTTTAAAAGTGCCAAGAAATATACTGTATTTGGTGAGTTCCACAGAACACACGGGAGTCCCTTGTTGGTTGACAGACACTTTTCAGAGGTTTCCACATTCAGAGGCTGAATTTAAACTTAAGAAAATTTAAGACACGACAAAATAATTGGTAAATTAGTAATTAATTCAATGTTTTGCCCATCTCTGCTTCTAAAATCTAATCTTGGCAGCATCTCTAGTTATGTCAACTAAAAGACAAGAAGGTGAGCAAATATGGCTATCAATAAATATTCATAGGCAACAACATAGAATATTATCCACCTTATTTCCCCATGGCAATTCTTCCTCTTGTCCATAAGAGGTTGCTTCCATTCATTCAAAAAGGACTCCTAAATCTATATATCCCCCAGATGTATGGATTACCACTCAGAATTCCTCAGCAGGCAAGACTGGCTGAGAAATTTTGAAGCTAAGATCTACACATCTGAAAGATGTCCAGGTTAAGGAAGGTTGAAGTAACCCTGCCTAAAAGGTATTGTTGATTCTAACTTGGGAATCTGTCAAGTGGGTTCAATATCTGGATAGCCCAAATGTGAATGTATTTGTGGGAAAGTGGGAAAGTATGAACGCCATCTTGAAAAGGGGTATCCACTTCATTGATGGTGTGCTGTGGCCTACACCCAGGGAAGCTAACAATTGTTCTTGATCAACGCATGTCGGAAGGAACTCTTGCTCAATGTGTTTTAAACAAAAAGAGGTTCCAAGAAGCCCTTAAATGTTGTAGATGTTGTCCAACAGAGTTGTATGATACAAGATTGTATTTTTATATATAAAAACTATATACTTTTGCATTTCTGGGAACTCTTTAGCGGGTATGGGGTGTCTCTGGCTTCCGATCACTGTTGCTGCGGGTTCACCTTCTGACAACAACTATTCCACAGCACAAGCGAATGACTTACTCCTTTCTATGAAAGGCCTCTTCCTCTTGGACAGTGGAATGCAAGCAGTTGAGCAAGCTGTAAGGAATGCAGCCAATGTATTTTGTTATGCAGAAAGTTTGTGGTGCGCCTTTTGTGGTACAGTTCTAAGAAATGACAATAAAAGTCAGTTTACATTGCTGTCGGTCTTCTGGTCTTCATTTGAATAGAATTTACCAGCAGTTACGAACCCTGATGGTTAAGGAAAATCATTTCAGTGCTGTACAGATGTTGCCTGTTAGGCAGGCAGTCAATCTGTGTGAAAGGAAATCGGAGAAGAGAACATGGAAAACATTGTGTGTCTCCTGATGTTAGTGCTGTACTATAAGGTAGACCAAGCGAAGAAAAAAATGTTGTATGGGTCTAAAGCTGTTTTAACTGAAACAGCTATAATAACAGAATTTTGCAAGTCTGAATATGCTTCCTTCCTCCCTTATCTGATTGTTACCTTAGTAAAAAATATCCCTGGTCTTCCAAACACATTCTCTGTATTCTCTATACCCCGAACTTCTACAATCATAATTTCCTTAATCAGTATTGCCCTTTCACAAGAGATTGATGGGGTGTCAAACTTGCATCGTCATTGTGGCATCACATGACCTACTGCGACTTTTTTCTTCTTCTCTAAACCAGGCATGGGTGTGGTCCAGCCCACGGACTGTGAGTTTTACAGCCCTGCTTTAAAAGTATAATGTATGTTTCTGAGCTATTGTGGCCAGGCTCTGGACAGACCTAAATCTCTGCTATTTAGAATTTAAAAAATCATTCACACATATAGTGCATTCAGAAAGTATCCAGAACCACTTCAGACCATTCGCAACAACATGTGAAATTTAGCTCTGGTGCCTCCCATTTCTTTTGATCGTTGCCGACATGTTGAATGGAGTCAATCTGTGGTAAATTAAATTTATTGGGTGTGATTTGGTAAAGCCCACACCTGTCTATAGAACATGCTGGCAATGCATACTGTAGTAGAGCAAAAACCATGAGGCAGTGGTGAAATGTAAAATTTGTTACTACCGGTTTTGTGGGCGTGGCTTAGTGGGTAATGTGACTGAGTGGGCGTGGCCAACTTTTTTTTTTTTTTTACTTTTAAAAGCATTTTTTCTACAGCCTCTTAGGCCGAAGAGGTTGTAGAAAAAATACTTTTTAAAGTCTCTGATGATCCCAGCTGAGCCGCGCGATTATCAGAGGCTTTTTTTTTTTTTTACTTTTAAAAACATTTTTTTGGCCGAAGAGGTGGTAGAAAAAATGCTTTTAAATTTTTTTTAAAAAGCCTCTGATGATCGCACGGCTCAGCTGGGCATGGGGGGGGGCAGGGAGTTTTGCTACCGGTTCTCCGAACCACCTACCGCCATCGGGCGATCCGGTCCGAACCGGGAGCATTTCACCCTTGCCATGAGGTCAAAGAACCTGCCTGCAGAGCTCAGAGAGAGGATTATTGCAAGGCACAGATCTGGGGAAAGCTACAATAAAATTTCTGGGGGAACTGAAGGTTCCTAAGAGCAAAGCGGCCTTCATAATTCCCAAATGGAAGAAGTTTGGTGCAACCAGGACTCTTCCAAGAGCTGGTTGCCTGGTCAAACTGAGCAATCAGGGGAGAAGGGCCTTAGTAAGTGAAGTGACCAAGAACCCGATGGTCACTCTGACTGGGTTCCAGAGATCCTGTGTGGATATAGGACAGAGTTCCAGAAGGACTCAAGCATCACTGCAGCCCTCCACTCATCTGGGCTTAATGGCCGAGTGGCTAGATGGAAGCCACTCCTCAGTGCAAAACATATGAAAGCCCACTTGGAGTTTGCAAAAAAGCACCTGAAGGACTCTCAGACTGTGAGGAACAAGCTCTAAGCGGGCATTCATGTGTCTTTTCTCTTGATACAGTGTCATCCCCGTGGTCTTCTGGAATTTCTCTAAATCTTAAAATTCTTTTCGTCTTAGTTCCAATAATGCCAAGTTGTCCAAAGCTTTCTCCATCTCTCTCTGTTTATGATTTCTGACTTACTTTCCAAAACTTCTGCTTTGTCATTAATTTATTTTACATCTCCAACCAATCGTCCTACAGACCATCTTCCTTCATATCTCTTTTTATCTGTGCAAATCTTTCTTTCATTTCTTTTTAACAGAATTCAAACTATTAGCAGCTGTACAAGAATTGCAAAATGGGGAAGAATTGGTCTCCATGGGTCTGGTGCTATGTGAATCTGAGCTGTTTGGAAATGTTTCAAATTCTTGTGGACAGTCTGGACTTGGATAAATATTCTGCACGTTTGAGGAGAATTGCCATTGCTGAAAGGCCAAAATCAGTTTGTTTAAAACTTCATATTGTAGTTGGAAAGAGTGACGAGGAAAGAAATCTACAGGTAATCCTTGACTTAGAGCCATTTGTTTAGCG
The DNA here is from genome assembly GCF_029215685.1 of Pituophis catenifer annectens. Taxonomy (NCBI): domain Eukaryota; kingdom Metazoa; phylum Chordata; class Lepidosauria; order Squamata; family Colubridae; genus Pituophis; species Pituophis catenifer. The sequence goes on from NW_027256881.1 coordinate 324,365,866, forward strand.
ACCATACAAAGTTACAACAGCACTGATAAAAGTGGCTTACAACCAGTCTTTGCACTTACAACAGCCATAGCACCCCAAAATCACATGATCAAAATTCAGATACTAGTCAACTGGCATGCATTTACGATGTCACAATGCCCCAGGGTTATGTGATTCGCATTTGCAACCTTCCCAACCAGCTTCTGACAAGCAAAGTCAATTGGAAGGAAGCCTGATTTGCCTAACAATCATGTGATTTACTTAACAACTGCCATTTTAACCATGACAAAAAAGGGTCGTAAAATCTGACACAACTCGCTTAACAACCATCTTGCTTAGCAACAGAAATTTTGGTTCCAGTTGTGGTCATAAGTTCACAATCACTTGACAGGAAAGGATGTAGTTCTCCAACTCCGGATCACATTTTAAAATTTAACAAAAGGGCCGTGGGATCTGGATATCGTAGAATAGAATAGAATAGAATAGAATAGAATAGAATAGAATAGAATAGAATAGAATAGAATAGAATAGAATAGAATAGAATAGAATAGGACAACTGTAAGAACTTTATTGTCACTTTAAATGTACACTAATCAGCATACATTAAAATGAAATTTTGTTGCATACAGCTCTCAAAAGGTCACCACTTCCTATATTCACTACATAAACATGACTAAATAAATAAATAAATAAATACAAAGTTATGCATATATCCACATACCCACATATATTACTGTATATGACACAGAGAAGCAACACAGTCTAGTTCGGATGTATACATATACATGGTGAGAAAAATGAATCTTGCGAGTTTACCAGACAGATATTGGCATAAGTAACAGTAACAGAGCTGGAAGAGACTTTGGAGGTCATCTTGTCCAACCCCCTGCTCACACAGGAAACCTATACTAGGTATTCGAACCACCGACCTTTCTGATCGACAAGCTCAGCATCTTAGCCACTGAGTCACCTAGGGAACAAAGCTGTTAGAGAATCTGGTAGTCCTGTCAGGAATACTTCAAAACCTCCTCCTAGAGGGGAGCAACAGAAACAGACCATGAAGTGTGTGTGCAGGGTCTCTAACAGCTTTGAGCACATAACACTTACAAGCACTATCCTGAATAAAGGGAAGCGAGTTTCCTATCTCGGCTGACCTTACCACTCTCTGAATGGACTTTCTATCTGAGGCATTGCTGCCACCAAACCAAACAGCGATGCAGTTTGTTAAAACACTCTCAATTGTGCCTCTGTAAAAAGTGGCCACGACAGAAGGAGAAAGATGTGCGCTCCTCATCCGATGCAAGAAATGCAGACACTGGTTTGCACACTTCACTAAGGATGCCATGTGGAGAGACCAATTCAGATTGTTAGATATCTGAATCCCCAGAGCCTGTTTGACTAGAAGACAGGCTAATGAAATCCTTTTTAACTGCTTTCAAGGTAATGCTGTAACTAAAATAATGTAGTCTAGGCTGATCAGAAGCATTCAATTGGATCAAATTAAATCCAGTTTAATTTATTAACTATAATCCCCAAAGTGTGGAATGTCTGAATGTTTTCTGTGGGCATAGAATAAACAAGCATATTGTCCAAATAAAACACACACAAAAAGATCACAAAAATATTATTCATAAATTGCATAGAGAGTGATTAGAACCTGAATTGGTCCAAAAGCTATTATTGCCTATTTAAATTGTTCATGAGATATCAAAAGCAATTCAATATTTGTGCTGTTTTCATTTGTATTAGGTCAGTAACTTCTGAGATCTACTTCTATAAATTAGAATTAGTTGAAGACCTTCTGCAGCCATTCCAAAAATGTAGAATTGAATGGAAGGGGTTAATGATCATTAATGGTCAGAAGAGTACAGGATAACTAATCATGAACTGCATACTGAAGTCATCCCTCTAAATAAAAATATTAAGTGACATGGTGGGGGAGGAAGGAGAACAGATAAAGACTTTTTGTAAGTTCTCATCTTTGACACAGGTAGTGGCATTTTGCAGGAATTTGAGCTCCAGCAATGGATAATACGGTCACAGAATTAGTGAGGAGGGAGAAAGAGTCTGTGATTCTACCTTTTCAAACACATCGGCCTAGTCCAAATATTTGACAGGTAAGAGAGAAAGAAACAGCTGTTGATAAAGGAGGATATTTGTGTCTCAGGGCTGAAATATGGGGTCCTTGGTGAGTTCTGAAATTAATTTTAATTGACAGACTCTCTGCCATCAAGTTGTTTTCAGTTCTTAGTGACCATATAAGAGGATTCTTTTTCCCATGATGGCCTATCCCAGAGATGGCTCACCTTTTCTGGACCGAGTGCCCAAAGCATGCATGTGTGAGAATGCGTATGGGTGAACCCCCCAAAATGCAATGCGTGCATGGCTCCTGTGAATGCACACATGCCCCCCGCACGTGCCCTGTCCCTGTGCATGCGCCCCCCGTATGCACCCCCGCATGCACGCGTGGGCCCCCTGCATGCCCCACGCCCCATGCATGTGCATGCAGCCCCCCACATGTGCCCCACCCTATATTCATGCATGCGGGGGCCGTGCGGGTCTGGATGGGGAGGAACAGGCTTCGGCTTAACCCTTCCAAGACCGAGTGGCTGTGGATGCCGGCGTCCCGGTATAGCCAGCTGGTGCCATCTCTGGCTATTGGGGGCGAGTCACTGACCCCCACAGAGGGGGCTCGCAACTTGGGCGTCCTCCTGGACACACGGCTGTCTTTAGAAGAGCATATGACGGCCGTGGCCAGGGGGGCTTTTTATCAGGTTCGCCTGATACGCCAGTTGCGCCCCTTTCTGGATCGGGACTCCTTGTGCACAGTCACTCATGCCTTGGTTACGTCACGCCTGGACTACTGTAACGCTCTCTACATGAGGCTCCCCCTGAGGAGCACCCGGAGGCTCCAGCTGGTGCAGAATGCAGCCGCGCGGGTGATTATGGGAGCGACGTGGCGCTCCCACGTAACACCTCTCCTGCGCGAGCTGCATTGGCTCCCGGTGGTCTTCCGGGTGCGCTTTAAGGTGTTGGTTCTCATCTTTAAAGCGCTCCATGGCTTAGGGCCAGGGTATTTGCGAGACCGCCTGCTGCTACCGATAACCTCCCACCGGCCAATACGCTCTCATAGAGAGGGCCTCCTCGGGGTGCCGTCGGTCAGGCAATGTCGGCTGGCGGCCCCCAGGGGGCGAGCCTTCTCTGTGGGGGCACCCGCCCTGTGGAATGAGCTGCCTCCTGGAATACGATTGATCCCGGACCTCCGGACCTTCCGTAAAGCCCTGAAGACGTTTTTATTTCATCAAGCCGGCCTAGCCTAAATGGTTTTTAATTGGGATTTTAAATTTTATGGATTTGGGGTTTTAAATTTGGGTAGCCAATGATTTAATTCTTTTAATTATCTTAACTTTTGCATTTGTATGTTTTTTAATTTTGGCTGTTCACCGCCCTGAGTCCCTTCTGGGAGAAGGGCGGTATACAAATTAAATTAATAAATAATAAATAAATAAATAAATGCACGCCCCCGCATGCGGCCCACCCCTCGCACGACAGAGACCCATAGATCAGCTGGCCAGTGGGAGGCACGCGTGCATGTGCAGTAGAGCTGAACTGGGGCGACGACTCGCGCGCCCTCAGGGCACTGTGTGCCACCTGTGGCACGTGTGCCCTAGGTTCGCCATCATGGGTCTATCTTTAACCTGATCTTGCAACTCTGATCACCACTATAACTCAGTTCACCCACCTTGGTGCTGGCCATCCTCTTCTTCTCTTTCCTTCCACCTTTCCTGGCATGAGATTCTTTTCCAGAGAGCTTGGTTTTCATCAGACAGCCCCTCTTTAAATTGGTCAATTAAATGTCTTTTATTCCATCCCATATCCTGAGCTAACACCTGAATCAGAGCCGCATGTTCATACACGGAGCATTTACCCACTCAGAGGTGATGAAATTTCACAGTTGGTGGTCCCTTTTTTGACTAAATCACCAAAGTAGAATTAAGAAAAATGGGTGTTAGTTGTCCAAGTCCAAGGTGTTGGGAGGTTGCCCATTTCATGACTTTTCCCATGAGGCCAATTATACCTGAGGATACACAGGTGTCCAGGAGATGTATAATCCACACTAAGAAAGATGTTCACCAGGATTCTCATCCCATCTGGGAATGAGGCAGGTACTCAAGGTTGAGGAGTGGCTGCTGCAACAGTAACAACAGCAACAACAAGAGCAATTATTTTGCAGCATATTCTGCTCCAACTTCAGGACTGCCTGGGGCATTGACTGAGTTAAAGAGGACCTCTTTATAGCCAAACAGTCCAGATTTATAAACCTGTACGACTCTGACTTGACCCATTATCATCATCTCTTTTGGAGAGCATCAGTTGAGGCTCTGCACTTTCACTTTCAATCACTAGATGGCAATGTTACCAAGGATTTGGCTTTTTAAAAGCTAAAGCTGCCCTTGGATGGTTTTGAATTGGTGGTTATTTTATGGCCATATCCATTAAGTTTCTGCCTACAGTAGTGTCCTTTTTGCAAGAATTTGTTTGTTCGTTTTCATTTTACTTTCCAATATAGCCTACTGCCCTGGGATTTTGTGGTGATTTCCCATCCAAACACAAGTTGATCTTAGGAGAAACTTAATAAAAATTTAATAAATTGGTTGGCCTGAGTTCATACAGCAAAGAAAGTCATAAACCATAAATGCTGAGTTCACGCATCTCACTAAGCTCAAAGCAGATAAAATACACTAGGTGTGTTTTATTAAGGCATAGGATGTCTTTTTAAATATGTATGTCTAGTTTAATAAAAGAAGGGCTAGAGACTACATGATAGCAGTGTTCCATTATCTCAGGGGTTGCCACAAAGAGGGAGTCAAGCTGTTCTCCAAAGCACCTGAAGGCAGGACAAGAAGCAATGGGTGGAAACTAATCAAGGAGAGAAGCAACCTAGAACTAAGGAGAAATTTCCTGACAGAACAATTAATCAGTGGAACAACCTGCCTCCATAAGTTGTGAATGCTCCAACACTGGAAGTTTTTAAGAAGAGATTGGACAACCATTTGTCTGAAATGGTTTAGGGCAGTGATGGCTAACCTTTTTGCTGTCACGTGCCAAAAGCGGGGAGAGCGCGGGGGGATTGCACGTGTGCGTGCCCACACCCACAATTCAATGCGGGGGCCCCCGCGCATGTGTGCACGACCCCACTGTGCTTTCCCCACTTTTGGCACGCGTGGGCCAGGTAGGCCAATTTTTTGCCCTCCCCAGGCTCCAGAGGTTTTCTTGGAGCCTGGGGAGGGTAAAAAACGGCCTTCCCCATCCCCCCGGAGACTGGAAACAGCCCATTTCCCAACTTCCAGTGGGACCGGAAGGCCTGGATATCAGCTGGCCAGCACACGCATGCGCGCTGGAACTGAGTTAGGGCAACACTCGCGTGCCCACATATATGGCTCCATGTGCCACCTGTGGCACACGTGCCATAGGTTCGCTATCACGGATTTAGGGTTTCCTGCCTAAGTAGGGGGTTGGACTAGAAGACCTCCAAGGTTCCTTCCAACTCTGTTATTCAATATATGTTCTACCCAGAATGAATTTCTGGCAGCAGTGCCCTGAGCAGGAATCCTGCCATAGAGTTGTCACAAAGGAGCTTTTTCAAAAGGCAACTGGATTTTCTGTGTTTTTTTTTCCTCTTGAAGACATTTCACTTCTCATCCAAGAAGCTTCTTTACCATTCTGGCTGAATGGTAAAAATGGAAGGATTTATATTCCTTGCAATCATCCGGTTGTTAGCACCTGAAGGTCAGCCATTAGGTTCAAAGTGCTAACAACCGGATGACTGCAAGGAATATAAATCCTTCCATAAAGTATGACCTGCGTAAAGAAACATTCTAGCAACATCTTTGCAGTCGATCTTGCTGTGGTTATCATATGTAAAAACAAAGTTTCATGACTTTTTTCCAACTGTTTATCCACCAGCCCCAAGAGCAGAATTTCTAGTTTCAATTATATATTAATCTTTAAAATCATCTGAATTGGTGTATGCATTTGAATCAAAATCTTGTAGCTATTTTGCACATCCACCAAGCATGATAAAATGACTCTTCCTGTTATATGTATTTCCAACATAGATTTGAAGCACATATATATTCTAGATAATTTTCTTGAGATCATATACCAATGCTACATCATTTTATAAAGGTCTCTTTACGTTCATAACATAGTGTACATTTCAATCCTTTAAACCATATATTTTCCCATTGCCCCATCTGTGTGCTATAACCAAAATTCTGACCTCATTTATCATAGATCCTTTCACTTGTTCTTCTTCTGTTTCATACTTCAATACCCAGTTATTTACGAGACCACCTTCTGCCTCCGATAACCTCCCACCGGCCAACACGCTCCCACAGAGAGGGTCTCCTCAGGGTGCCGTCTGTCAGGCAATGTCGGCTGGCGACCCCCCGGGGAAGAGCCTTCTCTGTGGGGGCACCCGCCCTCTGGAATGAGCTGCCCCCAGGGATACGACTAATCCCGGACCTCCGGACCTTCCGCCGGGCCCTGAAGACTTTTTTATTTCAGCAAGCCGGGCTGGGTTAAAAAATTTTTTAATTGGTGAATTTTATGGGTAACGGGGTTTTAAATTGGAGAAGCCTAAGATAATTTAATTTTGTTTTAATGTATTTTAATATTTGTATTGTGTGTTTTTAATTTTGGCTGTTCACCGCCCCGAGTCCTTCGGGAGAGGGGGCGGTATAAAAATTTAATAAATAAATAAATAAATAAATAAATAAAATAAAAGTTTATTTATTTTAGCAATCACATACTCATCATTTGTATAACAGCTGCATTTCAAATCATCCATGTGTGTTTCTTCTTGAAAACCTGCATGCAAATAGATTTGGGACCTGGCAGCAAATGTAATATTTTGAAGCTATCTTGTGGGTACTTCCTCACAAAATGATACTACAGAGAGCAGCTCGTCCATTTATAGAAATGCCTGAATGATGCTGGAAGACATTTAAGACTAGAAAAAAAATAAAGAGGGCAAACGCCATGGATGGAGAAACATCATCAATGGAATCACTGCACCTTGATGGAACTTTCCATTCCATCAAAAAGACTTTCTCTCTGTCCTTACTGTGTAGACGTACCATACTTTGTGGAGTATAAGATGCACCATAAAAGAGGGGTGGAAATGTTGGTGTGTCTTATACAACAACTACAGCCATTTTTGGCCTCCTGAAGCCCCGTCCCATGTGTCCCGTTTTTGCAAAAAACGGGCCCGTTTTTTGCAAAAACGAGGTGCACAGAGGCTTTGGGAGGCCTGCAGAGTGCTACAGGGGGCCAGAGAATGCAAAAACCTTTATTTCTTGCTTACCTCTTCAAAATCTTGGTACATCTTATACACCGGTGTGTCTTATAGTCCAAAAAATATGGTATTGCCCCAGGATCAACTTACAAATCATCTCTTCCATTTCTCCTCTACTCCAATAAATTCTTTTTTTCTAATTTCAGTAGGTATGTTGTAATTTCTAAATGCTGCTCTTAAGCTTTGTTAACGATTGTTTTATTATTACCTTTATTCATTAAATATGAAACTCAGTCAACTGAACATTCAAAAATGCATCACAATTATCATTGACTGGTGCTAATGGTTGATACGGGTTGCTGCCAGTGTCCTAGGCATCAACCAAGTACCTTCTTAAGATGTATGATGTTCCAAGTAGCGCAGTTTTTTGCAGTTCTGCTGGTGTTATTGCAGGAAGCTGCAATTTGCTGATGTATGTTATTAAATTCTTGGACATGGTACCAAGTGCCCCAATGACAATGGGTATCACTGTTACATGTTTCTTCCATAGCCGTGTAGTTTCGATGGGCAGTTGCGATATTTCATGATTTTTTCCAGTTCTTTTTCTTCGACTCTGGCATCTCCTGTCAATAAATTGTACGTTTCGGTTTTCGACAACTGTGATATCTGGCGTGTTATGTTCCAAGAGACAATCCGTCTGTATTCAAAAGTCCCACAAGATCTTCACCTTCTCATATTCTATATATTTTTCCACTTTATGTTCCCATGACTTTTTGAATACAGGGAAGTCGTATTTTTTACATAATGACCAGTGGACTAATTTAGCAACTCGGTCATGTCTAGCTTTGTAATCAGTTTGGGCAATTTTGCTGCATTCACATATTAAATGTGAAACAGTTTCAACTTTGTTGTTGCAAAGTCGGCAGTTTGGATTTTCGGTAGATTTTTGTATCTTTGCTTTCATGGCATTAGTTTGTAGTGCTTGTTCTTGAGCAGCCAGTATTAAACCTTCCATTTCTTTCTTGATGGTTCCCATCTTAAGCCATGCCCATGTAAAGTTGTCGTCACATTTTCCTTCAATGTTTTTAAAATGCTGTTCATGCAAAGCTTTGGTTTCCCATCTATTTAATCTGTCATCCAGCAGTTTTTCCTTATATTCTGCCTTGGTTTCTGTTTTTTTTATAATGTTCTCCGTTTTCACAGCCTGCAACAATTTTTCTGTACTTTGGTTCACATAATCATTCAAACTTCGTTTTTCTTCTTCTACAGTTTGATGGATTTGCAATAGTCCTCTGCCCCCTATTTTTCTTGGCAGGTACAACCTGTCGATGTCACTTCATGGATGTGTATTATTATTATTATTATTATTATTATTATTATTATTATTATTTTAAAAAAATGTCTTCTATGCCATTTTGAATATTTATTCTACATTCCTAACAGCATCTAAGAAATAACAAAGAGCCCACCTCATTCTCAAAAGCTCCTTCTCCCTTGGAGTGAATATATACTTCTTTCACAACCATACAATCAACTCTCTTCTCTGGCAAGCATTTGACTAGTAGTCTAACACAAAAGTGTGCAGTTCTGCAGTGAACAGCTTCGTATTTTATGGGAGGCAAAAATATATAACCAACACTGATTCCCTTCTTTCCATGGCAACCAAAATTGTTAAGCAAGTAGAACAAGCTCCTCTATGATGAAAAATTGTGATCGTGCATAAGGAGGAATGAGATATTTAGAAAAAAACATGCTGACTCTGTAAACTGCTTAGAGGGGACTATAAAGCACTGTGAAGCAGTGCATAAGTCTATGTGCTTTTGCTATTTCTACTTCTTCCAGAACAAACTGTGCCAAGCACTCAGTCTGAAGAAAATCATTCTGGTAAATTTGGGGGACTCAACTGTGTTACTCTTGGCCATCTTAAGGCTCTGTGGATACAGCCTTCCTCTGATCCCTAGCTATTGGTTTTCAGGGCCATTCATCTTTTGGCATCAGGAGAGTAAGGGCTTTCCCCACTATGCCATCTCCCATTATGCCAAACACTCTTTCCCCATTTCTCTTGCCAATGTATGGATCATGGAAGAAGCAGAGATGACTCAGATTGGTCTTTTGAGTGCCAAAATCCAGAAGCCCACCACCACCATGGGAGGGGGAAGGAAACGGCCTCTGCTTTCCGCTTCTCCAATCTCTGAAGGATCAGAGAACTGGCTAACTGACAAGACAAAAGAGCTATTCTTCTGCACTTCTCCCCTTGTCACCCATCCTCAGAGGAGAGGAGAGGAGAGGAAAGGGAAGGAACACTTTTTAAGCAACTGTTCTCTGGGCGCCAAATCTCACAGGAGAACCACTGAAAGGCAGAGAGGTTGCCTGCAGGAATATTTCCTCCATAATACAGCTGCCCGACAGTTTACAGACTGCAGTAGCTAAGGTACAGGGGCCTTTTTATGAACATAACATTGGTCAATTGGTACCTCTGGAGCTGTTTTGCATAGGATTCCTTACAGGGCTGTAAGCAACATTGCCTTTCAGGAGCGATCTGTTCTGCAGGCAGCCCTGGGAGAAAGCCAAGGGGAGGCAGAAAGACTTCAGAAGAAATGCAATGAAGCTACCCAGGACTTTCTTGCTGCGTTGTATGCAATGCTTCCTCAAGTTTATTGAGGAAGCCATGGTCAGCTCAATTAAAGAGCCTGTAGAAGAGCTGCTGGTTGCCCCATGGTGAAGCTACCTGTTGTGACTCCGACTCCCGAGCCTGTCCTCATGGAGGAAGAGGACTCAGAAGGTGAGGGGGAGGAACTGACAAGGCCTCCCTCTTCAGGACCCTCCTTTCTGGCAATGCCTCAGGTTCCATCCGAAGGCCAGGAGGAACAGCCTGGGATGGGCCAGGAGGAAGGCATTTCGGAGCACCCATTGATAGAGAGTGATAATGATGAATCCTGGCTTGATCCCAGGCAGCGTCAGAGGGAGAAGCGTGCGCAGCAAAGGAAGAGGCGTGGGAGGGCCAGGGATTGAGCTGAGTCACTGAGCCACGCCCCACAAGGAATAAAAGGGGGCGTGATTGTTCGGCAGGCTTTGTGACAGACAAAAGTTTAAACTCTAAAGAGTCACATCATGAATCCTGCACTTCGGCTCAGATATATTTTGGACTAAACTCTTGTGGATAATTTGTCGCTCTGGAAACAGACTGCAGATAAGGCCTCTCCTGCTTTTTGGGAGTACTAATTGGACTTGGCAGACGTTTTACAATTAGCTGCCAAAACTCTTGTCTGCCAGGAATTCTTGTCTGTTTATACAATAAATTATTGGCAGGCGTGTTTGATACTGCATTTGTCTGGGTGAGGATGGGGGACAGAACACTACCCATAGGAGTCTTCTCAACATCTTCAATATCCACAGGCAGTTTTGGGAGACAGATAACAGATTAACAGAGTTGGAAGGGACCTTATAGGTCATCTAGTCCAACCCCCTGCCTAAGCAGGAGACCCTACACCATTGGACAAATGGCAGTCCAATCTTTTCTTGAAAGTCTCAAGTGATGAAGCTCCCACAACTTCCAAAGGCACACTACTTTTCAGGTCTACCACACTAGGTGGTAAAGGGGTATTTTTGGTGCTGGGAAAACTAGCACCAAAGGAGCCCATAAAATAAAACATGTAGATACAGAATTTAAAATAGAGATAAAACTAATTAAATAAATTTGGCTGAGACATTTTAAAACCCCAATAAATTAAAACCAAATTTAAAATTCCATTTAAAAAGAGGAAAAGTTTAGGTCAGGCCAGCTTGATGGAATAAAAACGTCTTAAGCGCGCGACGGAAGGTATGCAGATCCGGAATCCTCCGTATCTCCGGGGGGAGCTCGTTCCAGATCGTAGGTGCCCCCACCGAGAAGGTTCTCCCCCTGGGGGCCGCCAGTCGACATTGTTTGGCTGACGGCACCCGGAGGAGCCCCTCTCTATGGGAGCGTACTGGTCGGTGGGAGGCTATTGGTGGCAGCAGGCGGTCCCGTAAATAGCATAGCTTCGCCTTCTGTGTGACCTCCTTCCATTTATTCTTATTCTCCTGCAGGAGCTTCAGTGGCTGCCCAGTTCACACACAGTGACCCTGAGTGGCATACAGCATTAAAAATCAACAATATAAAAACCCCAGAAACCCCATCCTCCATGCCACCGAGGAACACAATCATACAAGCCACTCGATCATTTCCAAATCAACCTGAGGTCTCCAGGCCCATTGACAAAACTTTCCAGAAAAGTAACAAGAAGGGCACAAACCTTATTTCCAGGGGAATTTATTGTGACCTAGACTTACTGAGTCATTACAATACACAATTAGTCCCAAACAAACCTATTTTATTGTAATAGCTGAGAATTACGTTCATTCCTAGCTGAGTCCCAATTAGTTGCAAAACACATCCTTCAGAAAAAGTCCTTCAGGATAATCACCAACCTTTATCTTCTTTGACACCCTGCCAAAGGCCTTACTTGGCAAAGCCCCACAAAGTTCAGAAACAAACAAGAGATGCCGACTGGAAACAGAGTTAGCAACATTGCTTTCCTGCAAAAAGGCCCAAGTGCCTTTGTTTCTCTTTTAAGCCTAATGGGAGGGGCCAATCATCTCCTGGCCTTACTCCCAAGTCGTCCCTTTTGCTTTAGTTGTTCTTGCATTCTGGCAGCTCGGTGCATGCGTACACTAGGAACAGGCTCCTCCTGTTCCTCTGCCTCTCTGCTGTCTGACTGGGGGCTCTGGAGTCCGTGCATCACTCCCAGATGGCCCTGGCTCCATCTCTGCCTCTGACACAGAGCTCTTGTCCAGGTCTTCCCCAGACTCCAGGACTGGCCATGTTCCTCCCCAGCCTCCTCACTGTCCAACTCCACTGCCAGCTCCACAGGCTGCTGGCAGACCACAACACAGATGTTTTCAAGCAGGGGAAAGACACCTGTCTGTCTGGGGTCCTTTAAAGACATCTGTCTGTCTGAAGTTGAGCTCGATTACCTTGGAGCTCACTTCCAGTTCTATGGTTCCAATTCTGGATTTTAGGAGAATAGGAGCCCTCCTATTCTACCATCTCTTACAATATTAGACAACATAGTATCAACAGTATAGACCTTCAAGAGTTCTATAATTTCCCCCGATTTGAGATGGACATCTAACATTAGAACCATCATTAAAAAGGCACAACAAAAAATGTTCTTCCTGTGTCAACTCAGAAAGTTCAGGCTGCTCCAGGAGCTGTTGATATAGGTCTACAGAGGAATTATTGAGTCTGTCACTTGAACTTCTATAACTGTCTGTTTTGGTACAGCAGCCAAACAGGACAGATACAGACTTCAACTGCTAGTTAGGACTGCAGAAAAAACAATTGCAACCAGCTTGCCTTCCATTGAAGACCAGTATACTGCATGGGTCAAAAAGGGGGCTGAGAAAATATCACACACACCCTCATACCCTGGACATAAATTGTTTTAACTCTTCCCCTCAGGACACCACTATAGGGTATTGCATCAGGGGTGAAATCCAATTTTTTCCCCTACCGGTTCTGTGGGCACGGTGGGCGTGTCAGGGGTAGGATATTGCAAAATCTCCATTCCCACCCCACTCCAGGGAAGGGATACTGCAAAATCTCCATTCCCTCCCTTCCTGGGGGAAGGATATTGCAAAATCTCCATTCCCACCCCACTCTGGGGCCAGCCAGAGGTAGTATTTGCCGGTTCTCCGAATTACTCAAAATTTCCACTACTGGTTCTCCAGAACTTGTTAGAACCTGCTGGATTTCACCCCTGCATTGCATGCCAAAACAACTAGACACAACTCATTTTTCCCCTCATGCCACCACTGCTGAGCACCATGTTTACCCATGTAGTATGGCTGTATTACTATTATCCTTCTCATCTTTTCTACTACCTTCTCCTATTGGTATCTTATATTACTTCATTGTTTGCATGTACATGAGAGCTTATGCTTGTGTGTTCAATCACATTTGGCCAATAATTCAATTCTATTCTGTTCTGTTCTGTTCTGTTCTGTTCTGTTCTGTTCTGTTCTGTTCTATTCTATTCTATTCTATTCTATTCTATTCTATTCTATTCTTCCATTTACATTCCATTCTGCACAGCCACGTATATGAGCTGGGCAGCTATATGCATCAAACCAATAAACTGGTGATTTGTGTCCCATATTCCCGAGGTGAAATAACTGGTTGCAAGCTGTGCTATTTCGATTTGCAATTACTCTTTCCTCCTCAACCAGCAGCAATAGAAGAGATGGGCATGGCCTGCTTTCTGAAGGGTGGGTGAGATAGACATTTCTAAGGTTTCTAAACTTCCTGTGTGGTGGTGGTAGTGGAGGACGCCTGGAGAAATGTCACTTGCCACCACATATCCCCGAAAGAATTGGAGCGTCTCCACTAAACTCCATTAAATACATTTAAAAAAAAACAAACCCCCCCCTCAAAGCTGTAATGTTCTGCTGCTGCTAAAAGCTTGCCTCAAGATAAAGACTGTAGAAAGATGTTGCTCAAAAAATGAAAAGAGGGGAGGGGAAAAAAACCTTCCACCCTTTTTTTTAAAAAAAAGAAGCAAAGGATTGGAGTAAAAAGAAAGACTTGCAGACCAGTTGGGCAACCACAGGGGCTGCCAGTTAAGAACCAAAAACACCCCCCCCCCAGTAGCTAGAGGAGGAAGTGGTGGATGTTCCGTTTCCTGTACAACGAGGAGCTGATATCACAGGCAAGACTGGGTGGGACTTTATTTGCAGGCTAAGGCGCTGCTCGCTCCTCCGCTCCATCAGCTGTTGCTCCTAAGCGCCGCACCCGGGCGAGTTCGCCTCCTTGCCACATCTCGCAGCTGGATCCAGGGCGCAGAAGTCTCGGAGGGAAGGTTTTTCTCGCCTGCCTTGCGCCGACGGCTCTCCGGGATCGCCTCTCCGCCAGGTAGATAAGCCGAAGCCGGGGAGAGAAGGTGCAGATGTAAGCCTTCTTCTCCCAAGCGGCGCGCGTTTCCCTTTGCTGCTCCAACGCGCCGCTTCTGCGTTCCGCCCATTCCCTGCTTGATGGGTCCCGGAGAAAGTCGGAGATGCGGGAAAGAAGCGGGGATGGAGCGGGCGGATTCGGCTTGGAGTCGGATCGCCGGGCTAGCAAATCGCCACCAATCGTGGGGGAAAGACCGAGCTGTTGCAACCCAGGAATTGGGAAATGAGAACCGATGAGCTTAATAAGAGAGAGGAAGGTTTGACGGATGAGCCTCCACCCCAGGCAGAGCAACTGCGAGACAAATGGATGAATGCTTTGCACTCACTCCAAGCCTGCGCGCCGGCTCTCTCTGGCTCGCATGCAAGCGTGTGTGTGAATGGGAGTGAGTGGCAACTCCTTGCAAAATCGCTTTCTGCCGTAGCTGCATTAAAATTGCATTGTAGTGTGTGTCACCCCAGGGTTGCATTGTCCAGTTGTTAGGGCTAAGTCGAAATAGGCGTGAATTCAACCCTGTCCGTTGCGCTCGAGATGGGGGGGGGGAGGAGGAAGGGGAGGAGGAGTGATTCCCCCCCCCCAATTTCTCTAATGCATTTGTTCTCTGCAGCTCTCTTTGTTCAGATCAGGCATTGTTACATAATAATAATAATAATAATAATAATAATAATAATAATAATAATAATAATAATAATAATAATAATAAGGATGGGATGGGTGGGTGCGTGGATGGAGAGGTTTGATTCCGATTCAGATATATTTACTAGGTTGAAGGAAAGAGAAATTCCACCCACACTTACAAATATCTGGTGCTTGGTATTGTCTGTTAAAGTTATTCCTGCTTCCCTCCCTAGAGAAGCTGGCTGGGGGCAGAGCAGTGGTGGAAAAATGAAAACATTGTGAATTGGCTCCTTCATCAGCAAATATTTCTCCATGTTATGGGGATTTTTTTTTGTTGCTGCTGAGATTTTGGGTGGCTCATGGACTGGAAACCTACTAGGGTGGGGAAAACCTTATTTTGTTTGATCACATCATAGTCAAGTGTAAAATAACCAAATGGGTGAGGAGGAAGGAGGGCTTCGTATTTATTTCCCGACCAGTGGGTAGATAGTAGTTTTTTAAAGTGGTTGTGTAGAATGAATGAGCAACCTGGCTGGGTTTCTCTTGAAAGCAAATGGATCCGCCGTTCCTCTTTATTCTTCTCCCATTCATAAAGCAGGCATGGGTGCATCTTTGCTGAATTCTGAGATTGTGGAAATAAGGCTTAGGGGCAAAACTATTAACAAAAGGCCATGAAAGAAATTTCAGACTGGGAGAACAAAGGCTGAATTTAGAAAACCCGCCTGTCAATCTTTGTGGAATGGAAATTAGCTGCTTTCCTGCTTCTTGTTTCATCTGTTTTAAAAGCTGGAGATTAGCTTCTCAACATATTTTCCCCTAAACTCTCATTATTATTATTTTTCAAAATAGCACTGAATAATTGCAAATGTCTCATTTTTTTTTCTTGTGGGCAACTTCTCTTCAAAAAGCATTCTCAGAAGAAAGAGACATGACGTGGATCAAATGTGAAACTGTTAATTCTGATTTCTTAAAAAGGAACCTGGTTTGTTGACCAGAAGAGTCGGAAGTAACTATAGCAAAATAAGCATCTTTTTCTCTCTTTTTTTCTGATGTTGAAACTCGGGAACCTGAATATTGCAGTGCAATATTTGCTCAGAAATGTCCCACTGAGTTTAGGGAGGGTGGAGTGGAGTGAAATCTAATTTGCAAGGCAGCAACTCTGAGAAATAAACTGCAAGGGGAAAAAACAGTTTACAAATCCATTTATATTTTATGAAATAAACTCTGCATCCTCTCTCCACTCTTAGCTTTTCTCACATTAATCATGCATTATGGCAACCCATAAAAGTTAATGGTGTTGAGCATCTGGATATATCAGTAACCATTGCAGAAGGTACCTGTTGTTTCTTGTCCATAAGGGGAACCATTTATAATTACTCCCCCCACCCATAATATATTTAAGTGATTTCTGCAGTGACATCAAATCCGGTGATCTCTCTTGTGAGCGGTTATGTCTGCAAATTTCCTGTTATCTTAAGAAAATAGCATCTGTAGTGGCTTCTCCTGGCGAACAGCCAAAGCAGCCCTTGATTTAAAAAATAAAATAAAATTGCAATCCACACAAAAGAGCAACCTTTTTTCCCAGCTGCTTTTGTGGGGTGATTTGGGATCAAATTGGGCAGGTTTTCAAACTGCAGAACTTACCTCAATTTCTCTCCATTTGTGTGCTATAACAGAAGCTGCCACACCCACCTGTTCCTTTCATGTTAACAGGATTGTGTGGAATTCTCCACATATAATCAGCTATTCTGCCCTAAGGCTCTTGAGTGAATTACAGTGCAATTTGTTTAAAGATAATGTAGAAAGCTACAGCACTCGACTTTTGTTTTGAAGCAGTTTGGCATTTCCTCAATGGGTGTGGCATATTAAAAATCCTCTGCGATGAAGACTCGTGGATGATAGAGACCATGGTAGATCTTATTTATGGACAACGGTATTTGATGTTTTGTTTTTCCTGTGGTTTTTTTTTTTTACTTTGTTTTTATTTAAAAGAAAGACATGGTAATTATTCCTAAACTGATAACTGACACAGCATTGTCCTTTCTGAATCTTCCCATAATGTCACCACAGAGTATCTCAGAACATTTTAAAATAAATTCACCCAATGAAATTGATTGTCCCGTTGGCTCAGACCATGAAAACTCTTAACTGATTTGTGCAGTTTACTGTCCCTGGATGGGGCAATAGCTGATATAGTTGTCTATTACTGTCATGCAAAAAAAATAAAATAAAAAATGATTAGGCCAATTCATAGAAATGAGTAGCTCTATCCCAGGCTCTCTAAAGGAATCCCCACATTCAAAGCCAGTCTAGCCCCAAACGCATACAAAAAGGAAAGGCTGCTGGCTTTAACCCTGCTTGAGACTTTCCAGAGTCATATAAGGCTGATATACTTTTGAAACAGGATAAACTACTAAAGTGAGGAAGTTGGTGGTTCAACAGCTGTGTTTGTACTGTAGCCCCTATTATGGCATCTTTGGTATTCTCTGAGCTTGGTTGTTTACCTGACTCAATATCATCAGTGCTTTTGGCTAGTAATGGTCACAGTGCTAGTCACTGGCACTAGCACATTGATTAGCACTTATGATATTACCTGAGTAAGGAAACATCTACAAGCAAACTACCAAGATCAGAAAGCATCAAGGATGTCGCAGTTCAACCCCGAGTTGCAGATATTCTCTTCTATTGGGGCCCCTATTATATCTGAACTTTGTGCCCTCCAGGTTTATTGGAAGAGATAAATTCCAAGGAACTGTGGAAAGCTACAAGTTCCACTCTATGATCTACATCAGGGGTCAGCAACCTGCAGCTCTGGAGCCACATGTGGCTCTTTCATCCCTCTGCTGCGGCTCCCTGTTGCTGGTCAGCACCACAATTGACAGGACTTTTGGTTAGAGCAGGTAGAGGAAAAAGGACGCCGCGCTAGGAGGCGACAATTATGGGGGAACCGGACTTCCGCTCGGCTCCAGAATTGAACGGGGGCTCCCAGGTAGGACCTTTGTGGCTCTTTGAGTGTTTAAGGTTGACGAGCCCTGATCTACATGATCCTTTGCATTAAATCAAACCCTAATGCTTGTTTTGTTGTTTTCCCTTTGACTTTTCAAATAAGGTTTCAGAGGCTCTCATTTTATGGACCTTTTTGTAATTTACTTCGGAGGCACATCTTTTCAAGAGGAAGGCACATGGCTAAATTTGCATAAACTGGGAGGGGGGATGGATTTCTAGAGAGAAAAATCCAGTATGTTTTCTGCTGAATGCGTCTGTCACTAACAAATGACAGGGTCCTCAGGTGCGAAGTAATAAACCCATGGCTGGAAGGATAGCAGATTGACAGCCTGACATGTGATTACAGGCTTCCCATGCAAAAGGCTTGGTTCAGCTCTGGGCAAAATGATTTTTTTTTTAAAAAAAGAGCTCTTTTCCATCTGAAACTTCGATGAGTTGTTCCCAGTAAGAAAGACGCTGCTGAGCAAGATGGACAAAGAGTTTGGCCTGAACAAAGGCAGTTCCTTATGTACTCCACAGGATTCATAATTAGAAGCAGATGGCGGGATATGTTCCTGTTTTTAACAGATCACTATTTTTGTGCAATGTTTTGCATAGGGCTTCGTGCAAAATGCTTTATCAGCTTCATTAAAATCCCCCTGCCCAATGTTGTCACTCCTGTCTACCGTAGAGGAAGCGGAAGCCAAGTGATGGTGGCTGGCTTAGCCATAGCAGGCATGTAACATGAAGCCGCCTCCTTCATTCCAAGTCCAAGTTCCTATTCATAGGTTCCTATTCATGTTCCCTCACAGGCAGTTGATAATGCAATGGGTAGCCAGAGAGGACTTAGGATAGAAAGTTCATTTAGATGCAGATGTGAATTCAGCTCAGCCACCTAGGCTAGCCTTCCCAGCCTCGCTCCTCTAGAGCCAATGAACTACTCTCCTTATCATTACTGATTCAGCAGGGTCATTATAGAGCAGTGTTTCTCAACTTCAGAAAATTTAAGAAATGTGGACTTCAATTCCCAGAAGTCCCATGCTGACCGGGGAATTATGGGTGTCCACATATATTAAAGTTGCTAAGATTGAGAAATACTGCTCCGAACTGTTCTATGCAAAATAGGAGTTCTAATCTAATTGGTAGATTTTGTTGGTAAGATAAGAAAAAAAAAATTGCCTGTAACCCACCAATTCAGTGGTATGTGCTTTGGGTTAAATGATTTCAGCCAGTTTTCATCTCTAGTTTGATAATTGGAGGATGTGAATGAAGTCAGCTTTTGTGGAGGTCAGGATGTATGCTTGTTGCATTCTGTGGTTTTGGATTCAGCCCTCCTGATCCTCTGCCCTTAACCTCCTGATCCCCGTCTATCACCTTTTGGCAGATCAGAAGCCTAATAGGTCCAGAAATGCAGCGATGACCAAGGAGAATGACAAGCAGATGATAAGACGGAGCTGGCTAGAGCAGCAGTCTCCAACCTCGGCAAGTCTGGCAGACTTCAATGGGAGTTGAAGTCCGCCAAGCTTAAAGTTGCCAAGTTGGAGACCCCTGGGCTAGAGTATGTAGAAGGGTCAGCTTCAGGGGTGGGTTCTACTTACCTTTACTACTGGTTCGCAACAGGATCACAATGGAAGCTTTTGCGCATGCGCAGATCGCCGATGACGACATCCAAGGCGGTGGGCAGGGCCTCCCACTGGTTTTACTACCGGTTCTTGTGAACCGGTCCGAACCGGGGGCAACCCACCACTGGTCAGCTTGATATTAAAATAGAAAATGGATTTATCTCTTGAAACTAACCTGATAATATTGGTCCATCTGCATGGCAGTCTGGGTTTAGTTTGCTTGTAATGTATATTGCTCAGAAGGAAAACCTGG
Source organism: Pituophis catenifer annectens (assembly GCF_029215685.1). Taxonomy (NCBI): domain Eukaryota; kingdom Metazoa; phylum Chordata; class Lepidosauria; order Squamata; family Colubridae; genus Pituophis; species Pituophis catenifer. The sequence goes on from NW_027256881.1 coordinate 324,385,590, forward strand.
GTATGCACAGGGGAAAGTCATAGGAGAAAGGAGATTTTGATTAGCGGGATCTCCTGTCTGGAATACTTGCCTGGCTCTATATTGTATAGCTCTACATTGTAGCCCTTCCAGCACTAGATGAAAGAACTTTTAAAAAAAAAAATCTGAGGTATTTTAGAAAACCATTTTCAAGATACAGACTACTGCTTCCTTCTTGATTCGATTCGATTTTTTTTCCTCATCATTTTTATTCTGCTTATTATTGTTGTTGTTTAATTGATTTGTTCATTTGTTGTTGTTTTTTTACTTTATTTATAAGATTTATGAACTGAAATCACTCCAAAAACTCTAGATGGTGTTGAATTTGGTAACACATTTGTGTACTGCTGGGGGAGGAAATAAGGTTTTGGGGAAACATAGAAATGTAAATACTCCAAATGCAAATACATTCAGAGTCACTTTAGCAGGGACAGGGGCGACATAAATCTAATACAAACATACACACATATGTACACACATATATACACAAAAGTTTTTGTTTTTTTTTAATGACCAGCTTTCAGATTTCGGGAGGAGAAAGTATTCAGATTCTGCAAACATTTTCTTCTCACTCTGTTCCAAAAATAATGCACTCAGTGCTATGGCTACTTATTCAGAAGATGTATATAATTAGAGCTCTCTCTCTCGTAAAGCTACTTCATCGCAAAGCCGGGCGCGCTTGGTGCTGTTGGTTCCCTGAGCCATTGTTCGCCATGAATTAAGCAACATCGAATCTTTCCTTTGTTCTCCTGCCAGCAAGGTCCGTCTTGGACCGGCAGGAGAATTACTTTCAAAAATGTAACAATTAACTTTTCTTAGTTAGTGAGGTGTTTTATTTTCTTTATAACAAATAAATGAGTTTTATTAGAAACCTTTCTCGCGTTTCTTTTCAGATTATTGACAACTTGGATTAAGCCACGACCCATCTCCTCTAAACCAGGGTAATTAGTCCCAGAGCCAAACATGGGATTAATAAATGCCCTGACAACTGGCAAGAATTCAGCTGGAATTCAATTTGTGTTGGGAAATGATCCACTCATATTGCTTGCTGTACATCAATGATTCATACATTTCATACGTGGTTTTCTTCCTTGTGGCCCACCACAGCTTTTGTTGATCTTACAATTATCACAAGCAAAACTAGTGAAAAGAAAAGAGAAGTCTTTTGGGTACAAACAAACTTCTGCTTTCTGATTCAGTTGCAGACTTGCAAAACAAAGAAAAGGGATTATATTTTTTTTGAATTTTTTTTTATTTTTAAACAAACAAAACATAAAACAACCATCATCCCTTACAATTGCAAACAGTGTGTCGATCGGTTACAAATCCCTTGTGCTTCGTTTTACAAATTATCTAATTTCTCATGTTATCAACCTGATATATATCTTTATATCATTATCCTCATTTGTCATTTATCTAACAATGGCATTCCAAAAGAAATTGTTTTCACATATTATAACATTCATTTTATATTTCATATTTCATTTCCATGTTTTAGTATCTAGCCATTGGTAAATAAATCCCATATCTTATAATATTGTTTATCTTCTTGTTCTCTAATTTCAAATGTCAATTTACTCATTTCAGCACATGATTTTCTTAATAACTTCATCTTGTGTTGGTATTTTCTCATTTTTCCAGTTTTTCGCAAGCACAATTCTAGCCGCTGTCAATACATTCACAATCAAATATCTCAATTCTCTATTGTATGTTTCTGGCACAATTCCTAATAAAAAAAATCTCTGGTCTTTAAGTCTATGTGTTTTTTTGTCATTTTTTCCAACCATGTGTGGATTTTCGTCAGTGGTTGGTTCCTCCCGGTTCCGCCGAGCTGGTAGCGGTGACGATATGATGTCACCGAACCGGTTCTGCCCGTCCCCCCCACATTATTCTTACCTTTTATTTGGCCCCACCCCCAATCTATTGCTGCCTCCTGAGTCCCAGCTGATGGCTAGAGGGAAAAAAACTGTTTAAACTCTTGCCACGGGGCTTCAAAGGGCCGCCCTACAGCTGATCATTGTTAAAAGAAAACAAATGAGTAGACCGGTGCCTGCAAAAATAAATGGGTAGACCAGTGCCTGCAAAAATACATGAGTAGATCAGTGCCAGCAAAAATAAATGGGTAGATTGGTACAGCTCTGCAAGCAGTTAAAAGCCTGGTATATCAGTATCTCTGCTAAATCCTAAATAATTGTCACATGACCATCAAGCCACACCCACAAAATAAGCCACGCCCACAGAAACGGTAGTAAAAAAATTTAGAACCCACCCATGATTTTAGTCCAGTATCTTTTAGCTTCTACACATGTCCACCACGTATGGTAATATGAGCCCGGGCTCAAAGAAAAGGGATTTTAGATGACTGTGTGCTTCCATTCTTTGGGATATATATACTGGTTGACAGACCCTCCTAGGAATTAGTTTTGCATTCCTCTTACTTAATAGGTCAAGAACTACAGTATCAAGGTGCAGAATTAACTGCCTGTGGATGAAACAGTCATTTCAGCAGCTGGGGGGGGGCAGCTTTCAGCATCTGCTTCTGCTTGTTTGTGTTCTGTTTGTGGGGAACACCAGGAAGTGCATTACAGAATCATTGCTGATTCTCAGTCACGAGTGCAGATAATTGGCATAGCCGCTTTCCTTTTCAGGGCTGGAGTGGAGGGGAAGGAATAATATGCAGTTGGTGTGTAGTAAGTTTGTGTTTATATTTTGCTTTTCTTTCTTTTTTTTTTCCAACTGTTGCAGACTCAACAAAAGTTTTGTACCTTTTCTCCAGAGGGTACATTCTGGAAAGGAAGTCTCTGTTTGCAATCTCAGTGGGCCCCGGCCATTATTTATAATTGTGTTGGGTCTACCTTTCTATAAAGGCAGCAGAATGATCTGAGCCTCTAGAGAGATTGAATGAAGATTTCTGCCTCACATTTCTCTTATGGCCACTTCCCCTGGGAAAAAAGAGAGCACTCTAGATTAATAACTTTCTGCTCTAATTTGATTTCAGGTTTCCCTCTCTCCTCTTTGGCTATTTCTTAAGAATCCAAGAGGTATAGTTCAGGGGTGGGTTCTAAAATTTTTTAACACCGGTTCTGTGGGCTTGGGGAATGGGGAGCACTGTGGATTCCTCCAGAAGGATATGATGTTTGATAGTATCAAAAACCAGAGAGAGATCAAGGAAGTCAGGGTGGACCTAGTTCAGGGGTGGGTTCTAAATTTTTTTACTACCGGTTCTGTGGGCGTGGCTTATTTTGTGGGTGTGGTTTGGTGGTCATGTGACAATTCTTTAGGATTTAGCAGAGGTACTGGTCTACCAGGCTTTTAACTGCTTGCAGAGCTATACTGATTGACCCATTTGTTCTTGGAGCATTCCGGTCTACTCATTTGTTTTTGGAGGCACCGGTCTACCCATTTGTTTTTCACACATCAGTCTAACACTGATCAGCTGTAGGACGGCCCTTTGAAGCCCCGCGGCAAGAGTTTAAACAGTTTTCCTTCTAGCCGATCAGCTGGGACTCGGGAAGCAGCGAATAGATTGGGGGTGGGGCCAAATAAAAGGTAAGAATAATGTTGGAGCGCAGGAGGGCCCAGCTCCCGAACAAAGAGAACCAGTTTGGTGATGTCATATTGTCACCGCTACCGGCTCGGCCGAACCGGGAGGAACCCACCACTGGTATAGTTCATTTGTGTATGTAGCAGGGGTGGGTTCCAGTGGTGGGATTCAAGTAATTTAACAACCGGTTCTCTGCCCTAATGATTTCTTCCAACAACCAGTTTACCAAACTGCTCAGAAAGTTAACAGCTAGTTCTCCTGAAGTGGTGCAAACTGGCGGAATCCCACCATTGGTGGGTTCTACTTACCTTTACTACCAGTTCACATCACGCCCACCTGTGCTCTTCTGCGCATGTGCAGATCACCTATGATGACGTCTGAGTCAGTGGGCGGAGCCTCCCATTGGTTTTACTACTGGTTCTTGCGAACTGGTTCGAACCAGGGGCAACCTACCACTGGTATGTACATGTTTTGTGAATGTATTGTATGCAAGCAGAGCAATTAGAACACATAATGACCCGAGCTGAGAAATTCTACTTTGTTTTGTCACATAAATGAATGCTTCATGTTCAAAATGTCACTGTAGTCATTTTCCATGTGATGCATTGCCTGGTGATGCACCAAAAGCAGGGTTGGGCATCCCCTAAGCCAGGGCCCAGTGTGGCATCTGTTTTCTAATTTTAGGGCCTTTGAATTCTTTCAGATCTCAGGGCTGAAATTTAGTTACGCATTTATTTTGTATATCTGTAATTTTCTTATGATTGTGAATTTTAAAACAATTTGAAGTAAGTTAAAATGCATCCGAACAATAAATGAAAAAAATATATCATATATGTCAAATCTTTTTTATGGACAATATAAAACATTTCAAAAAGGAAAGAAAAAATAATGAACTAAATTTAGATGTAGCCCTCAAGAGCCACTAACTAAGAGGTCAAAATATCTATCTATCTATCTATCTATCTATCTATCTATCTATCTATCTATCTATCTATCTATCTCTGTCTGTCTGTCTGTCTGTCTGTCTGTCTGTCTGTCTCTGTCTCACTCTGTCTCTCCTTCTCCCTCTCTCCCCCTCTCTCTCATTTCTATATCACTTGCATCACATAAAACACTAAAATGATTTAAAAGCTATACCTAAAACAGTTTAAAAACTAGATTAAAACAAAATTAAAAGGGCCGATTCCAAAGTTAAAAAAGCAGAGGGAGCACCTTTGGCCCACCAATTACCCCCAGGGCTGCATAGCACTCCTGGACCCCAGGCCTGTTGGCAGAGCCAGGTCTTAATGGTCTTCTGGAAGGCCAGGAGAGGAGGGAGGGTTCAGCCTTGCCTCTGGGGACAAGCTGTTCCATAGGTCAGAGACAAGAGCAGAGAAGGATTACTTCCTAGACCAGGGGTCTCCAACCTTGGCAACTTTAAGACTTGTGGACTGGTATATTGAATTTGTGAATTTCAATGTATATTGAATTTGTGAATGTAATATAGGTTTATTAAATACATGCATAGTTGTTTAGGAAGTAAAATACTACATACTTGATATATAATGAAATAGGAGATATGTAAATTTGTATATAGATCAAGGAATAGATTACTTATTAACTTGATTTAGACGCAAATGTTAGAAACCAGAGACGCTGAGCAATGTCCATTGTTTTACTTTTAAAACTAATAAAATATTTAAAATAAAAAAAAAAGACTTGTGGACTGTCTGAGGAATTCTGGGAGTTGAAGTCCGCAAGTCTTAAAGTTGCCAAGGTTGGAGACCCCTGGCCTTGACCCTGCCAGTTGAAGTTCTTTAATTGATGGGAAGCATAACATTCCCTCTCTGCCTACCCAAGTGGGACTAGTCAGTGAAATCAGGAAGAAGTGGTTTTTCAGATTATGCAATAAGTCATGAGTTGAAATGTGATCTGGGGATAACCTATTACTAGAACTACAAAAAGGACTATTAGAATCTTGGAAAAAAGGTTGAGATGGGAAAAAGGAGATTTGGACAGAGATCAAAAGCATCTTAATATTAAATAAAAGATCAAGAATGTTAGAATATTGAGCAAAAAGAAAAGAATATAGAGTTGGCTTGTTTGAACAGGGTTAAAATATTTCTATAAAATTCTGGAAATCCTTTAAGGACTTATTGCTGACATTGGATAGAAAAGTTAATGATCTTCAGATTTATGGTGATCTGAAGATCGCATTCAGGAAGGAGAGCCAGCTGCTCCGCCCCTTGACGTACCTATCCATTATGGAAGCCAAGGGACACTGTCCTGGAAGCAGTCTCCATACTAGAGCGGCTGCAATTCATTGTATCCACTCCCCAAATGGTGTCCACTTCTGGGACAATACTGTGTAGGAACTTCCAGGTAGGAAGTCCATGCGGCAGATTCCTGCTTCCTAAAGTAGATCTATAGAAAAGGTAAAGGTCCAAGCCGTGACTGGGTGGTGAGGAAGCACCCCCAATCCTACAGGAACTCAACGGAACGAGATGAAGGTGGTGGGGCCACTGCAGCATCCGTGCCGTCAGTTGTAAAACTGGGCAGATTGCCAAGTGCCCAAATTTTGTTCACGCAGGTTCTGCAGCGGCTATAATTTTGAACAGGGGTTGTAAGTCCCTTCATTTAGTGATGTTGTAATTTTGAATGGTGTCTGAACTAATAGTTGTAAGTTAAAGTTGTCTGAAAAAAGACAGTAGATGGTGCAATATAAGCCCCATCCCTTTGTTAAACGTTCAAAAGCAATAAGAAATTTCATTGCAACACTCTGTCATCATTGATCTCCTTACACACATACATACACACACACACAAACATCCTGCAAATGCTGTTGCTGATGCATGTTCAAAGTTTTTAGTGAGCATAATAAAGTTGTTACCTAAGGTCTGAAACAGACAACACCCCATAAAGCAAAGGAAAAACAAAATAACTCATGGTCCTACCTATTTTGTCCCATTCCCCTACTGCACTCCATCCATGTTAATTTTTGCCTCCTTGCCAATTAAATCTGATATCCAGTCATCAAGCTCTGAGCTGGAAGGAGAGCAGTTAAGGAACATGGGGCAGTGATTGTTGGTGAAGCAAGGAGTTCTAGGTAGATAACTAATAATTAGTTGCCCCTTCCCAGATCAGAATAAAATTGTAACCTCATGAAAAGTCTTTTGGCTTTTTGAATGCAAACATGTTCCTTAAGATATTATCTAAGGAAGAGTTCATCATATTGGATACTGAACATTTTGGGTACAGTATTGTAAAATACTGCTTAGGCTTAAAATTGTTCCAAAACTTCCTATCACGGACTCCCAATTTACTTAATTTAGAATCTAGTTTTTCTTGACATATTACCCTAAGTTTATTTACCCCACTTTTCCCCTTCTAGTTAGATGGGGGTGAGTTAACTCATGCGGCTTATTATGCATTCCTATGTTTGTTCCTGAGAAGACGTCTCTTCACATTCCGCATGGTATTTAAAAAATAATGCTACTTCATATATTGCAAGATGATGCTACCTATCTAAACAGTTCACAAAATTATATTAAGTTTGCCTACTTTTATCTTGTAATCCAAAGGCAGCTGCTCAGATGTTGACTCCGCCTGCTGTCCCCAACCCATTCATCACCGGGAGGATTATTCTGAGGAAGCCTCCAAAGATTACAATTATTATTATGGTATACAATCTATGGGAGTATGATTTTTAGAGAAAGGTGTCTATATTATGCTATGATATTTAGATTTTTAAAAAATAATTTTACAGTTTGAAAATATGTTTGAGGCATTTCTTCTTCAAGAAACAAATAAATAAAAATGAATCATTAAAAGAGCCCACAAGAAATCCACCCACTTGACTCATGCTGTTGCTATAGTAATTTGGCTCAGCCATGCAAAATAGTCTCCAGAGTTCTCAAAAAAGGGGGGGAAAACCCCCACCCTCTGGTCTGATTGACACAATGGCTCTCTTTCTCAATTCTGTGTGGATTCTTTCTTCGCCACGCTGTTGTGGTCTGCCGGCAGCCTGCGGAGCTGGCAGCAGAGTCGGACAGTGAGGAGGTTGGGGAGGAACATGGGCCAGTCCTGGAATCTGGGGAAGGCTTGGACGAGGGCTCTGCACTGGAGGCAGAGAAAGGGCCGTCTGGGAGGTATGTGCTGCCTCCAGAGCCTCCAGAGTTGGACCTCAGCAAGGCAGAGGAATGGGGAGCCTGTTCCCAGTGCATGCATGCGCAGAGCTGCCAGAAAGCAAGAACAGTTAAAACAAAAGGGACGACTTGGGAGTAGGGCTTGGAGATGATTGGCCCCTCCCATAAAACTTAAAAGAGAAGCAAAGGCACGTGGGCCTTTGCAGGAAGCAACATTGTTAATTCTGTTCAGTTTAAAGTCTGAAGCTCTGTTTGATTCTGGACTCTGTGTGGCTTTGCCAATTAGGTCTTTGGTAATGTGTCAAGGGAGGTAAAGGTGGGTGATTATCAGCCTTATCCCAAAGGACTCTTTACAACTATTTGGTACTCATCTGTGAATGAACAGAATTCACAGCTGTTACAATAAAAGAGGTTTTTGGGACTACTCGTGTGTTTTACTGACTCAGGAAGCCTAGGTCAGAACACATGCATGAAATACTTGTGCTAAACTGTTTCTCTGGGGAGTACCACTGAAATATGTTATTTTTTAATACTACAATATTTATTGTTGTTATTATTCTTAGCATTCCTATCAAAGCATTTGGGAACTAAGCATCACCAAAGCAGAAAATCTCACATTAAAATACAATAAAAGGGCAGTAGATCAGTCATCAGCAAATCAATCAACCAATTCAAAGTAAAAAGAAAACATCCAATCATAGAAAACAGATGGCTCAGGTCACTTTACTGCATCCATCCAGAATCTGGGAGGTTTGAAATCTCTTTGAACTGGGGGTCTCCCAGACGTTCCAGCCAAAAAAACCTTATTGGGAAAAGTTAATCTAGCACAATTTGCCCTGTGTAGCTTCACTATGTTTTCCTGAGGGGAAGTAGTGATGTGAAGGAAGGATGACATTTTAGTTGTGATGGAAAATGCAGTGACATACTGTAGTCCTGGGAGGTAGTTCCAGAAGCTGTGGGATTTTTCAGATGTCCTCTTCTGAAGGTAAGGGAAAAGACATCATTTGGACAGCCATATAAATTATAACACCCTCTCTGAGTTTATCAGGATTTTGATGTAAAAAAACAAGGAATATGAGGAAGCAAGAGAAATGCTAAAGTGGATTTGCAGCTCTTCTGACCCCCCAAGCTAAACTTCAAAGCACTCCTAAACCAACTATGGATCAGCTTTTTCCTCCTAGTTTCAATTTGAGGATATTTTTTAGAAAAAAAAAATTGAAATAACTTGGTTGGAAGAAGAGAACGGATGTTAAAATCCTTTCTTTTCTATCCTGTCAGACCATAGGATTTGGAATTTGTCTGGAGGCCTCAACAATAGAGGAAGGATTGCTTTATAAAGCTGCAATCTTATATAAACTTCTTGGAAGTCGTATTACGAGGAACTTAGCTTTGAGTAAATTGTTACAGGGTTGCAGCCCTTGGAAAAATATCTCAGGCCAGACGCATGTTAAGGAAAAAGGGATCCCCATTTCCACAAAGGATTCCCCACTTTTGCTAAGAGATACGTTGTGGAAAGGGTTGTATGCACTCCGTGGATCATAATAGTTCCTATATAGGTAGCAATTATAAAAAGGAATATATATTAGAACAAAAGCCAATAATTGTGTTCAATACATTTTTCCAAACAAAATATGATGATAGATGTAACAGTGACTCAGGTTTGTTTGAAATTGGAAGCCCATTCCAGAATGTGTCCTTCAGATTCTTATATCCCATTTAAAATTATACTTCACCAACTGCGACTTTGAGATGTTTCCATGCTACCATTTTCACAGTTTGCCTTTTTTTAAACAACAGGCGAGAAGGAACAATTGTCCCTTCTAGAAAGAGGTGAAAAAGATTGAGTTTGAAACCATAAGGAGCCTAGTTTTACCAAATATTGTAGATCAGGGTTGTCAAACTCCCAGCCCACAGGCCGGATCCATCACACGCTGGCCACACCCACACCCGTTTTAGCGAGGGGGGAGTCCCTATACGTCACGCGACACCGCTGTGACAACGTGAGTTTGACACTGCTGTTGTAGATAGTACCAATAGAAGAGAACATTTGTAGTTCAGGGTTGAATTGTGGGTAATCTGGTGCTCTCTGAGCTTGGTTGTTTTCTTGCAGACATTTGCAAGAGAAACTGAGCAAAGATAACTTGGAAAAAGAAAAAAACCATATTTCTCTGTTTCTAAAAAAAAAGTATACTACATGAACCAGTAGATACTGTAATACAAGTCCAGTTGATTTACCCTGTGTTTGATGATGAGGATGATGTGCCATCAAATTGTTAACTTTTAATAACCACATAGATAAATTTTTGTCATGATTATCTGCCTACGATTTAACCTGGTCTTCATCATTTTCAACAACACACTCATAACTACTGTAACTGAGTTCATCTACCTTGTTGTTAGTCACCCTCTTCTGTTTCCTTTCAACTGTCCCAGCATAAGAATCTTCTACAGAGAGCTAGGTCTTTGCATAAGTACAAAGCAAGATCATTTGAACCTGTCATTTGTGTCTTGAGTGAGAACTCTACTAAATCATAACCATGAACTTGTTTGGAGACAGCCTTTGCTAGAGAGCATAATGGGATAATTGCTGGGAGATGCCAGAATAAGGAAGGTCATAACAATTCTTGTAATTAGAACCAGGAATTGAAGCCATCACCATTCCTAAATATTTTTTTTCCTCAAGTTTCGTTCCCCATGGAAATAGGTTTCAGTGCATATTTTCCAAATGTATTATCTCAGCATCCTGCTGTTGGATATATGATCCACATCAAGCAATGGGCTTTTACAGGCTTGGGAAACAGGAAGTTAGACATAATAGAAGAATTTATTCTGGGAAATTTCAGATGTGCTTATTCTGCTGTTTGAGATGATATGAGCCAGCAGTGTGTTGCAACTACCTAAAAAACCAATGCAGTCCTAGGCTGCATCAACAGGAGGATAGTATCAAGATCATGAGAAGTGATATAATGCTCTATACTGAACTAGTGAGGCTACCCTTGGGATTCTGTGTCCAGATCTGATACAAAAAATGCTGCAACCCTAGAAAGAGTACAAAGAATGAAAAAGATGATGGGTACTAGAGGTTAAACCATATGATGAACAGTTAAGGAAACTACCGGTAGATATTTCTAGCCTAACAAAGAGAAGGATTAAGGTAACAGGCTATCTTCCAGTACTTGAGGGGCTGTCACAGGGAGGAGTGGGTTGACTTATTATTCAAAGCATTTGAGGCAAGACAAAAAGCAATGGGTGGAAACTTATTAAAGACAGATCCAATTTGGAACTAATTTCCTGACAGTAAGAACTGTCTGTGGAACACCTTGCCTCCCAGAGTTTGGATGCTCTTTCACTGGAGGCCTTCAAGAAAAGACTGGGCAGCCATTTATTCAGGATTTAATAAGGTCTCCTACCCTGGACAGGAAATTTGACTCTAATACCTCCAGGGTCCTTTTCAGCCCTATGATTCTAAGAATTTTAGGCTACAATGCAGTTGGAAGGCCCCCTGAATAAAGATCTTTGAAATGAGAAACAGCCTTGATTTACCACATTCTCCCAAGGCCATGTAGAGGAGAACAGATTTGAAGGGTAATGACTTACTATTGGTGGATAAGAACACGAGTCCAGTCAAGAAGGTGGAACAGGGAGGGGAAAGGTTGGCAGTATTCACTGAACATCCATTCTTGAGAAATTATAGTGGGGCCGTGGGGTGCAGATGGGTTTGCTGACTGCGTACCTGGCTCCCTGCCACGTGGCAGCGACCCTACCCGAGCTACTCGACGTCATCGCCGGGGTGGCGGTGGATACCCCCAGACTTATTGTCATGGGGGATTTCAACCTTCCATCCGCGGGTGAGACGTCAGAGGTGGCTCGGGAGTTCATGGCTTCCATGACGGCCATGGACCTGACCCAGTTAGTTCAAGGCCCCACTCACATAGGAGGACACACTCTGGACTTGATTTTTATCTCTGGTCAGTGGCTGAATGATCTTGGTAGAGGGGACTTAGACATTAAACCCTTGTCATGGACAGATCATTCGCTCCTTCACTTGGACTTTCCTACCGCTTGCCCCCGCCGCGGGGAGACGGAACCGACTAAATGGTTCCGTCCCAGGCGCCTGATGGATCCAGAAAGGTTCCTGACGGAGCTTGGGCCATTCCCTGAGACCCTGACACACGACTCGACTGAAGAGCTGGTGGCCGCCTGGGAGAGTGCAGCCGCCGGAGCTTTGGATCGTGTCGTGCCTTTGCGGCCTCTGACCCGATGCCGATCTCAATTGGCTCCTTGGTTCTCTGAGGAGCTGAGAGAGATGAAGCGTCGGAAAAGACGCCTAGAGAGCATTTGGAGGACTAGTCAATCCGATTCCGACCGGACACAGGTGAGGTCTTATATCAAGACCTACCTAGTGGCGATAAAAGCGGCGAAATCTAACCATTTTTCCACTCTTATCGCATCTGCAGAGAACCGCCCAGCCGCCCTGTTTAGGGTGACCCAATCCCTTCTTCGGGGGGGAGTGCGGGAGGATCCCTTGCAGGGTCGAGCTGAGGATTTTGTGCAATTCCTGCACGATAAAGTCGCTCGGATTCGGGAAGGCTTGGACTCCGACTGGGCGAGTCCGGGGGAGGAGACGAGGGTAGGTCTTGAGAATATTATCTGGGAGGAGTTTGATCCTGTGGCTCCCGAGGATGTGGACAGGGTTCTGGGTAGGATTAGTGCCGCCACATGTTTATTGGACCCGTGTCCCTCCTGGTTGGTACTGGCCTCCCGGGAGGTTACACGAGGCTGGCTCCAGGGGATTATAACTGCTTCTCTGAGTGAGGGTGCCTTTCCCGCCGCCTTGAAAGAGGCGGTGGTGAGGCCCCTCCTCAAGAAGCCTTCCCTGGACCCGGCTGAATTAGCCAACTACCGTCCGGTCTCCAACCTTCGTTTTGTGGCGAAGGTTGTTGAGAGTGTGGTGGCACGACAGCTGCCCAGGCACCTGGATGAAGCTATCTATCTAGACCCGTACCAGTCGGGCTTCAGGCAGGGGCACAGCACAGAAACGGCATTGGTCGCGTTGGTGGATGATCTCTGGAGGGCTCGGGACAGGGGTTGCTCCTCTGTCCTAGTCCTATTAGATCTCTCAGCGGCTTTTGATACCATCGACCATGGTATCATGCTGCAGCGGTTGAGAGGGTTAGGAGTAGGGGGCACCGTTTTGCGGTGGTTCTCTTCCTTCCTCTCCGGCCGCTCGCAGTTTGTGTTGGCAGGGGGGCAGAGGTCGACCTCGAGGCATCTCGCATGGGGAGTGCCACAAGGGTCGGTCCTCTCGCCTCTTCTGTTCAACATTTATGTGAAGCCGCTGGGTGAGATCATCCGTGGTTTTGGGGTGAAGTGTCACCTGTACGCTGATGATACTCAGCTGTACATCTCCACCCCAGACCACCCCAACGATGCCCTTGATGTGATGTCTCGCTGCCTGGAGGCCGTACGGGCCTGGATGGGGAGGAACAGGCTCAGACTCAACCCATCCAAGACCGAGTGGCTGTGGTTGCCGGCGTCCCGATATAGTCAGCAGGTGCCATCGCTGACTATTGGGGGTGAATCCCTGCCCCCCACAGAGAGGGCTCGCAATCTGGGTGTCCTCCTGGACGCACGGCTGTCTTTAGAAGAGCATATGACGGCCGTGGCCAGGGGGGCCTTTTATCAGGTTCGCCTGATCCGCCAGTTGCAGCCCTTTCTGGACCGGGATGCCTTGCGCACGGTCACTCATGCCCTTGTCACCTCCCGGCTGGACTATTGTAATGCTCTCTACATGGGGCTCCCCTTGAAGAGCACTCGGAGGCTCCAACTGGTCCAGAATGCGGCCGCGCGGGTGGTTATGGGCGCAACCCGCTGTGCCCGCGTGACACCCCTCCTGCGCGAGCTGCACTGGCTTCCGGTGGTCTTCCGGGTGCGATTCAAGGTGTTGGTTACCACCTTTAAAGCGCTCCATGGCACAGGACCCGGGTACCTTCAAGACCGTCTTCTGCCACCAATAGCCTCCCACCGACCAGTCCGTTCCCACAGAGAGGGTCTCCTCAGGGTGCCATCAGCCAAGTTATGTCGGCTGGCGACACCCAGGGGGAGGGCCTTCTCTGTGGGAGCCCCAGCCCTGTGGAATGAACTGCCCCCGGAAATACGCAAGATCTCTGACCTCCGGGTGTTCCGCTGCGCTTTGAAGACCTTGTTGTTCCGCCAGGCAGGGCTGTCAATATAATAATTTTAAATTGGGGTATTTTAAATTTTAGAGTTTTTAAAGCAGCCAAATCTATTTAATTATTTTAATTTTTAATTATTGTTGTGTCTTGTGTTTTAAACTGGCTGTACACCGCCCTGAGTCCTTCGGGAGAAGGGCGGTATAGAAATAAAATTATTATTATTATTATTATTATTATTCATATTCCACTGTAGATGCTTCATAGGCATCTAGTTTATCATCGGTAATTCTGATCCAGTATGGCTTTTTAAAAAGTCATCTGTATCCTGCTAGGTACTGGCTAAGTAACAGTATTTGGAAATACAAATTTGGGGAGAAAATAGAATTGCCCATCACTACTTCCTGTAAATATTAGATCCATTTCTGACTAATGGATTTCTTTAGTGTCTCTGATTGTAGAGTTCTCCAGATGCGTCATTTTATATGTAAAGCATATTCTTTACCACTGAATTTAGGAAACAACCATTATTAAGTAAGAAAACTAATTTGCCAAGGATAGAAGAACTGTAAATTTGAATCAAATATTGCTAGCTACGATCTGTTTTAGCAATTGCAGGTCTTCAGATGCCAGAGCACCTGGCTGATTACGCAAGATTTTATGCAGCCCTCAAAACCTTGTGAGAATGTGTTTTCTCACATCAGATCTTACAATCTGTTTGGTTTTTGTTTTTGTTTTTGTTTTTGTTTTTTTAAAGATTTCACAGCCAGGGCCCAGAAGTACCTAATTGTTCACCCTTGTGCTAAAGAAGAAATGGCTAGCTTCAATCTAGAAGTGCCAATCTGGCTCTCTGGTATTGCAGGAAGAGGCATTCCTCAAATTCTGTTGGAGAAAGAAGCAAACACCAATGATTTCCCTCTCGCTCCCTTGGCTAGCAGTCCAAAGACCAAATTCTGTGGTTTGAGCTGGAGCCTAGCATGAAGCATGGTGCAGGGAAGTAGCTGCGAGGGCTATGTCCACAGCTGCCACTTCCGCATTGCCATATTGTTGTAATGCCACTTCCTCCCATTGTGCTCTATTCCTAGTTTGACTCTGTCTGCTCAGCTGGTATCTGTGGAGGAGCCAGACACCTGCTTTCTATAGTAGTGCACACTCTATTGTGGTAGTCTGTGTATTTGATGTGTGGGCGGGTGTGCCTTGAAGGAAGATGGTTCTCAGTTGCTAGCTGAACCATCTGCCTTGTTGGTATACATGTGTCCTGTGGAAAGTAGGGGTGCTTTGTTAAAGCACAAATAATATGTTCTTACCAAGTACCTATTTCCTGCTCTTTAAGAAAAGACTGCCTTAAGTTGAGCTCAACTCTGATTTTGTAGAAATATCCATACAGTTTTCTAGCAACAATATGGTAGTGGTTTGCCATTGCCTTCTTCCAGACATTTTTTTAAATTTCCCACTTTAGCCTACATCTTTGGCAGGCCCAACCATGCTTAGTTTTACAGGCTGGCTAAGTGCTGTGTCTTTGAACATGACTATAGGACTTGCCTTGCCCTGTTGAAATTTCCTTTTCCAGCCTTCTATCCGTTGCCCAAATTTAAGAATAAAGCCCCTCATTGGGCATGTTTGCGATGCTTTACTTGTTTTTCTCTATTTCTCTTTCATCTGGACACAACCAGATCAGATATACTGAGTTTTATGTCAAGAAACCTGACAGAAGAACCAGTGTTACCAGTCACTAAAATAGAAGAGGAAAAAAGGCTAGATAGGAAGTTATATTCAGAGCCAGTTTTAGCATTTGCAAAAATCAGTTTTTAGGTAAACCCATATTCTTCGCAAAAATTCAGTTGGCTACCACAGAATGTCCCTAATTTACCTAATTTCTTATATTTGCTTTAAAGAATTGTGTTGTAATTGCCCTTTTTAGATCTCAGAGACAGAACTATGCAAAAGACTCAAAACTCAAAGAGTCAAGCTCCAAGGGAAGGACTGTCAAAAATGTTATTCCTGTTTAACTGTCTTCTTAGAGGTAGGACAACCATATCTGGGCAGAAGAAATCCAGACATGCAATAGTTAGGGACAAAGTTTTAGTAGCTCTTTTCTATCATTTAGCAGAATGTCTGCATGTTGGGAATCCAGATAAGTAGACCTATCATGGAGGGCAATTTTCCAAAAAATAGTAAATGTTTATCTTAAATCTCTATTGCCAGATTGGATTGAAAAACAGAGAGCAGTTGCACTGTTGCACTCAGTCCATATCCTCTGCAAAGCTCTGTTGATTACTTAAAAGTCAACAATGCTTAATTCTATATTATATTATGTTTCAGTTAATCAGGGAAGATACAAGTTCCCAAATAACAAAAGGAAGTGCTTTTTTTCACATCATGCTATGAGTACTGGAAGACACTAATTGCTGATATCTATTTCAGTCTGGCTTTCTGCCTGAGCATAGAATAGAAGCCATTTTGATTTTATGACTTGATGACTTGCAAGTGGAATGGAAAATTCAACAAAATAACTTGCTGGATCTCTCAGCAATTTTAAATTAAGATATTCCTTGGACTCATGTTCTGGTGTCCATCTCCCTTGCACTGGTTTTAGTGCTACCTGAAATTTAGAATTTAGATTGTATTTCTGCGTTAGAAGACACTGACCCTCCACCTGGAAAGTTGAGAGTTCAATCCTTGGCAGTGACAGATGTTTCTCTATCAGGGCACAAAGAGAAAATATGGGCATTAGGAAAGGCATTCGCCTAGACTCTGTCCCAAATAAAGGGATTACAGGTCATTAAAAAAAATATGCTTCTAATTATACGGCTGCCCAAATCAAAATACTGCAAGTTTGGGCAATTTACGACAAATTTAAAACCCAAGATGAAAGATGGAAGCAAAACAAATAGCAATTGAGAACTAGTATTCTTTTCCATAAAACATCTCCATTAAAAAATATATGTCAGAGTTGGACTCATCAACAGGTTAACACAATACCCATGGGAAGAGCCAAGACTTTAGTGCCTTTCAAAACCTAACAGATTTGGAGATGGAAGGAGTTGCAATAAGAGCAACAAAAAAGGCACATTTCCTGAGAGAAGGGAGACCGACGGTTCTGTAAATGCTTCCCCCATACTATGATAGAGTTTAAAAATAATGGCCAGCATTTCGAATTGCACCCAGAAACCCAGTGTGCCAGTACAGTTCCCAAAATAGTAATGTAACAAGGTGCTGAGGGATGTTGCTGCATTCTGGATTGGTTGGCATTTACAAGTGGTCTTTAAGGGCATCCCTATGTAAGGTATATTACAATAATCCAAATGAAGTGTGACTAAGTTATAAGTGACAGTGAGCAAGAAATCCTACTCTAGGAATGGGTACAGTTGGTGCATGAAATTAATTTGTGCAAAAACTCCCCTCATCACAAATGCCATCTGCTCAAACAAAGGTTGAGAGTCCAGAGATATACTATTTTTGCCTGGAGAATGCCACACCATTCAAAACTAAAGAAAGGTCTCCAATATTAGGAAGCCCTAAAACTTACAACCTCTCAGTTTTACTAGAATTGAGCCTTTCTCCTCATCCAGCACTGAGAAAGAACTTTGACAACAACACTTGATGGACCAGGGATGGAGATGTACATCAGAGTATCATCAGGATCATCACCCATGCTAGCGAGGTTACATAGGTGTGGGGAGAATTTACAGCCCTGAAAAACTCCACAAATCACAGATCAAGGGTTTGAGTTCTTCCAGTTACCAACACCAAATGGAACTGGCCCCAGAGAAGGAGAACCACCACTCTACTGTACCTCCCATTCTGTTCCCCTAAGCTGATCTAGAAGGACAACATCATTGATTCTGAAAGCCACATAGAGATCAAGGAGGCCAGAATGGATGCATCACTATACTCCCATGCCTTCCAGAAGTCATTTGCAAGTGTCATCAGGATTATTTTGGTGCTAGAGTCAAGGCTGAATCCTAACTGGAAAGGATCAAAATAATCAATTTCCTCAAAGGCCTTCTGAAGCTGCAGTCTGACCTTTCTCTACAGCCTTCAGGGGAGGTTGGAAACCGGACAAAAATTACCTAGTATTGTTGACTTAGAGCAGGAGGTGTACTGAAGTTCTTCAAGCACAAATAGGCCATTAGTTTCCATGAAGCCACTGGATGAAATCATCCAGAAGACTATGTTAAAGTACCCTGTTTCCCCCAAAATAAGACATCCACTGATAATAAGCCCAATCAGACTTTTGAGCACATGGCAATAAAGCCAAGCACTTATTTCAGGGTTCAAAAAAATATAAGACAGGCTCTTATTTTCGGGGAAACACGGTACTACCTATTGGCAAATGACACAATCGCCACCTTTTTCTTTTTTTATATTATTCATCTCCCAAAGAAGCCAAGTTATTCTGAATGCTTTTCAGATGAGATACATGCCTTGTGATTATTATATCATATCATATCATAAGTTTATTTGTCAAGCAGATATAAGATAACAGGTAAAAGTATAAACATAATTTGAATACATGAAACGAGTAAGTAAAAAAGGAATATTAGGACAGGGACGGTAGGCAAGCTGGTGCACTTATGCAAGCCCCTTACAGACCTCTTAGGAATGGGGTGAGGTCAACAGTAGACAGTTTAAGGTTAAAGTTTTGGGGATTTAGGGAAGAAACTACAGAAGTCAGAAACTTACTGAAGTCATATTTTCTGCAATCGGGTTTTCTGAATCTTCATATTGTTTTGGATTGAACATTCCTGAAAAGATGTCCTTAATGAGCAATATTCTGGGATTGGTCGGTTGGGATTATTCATGCTTAGTTAAATTTTATTATAATCATTGGACTTTAGGGTCTACTTTTAGTAAAATTATGACTATTCTGATTACAACTCAATTGTTTGACTAACAAACATCAAAATATAATACCATGTTTTTTTTAAAATGATCTAATAAATCAGAACTAAGTCAACTTCCGTTTTGCTATGGAAGTATAGAACCATTCAGAAAAATAAAAATTTCTGTAAGCAAATGTTTTGTTTGTTGCAGAGTTGGTGCTTTTCTCATGTTTAGCCCAAATTCTATTTTGCCATTTTTAAAGAGTCTGGGCTTTGCTAATTTCAAAATATGGGACATCCTTTTAGTTCCTGGAATTATCCAAATGAGAAAACCAAATGTGGTCTCTAAAGATTTATATTCATTCAGTACAGATTTCCTGAAAAAAATTCTGTACATCTGCTGGAATATTTTTACATAAGTTGATAAACTATAGCTATATAGGTCAGACCGACTTTACTGTAAATGTATATGTAGCTATTTCCTTTACTTTGTTTCCCCATATTTTCTTTTCTCCATTTTGCCACAATAAATTTCCCTGTTCTTGGCTTCATTCTCTCTGTAATCTTTTTAATGTGCTGAATTATATGATTGCCAAGGCACTGCTGGTGTTCTCAATGCTAATTACAAAGTTTAGGAAAGGTTTTGTGGGCTTTAGGAAAGTTGGGCTGGAACGAGAGGCCCTGGACTATAGATAATAAAATCCTTAAAAGCAACTAAATTTATCTAGATCTTCTCCAATTTAAGAGCCCTCCAGATGCACTGGGCCAACTTCAGAATCTAAACCAAGATGCTGCTTAAGAATTCTGACACTGAAATGTAACATATCTATAAGGCATCAGATTGGAAGATTGATCAAAAGCATAGGTGACTGACCAACCTTTTGGCTTGCCTGAGCCGCATTGCGTGAAGGGGAATTGTCGTGGGCCACATATAACGTGTAATATAATTAATGTATGTAAATCACGTAATAAGGTTAAAAGTTTATGAACTTGTGCGGCCACATTACTAGGTGTCCAGGGCTGCATGTGGCCTGGGGGCCGCAATTGAATAAAGTGTTTCAGGAGGATCAACTAGTCCAATAAAAATCATCTAATTATTATTTTTCCCAGGAAAGTAATATTAGAAAAAATATTCCCTCCCTCATATCCATCTCTTATAGTTCTCTCTTTCTTAGCTCCTTAATAATACTTTCAGTCTTTCTTAAGGAAAAAAAACCCAAAATGGCAGCTGCAATTGTGTGATTGACGCTTACCCCTTTTTTCATACGTTGCAAACATAACATACATTAAAAGGGCTGGGGCTTTAATTGTGTAAGGTCAGGAGCTGCTCAGTCTTTTGATATTCTTCCATGGACATCCTGTCTATTTCCTAATGGAAAGTTGTTTAGGTGATTATGGCCACCATCTTGCCTTTTTTGACTTCTTTCTCTCTGTAGATGCCATCTACCTTCTGATAAAAAGTTGATTGACAGTCTTGACTTTCTTGACAAACTCCTGTTTCTTCCATTCACAATTGACTGCGCCCCCCCCCCAGAAATTCAGAAGAAAACCCTTATTTCTAACATGTAAACACCTTTTCGTTGTGATACAACAGACTTTTAAAATACATTATTATTCTTTGCATCTTACAAGCCTGATTCTCTGATTCTGAAAAGGATGGTGCCCTTGAATTCCAACCCAGCCCGTTTCAATTCCCATGTGCAAAATCTCAGGCTGGGTGGATAACACTGAAAACTCATGAAACTGGGTTGTGATCAGGAATGAGGGTTTTGATACAAGTGGTGAACAGGCACAGTTACAGAAAGATAGAAATTGCTATATTTTAAAGCATGCTGTTGCCGGGGCAACAAGCAGAACGATTCCGTAGGTGTCTAGCAGAGAGGCGAAAAATGCAAATGCCAAGACTGTGAAGTGTAGTAGGAGTTCACGTCTGTGTGCTCTTTTCAGAGCAAAGTGTCACTAGAGCTGGACGCAAAACCAAGGATATCTGACGTTTTTGTACCGTGCAGGTTTAACACCACCAGAAGTGTCTGTATTCAACCCCGTTTTTGCCTGAGAATGCTAGTATGTAGCAGGAGTGGGATCTTACTGGTTTAACAACCGGTTCGCTAAGCACGCGCTTTGCACACGTGTGCAGTTTGGAGAAAACTCATCTTATGCATTGCTGCCAAGGAAAACAGCTGAGGCGTGGCAACCCAATCTGCTGCGCCAATCAGCTGGGCTTCAGAAATGGAAATATAGGTGAGTATAACGCAGGGGCGGTTGGGTAGGCCCACTTCAAAATTGGAGTGAACCAGTTCGTTCACGGCTAAAAGTCGGAGCTAATGATTTGCCCGAAACCGTCTGAACCGGTAGAATCCCACCACTGATATGTAGTCCAGAAATTGTCTTTTCTTAGTAAAGACATTGGGGACAGGGACACCCCCCCCCCCTCCCGGCAAACATTCACATCATTTCCCATCTGTGCACCCATTCGTGAGCAGCAAGAGATAATGTCTCTTGGTGCCTTAAGTGAAAAAGTAACTACGTTTTGCTGGAGGGGCAGGAAAGAGGCTGTCAGCGGCAATATCAAGACAATCACCAGTTGTCAGAATAAATAGCTACTACGCTTCTTAGCCCTGTGTGTGGCTCCATCATGAACCATGTGCTAAATGGTCTCTTACTGGTTATTCATTTACCACAGTCTTTACTGCAATAAATAGAAAAAAAATTTTTTAATGGCATTAGAACAGAGTGATGTGCAAGAGGGAAAGGCTCAGCCTCTGATTTAGATTCGGTTTAGGTTTCCTACTGCAAAATCAAAAGCTAGGCTTTATCTGCAATAATCTAGATCTTGAGTGTCCAACTTTTTGGCTTGCCTGGGCCACATTGAGTGAAAAGGAATTGTCTTGGACCGCATATCAAATATACAATATAGTTTTGTAATATAAAATCACATAGTAATGTTAAAAGTTTACGATGTTGTGGGGTCTCATTAATAGATATCCAGAGCCCCATGCAGCTTGTGGGCCACAGGTTGGACATACCTGGTCTAAGTTATACTTAGGTTTTTGTAATAAAATGGAGCTAGAATTGCTTTTAGAGAATAAAGATTACTTCCAAGTGATGAGGTAGGGCAGCTTTTCAAAAATTTTCTCTCTGTCTCTGTCTCTCTTACACACACACAGACCAGACTATAGACTAAATTTTTATAAACTATGTGGACGTGACCATAAAGATTTATGACAAATTCAGCGCTTTGCAGCTTATTTCTCATACACAAATTACTCAACCTCTGTTGCTTTCCACCTGAAAAAAAACCACCCTGTTTTGCTTAACTTTCCCCACAACCAGAAAGGTAATATTTTCTCCAGGTTTAGCAGTATCGCTTTCAAACACAGCAATTGTTTTTCTAGTTACTATATATTGTACAAGCAAATGAGTTCTCAGAAGATTCTAAGAGTGTACCAACAGGATCTCTCACAAGAAGCTGTAAATGCTGTGAATTTCGGTGGACTTCCTTGTTTAAAAAAGCTGAATTTAAGTATACAAAAGATGCTTCAGCTCCACAGCTCTGCCAAAATGTCACATGTCTGCTTCTGTGGGGGTATGAGCAGTTTAGACAGTCTCATCATGCAGGGATAAAGTCCACTGAAGACTCTCAGCCAGAGGTGGGTTTCAGCAGATTCTGACCAGTTCTGGAGAACCGGTAGCGGAAATTTTGAGTAGTTCGGAGAACCTGTAGTAAAAATTCTGATTGGCCCCGCCCCATCTATTCTCTGCCTCCCAAGTCCCAGCTGATTGGGAGGAAATGGGGATTTTGCAGTAACCTTCCCCCTGCCACGCCCACCAAGCCATGCCGGTAGTAAAAAAATTTGAAACCCACCACTGCTCTCAGCAATGTTTAATTAAGCCTGATGCATTTACTAAATCACACACATTTGGAGGTGGCCGCAGCTTCTGTTTTGGAATAGCCACAGTTTAGTTTCTAGCTGGTGAGATGGAAACAGATTGGGTAAGGCTGGTTAAGGCACAGTGGTGCTTAAGCTTCCCATTCATAAACATGGGAAAAAGTTATACCCCGAGATGCCACAGAATAGGGCAGGGCAGGGCAAGGGAATGGGATAGGGATAGGGATAGGGATAGGGATAGGGATAGGGATAGGGATAGGGATAGGGATAGGGATAGGGATAGGGATAGGGATAGAATAGAATAGAATAGAATAGAATAGAATAGAATAGAATAGAATAGAATAGAATAGAATAGAATAGAATAGAATCTTTACTTTCATGAGCTCTCTGCATGAGTTGCTTCCAGGTGCATGGCCTGATTTTTTGCCAGAATATATAATAATACAAAATGCCTTGTGGCTGCAGAACAGAAGGAATGATATGAATATTCAGGAGGATGATCCCGATAGTAACTGTTGATTTTCAAGTAATAAGCCATGTGAGGACAATGCAGATAACCCTCAATTTAGGACCAGAATTGGGACCAGAATTTCTGTTGCTAAGCAAAGTGATTGTTAAGTGAGTTACTCCAGATTTTATGACCTTTTTTGCCATGGTTGTTAAGTAAAACACTGCAGTTATAAGCGATTCATGCAGTCGTTAAGTGAATCCAGCTTCCCCCATTGACTTTCCTGACTTGTCAGAAGCTGGCTGGGAATGACGCCCGGCTGTTGCAACTAAGGTCATGCCGGTGATCAAACAAACGAATTTTGATCATGTGAATCTGTAGAGATTCTCAGTCATCCAGGTCATGGTTGTCCCAAAGGTGCTTTTTCAGGAGGCAACTGGACCTTCTTGTTTTTTCTTTTGAAGACATTTCGCTTCTCATCCAAGAAGCTTCTTCAGCTCTGACAGGATAGTGGGGAATGGAAGGATTTATATTCCTTGAAGACAGCTGGTCATTTGCATCCTTTTAGAGGGTCATTGAAGCGCTTGGAGGTTTATCTGTGTCCTCAGGGTTACCTGAGTAGTGCTCCTGGTTTCTGTAGTTTGCAATTTTTTCCTCTGGAAATCCATTCCTACTCCCACACCATTCAAAGAATGTTCATCCCAAATTGTATAGCTAAAAGTTTGATCATGTGACTGTGGGAATGCTGCGACAATCGTGTCAGGCCCAGTCACGTCACTTTTTTTCCAGTACTGTTGTAACTTTAAATGGTCCCAAAACAAATGTTTATAATTCGAGGACTACCTGTAATTGTATGATTTTTCTTTCTGTCCATTGTCCCAATCTGGTATCCTTTATTTGTGCAATTCCCAGTCTGCTACACTGATTGGGAAATTTGGAATGTGCAATCTCAACATACAAGGGGGTGCCAAGTTGAATTTACAATTTAGGATTTGTATCACAAAGTCTAATTCAAGTTATCACATCATGATGTCATGACACACAACAACATTTGTCCCTCCATAACTTTCGCTTTTTGATTTTGCATAACTCTTTAAGCTTTTAAGCAGGGGTGAAATCCAACCGGTTCTATCCAGCTCGGGCGAACCGATAGAGGCTCCGCCCACCCGCGCGGATGTCATGACGTTGCTTTTTGTGACATTTTAAGCCTCTGTGCATGCGCAGAAGGCTTTACACATGCATAGACGATAGTGCACGCAAGCAGAGCGAGTGCACGCAAAGTGCACATTGGCAAACCTGTAGGGAAGGTAAGTAAATTTCACCTCTGCTTTTAAGTGATTCCTATTTAAAACTGATGCAGCTTTGATTACAGCCACCTTCTTGATTTTTTAAAATTTATATTTATTAAGGATATTTATACAGTAAAAGTCAAATCTAAAGAAAAAGAAGGAAAGAAGAAAACTATAGTTATGAAATATAATGACTTCCAACCTACTTTTAAAACAGATATTTTAAAAACCCATCATCTCCCTACCCTCCTAACTATTCCAGCAATTCCTTCAGCCCTTTATTTAATTTTCATCTTTTATAATAATTAAATCTGTACAACATCATTTCATTTTTTTTCTTCCTTTAGCAAAAAGTCCATAAAATGTTTCCAATTTTCAAAAGCACTTTTCCCTCTGTCTAACCAAACAGGCCAGTTTTCTTTCCACCATGTCCACCAATTCTGATATTTTACAATCCATTCCTCTTTTCTTTTCTTTTTTTTTTTTTACAACCCTGTAATCCCTTTATTCAGGGTGGAGTCAGAGTGACTGAATGGAGCTGAGCGTTTACGGACCGGATGCCCTTCCTAATGTCTATGTGGAGTTCACAGCATATATTTTGTCATTGCGCCCTGATAGAGAAACATCTGTCGCTGCCTAGGATTCAACTCTCAACCTTCCTAGTGGGAGGTGAGCATCTTCACCTCTAGGTCACCACACCACTCTTATGATCCATTCCTCTATTGTGGGATTTTCAAAACTGGCCACCATTTTGATTTTTCAACACACACGAATACTTTCCCTGACTTTGCCTAATGAAAAAACTTGACTTTTAACTAAGTCATGAAAGGGGCCAGGTGGGGAGATGGTGACCTGGATATGGCTTGCTTCTTTTAAAGAAAATGAACTAAGTATTTAAAGTAAAAGAGCTGAAGGGTACAAATGTATAATGTAATTCAATTTAATTCCATTTAATTGACATTATATGGGTCACTCCTTGCATAGAATTAGAAAAAGGGGCATATTTAAGAAACCTACTTAAATATCAAAAGGGGCATATTTGCTGATAAAAAAGGTTGCTTATAAAAAAAAATAAAAAACAAAAATATGAATTACAAGAAAGCACAGTGCCAAAATGCTACAAACAAATTAAATAAGCCCAGAAGAATGGAAATCTCAAGAAATTGGCATTCTTTAAAAATCCATTGGAAGATGTGGAATAGAATTTAGACCAGGGGTGGGCAATTAATTTTTCCAAGGAGCTACATGAGAAACTGGGATTGTTGTGGAGGACTGTATATGGTAAATAGAACTATGAAGGCGCAAAGGCATGCACACATATAAATTGGGGAAAAAGCAGTCGCGCTCAAAATAAAAGTAATCCATGCGGGACCGACAGGGACAGCCAAAAGGCTGAATGTGGCTGTAAAATGTCCAGGTCTGATTTAGACCCATTCTGAAGACGTAAAGAGTAAGACCTTGGCAGGCCTCCCAGGAGAAAGTTGCCACCTTAGCTGGGTACCACCTAGTTCTTTCCACTTTTCCATTCAGCCCTTGAACCAGGAGAGCACAGAATGTAAGAGATTCAGACCTTGAAATAGGCATCTCTGTGGAGCACAGTATTTGAAAATCTTTGCTTTTGGGAAGTCATTTTGGCCATCTACTGATTGGGCATCTTACAATTCAAAAAATAGAATAGAATAGAATAGAATAGAATAGAATAGAATAGAATAGAATAGAATAGAATAGAATAGAATAGAATAGAATAGAATAGAATAGAATAGAATAGAATAGAATAGTTTATTGGCCAAGTGTGATTGGATACACAAGAAATTTGTCTTGGTGTATATGCTCTCAGTGTACATAAAAGAAAAGATACGTTCATCAAGAATCATAAGGTACAACACTTAAAGATAGTCATAGGGTACAAATTAGCAATCAGGAAACTATCAATATAAATCATAAGGATACAAGCAACAAAATTACAGTCATACAGTCATAAATGGAAGGAGATGGGTGGTGGGAACGATGAGAAGATTAATAGTAGTGCAGACTTAGTAAATAGTTTGACAGTGTTGAGGAAATTATTTGTTTAGCAGAATAATGGCATTCAGGAAAAAAACTTCTTGTGTCTAGTTGTTCTGGTGTGCAGTGCTCTATAGCATCATTTTGAGGGTAGGAGTTGAAACAGTTTATGTCCAGGATATGAGGGGTCTGTAAATATTTACACAGCCCTCTTTTTGACTCGTGTAGTATACAGGTCCTCAATGGAAGGCAGGTTGGTAGCCATTGTTTTTTCTGCAGTTCTAATTATCCTCTGAAGTCTGTGTCTGTCTTGTTGGTTTGCAGAGCCAAACCAGACAGTTATAGAGGTGCAGATGACAGACTCAATAATTCCTCTGTAGAACTGTATCAGGAGCTCCTTGGGCAGTTTGAGCTTTCTGAGTTGGCGCAGAAAGAACATTCTTTGTTATGCTTTTTTATAAACATATTACAATTAAAAATACTAAAAGCACTAAAGACGTTATGATTAGAATTGTATTGATTATTGCCTTATTTTCAAGATCAGTAACATTTTGGGCCAAGGACATATTTGTAATTCTCAAAGGATGGCTGCTATGAGAGATCTCCCTGTTCACAATACTGAATAACCTAATATTGCAGACAAATACATAAATTTGTGGTTGTGTCACAGGTAATCTTTGACCGATGACAGTCAGATAGCAACCATTTGAAATTATGATGGACACACAGACCTCCCCGCCCCAAAGCTACTTAGGATTCTGGTTCCAAAATTCTGACTGCTACCACCCTAACCCTCCCACCCCCACTGGAGTTACATGACCACAATTTGTGTACTTGCAACCAGCCCGCATTTACAGCCCACAGACACATGACTGTGATTTATGACATTTTTGACAGAAATTGCCATTTACTTCTCGGGCAAAAAATACTGATAGTGAACAATGGGTTTGCTTAATAATTGCCACAAAAAAAGGTCATAAAATCAGATTGCTCACACAATGATTCATTTTATGACCATCATGATTTATAACTGTAATTGCTAGCCTCAGTTATGGTGGTAAATCGAGGACTATCTGTATTTTCAAGCTTCCCTTTGCCATCATTGACCTTAGGATTACTATCCTAAGCAAACAAATTAATTTCCTTGTGAAATAACGGGGGTGGAATGTCTTAAGAATTTTTATTTTTATTTTGTCATTTCTTACTTTTATGTCCCAGCTTGTATTAATCATTTACCAATGCAAGAATATTTGTGGCATCCAAGTCCTGCTTTATGAATGGCCACATCTCTAGGCAATAGTCTCGGTCAATACCTGATACCTTTCGTTTTCCTTTAATCTTTCCTTTTACCACTCCCACCAATAAATATTTATCTTATGCTCATCTATTGTGATACTGTGCTTAAAGGATGAAATTAGCTGTATTCCATAAATTTTGTGTCTCTGTGTGTGAGACAATAGCAATAGCTTTTTTAGCCTTTAGAAAAATGGTTAAGATTGCATTGCAGTAACGAAGTTATTTGGCTATTCCTCTGGAAATGGAGACCTGTGACACTGATGCCCTGATGAGTCTTGAGCAAGGCCTGATAGTGGTCGATATGGTAATCAGTTCACCTCTGATCAGCATCTCTGTTTACAATAAAGATTTCTGGAAGTGGCACCTCTGTTCTAAACACCGAGAACTGCTGCATTTCAAAAGAGATTACGACCTGATCCTAATATAGGACTTGTTTATTGATTTATGAATCTAACATTATAACTTGACTGGAAAGTCCTATTACAATGAGTGTTTGAATTACTTTCTTGTTGCTGTTGCTGCCACCGAAGTGCTGTATATCATGGGTATGTGGCCTGAGTAATACAATACACATCGCAGCATCTTAGCATCATCATGGAGTCTAAAGAAGTCATTCAGGCCGTCAAATACAACATGTTCCATGCAAGAATACAAACATCCCTGACAGATGAATAACCAACATCTGTTGGAACACATCCAAGGGAAGCCCATCACCTTTCTGGGGAATCATACATTCTCCTGTGGTTGACTGATCACAGGAATTTTGTTTACATGAAAGATGACAGTGCTTGGATGCTTTCTCTTGCATGTGTGGAAAATATCAATTCACTCAGAACCTATTTCCGTTAAAGTTACCGAAAGTGAGTAAAAATAAACCAGAACTTCTTTCTATATCAGCGATCCAACCTTGCTTCAGGCAATTTCTGTTGGGGAAAGATTTGCACAGAAACTCAAGGGAAGGATGAGTGGGAGCTGGGGATTTGCAGTTGGTATTTTTGTGACAGCCAAAAACCAAGTGTTGTAGATTAGGTCATTATGCATAGAACCAGATGTGCTGGTTAATGACTGCAATAAAGTTAAGCAAGCAGAGGGCCTGAATACCTAAGAGACAGCTTATCTCCAATCATTTCTGCCCGCTTAGTATGTTCCAGCAAAGTGGGTGGGCTCCATATCCCCTCCATTAAATATTGCTATCTTGTGGGCCCGAAGAAACATTTCTTTTCTGTTGTGGACCCTGGAACAGCATCCCTCAGACATAATGATGGGTTTCAGAAAGCTTTGAACCTGGCTTTGATCCCAGTCCTGGGGTTGATGTTTGTCACTGTTTAATGGTCCCTGCTTTGTTTGGTTTTGTTGGTTTTCTTAATAGAGCATCTGTTGAACGTTCATTTAACATTTCCTGCTGTTCTTATGTTGTTTTTGTTGTTTTTAAGTTTTGTACACTGCCCAGACTTCACTGGAGTTGGGTGACCAATAAATTTAAATAAATAAGCCAAATAGATGCTCTCTTGAGAAGATTTCTATCACATACTACTTCACCTATTCCTTCATACTACTGCATTATCAGTATGATTATTTGCAGGAACATCTTTTTTTCAATTGTATCTGACTGTCCTAATAAATCAGATAGGGTTGGCATGGTTTGGTTCCCCTCCATGAAGAAATGTCACTTTATGGGACTCCAGAAGCATGCCTTCTCAGTTATGGTTCCTGATTTTCAAACAGCATTTCCTGTGAGGTCCATATAGACTCATCCCTAATGTCCCTCAGGTAAACCATAAAAATTTGGCTCTGAGTCAGAGGAATTTGCAAACTCATGGATATAGTATGGGTTTTAACATTTCATATTCTCTGGATGCTAGTTCATTACTTCTGTTCTTCTGGGTTATACTGTATTTTTTTAAAAAAATCTTTACCTCACCTTGAGTTGCATGAGAATTAGGCAGCCTTATAAATCAAAGGAAGGAAGAAAAGGAAGGAAGGATAAATTATGTTCCCCCTTTGCAGCTTCAAATGAATGAAACTGGTGAGAAAAAAACCAATAGAAATTGCAAGAGTCTGGAGGGAAGTTAGAAACATAGGATGTGAGAGCTACCTTATAAGTACATTTCAGCACTTTGTAATATATCAAAGTACAAGCCATGTTTATAATAACTTAAGACTGGAATTGTTGTGCAACTTTTTCCTACTCACATAGTGTAAGGAGCTAGTAATAGAAGACACTATTAAGACCAGAAGGAGTAGCTTTCCCTAGTCTCTTATTTTACTCATCAAAGGTAGGGGGGTATCTGGTTGTTTGTTTGCAACCATGTGGAAATTGGCTCTCTAGAAAAAGAAGCAAAGATGGATTCTTTTAACAGATTAACAGAGTTGGAAGGGACCTTATAGGTCATCTAGTCAAGCAGGAGACCCTACACCATTTCTGACAAATGGCAGTCCAATCTCCTCTTGAAAGTCTCAAGTGATAAAGCTCCCATAACTTCCGAAGGCAAAGCTGTTCCATTGGTTGATTGTTCTCACTGTCAGAAAGTTTCTCCTTATTTCTAGGTTGGATCTCTCCTTGGTCAATTTTCATCCATTATTCCTTGTCTGGCCTTCAAGTGCTTTGGAAAATAGCTTGACCCCCTCCTCTCTGTGGCAGGAGTTTTGCCTTCTAAAAAAATAATCAGACCTACTCTAGGTACATGAAAAAATAAATTGGTCCCGGTCTGTACTTAGCTAACTAGAATCTTAGCTATGCATGTGTGAAAAGGGAATGCATGACCTTTTTGCCCTATTCAAAGCTCTTGTGAATATGGGTTCCAGGTGCCGATTGCTAATTAATTCATTCATCTGTGGAATGGATTGCTAATTAAGCAGTCAAGGAGGCTTCATGCTAAAAGGAGAGATACTAACTCAGACTGTTTTGTCATGGCTGATGTCATCCTGGAACCAATCCCACAGGCTTCTGGGCCAGGTGTGTTTGCCTTTGTTTGCTGGTTTCTAAAAATAAAATATTAATAGAGGATTGAAGATAGTCTCAGCAGCTGGAGGAAATGATGCAACTTTGTCCAAGGAAGAGAATATTAAAGCTATAGACCTAACCAGGAGCTGCTTAATATTGGAAGAAGTTGATTAGGAGCTTATTCAGGAAAGCATTCAAGAGACAGTATTGGGACCAAGCTCTTAGATTCAATTGTGTAGCTGCCTCAATCCTCTCTTATTCTTATGTCTTTGGGCCATTCTTAAAACGCATTGGGTCAACCCTTGGTAATCCTGAATGGCTTGGCAAGTTGAAGTGGGTTGACTTGGAAAATAAATCTGTTGCACATTATGAAATACTAGCTCTTAACCAGTATTCATTAATTCAGGGTCATGAGTGAATGGTATCACAGTCTTCATGCTCTAAAACAGAGGTGTCAAAGTCGCATCATCACGTGACGTATTGTGACTTTTTTCCCATTAGCTAAACTGGGCATGAGTGTGACCAGTGCATGATGCATCTGGCCCATGAGTTTGACAGCCTTGCTCTAGAATTTCTTGAAAGACTCTGGTGCAGTTGTATGGAGAAACAGACCAGTTACAGTGGGCTTCAGCTCACTGTGTTAGTCAGGAATAACTGATCTCTCCCCCTCTCCCTCCCTCTCCCTCTCCTATCTCCCTCCCTATCTCCCTATCTCCCTCCCTCTCTCTCTTATCTATCTATCTATCTATCTATCTATCTATCTATCTATCTATCTATCTATCTATCTATCTATCTATCATCATCTTCCAAAATTCCCCAGTTTGAAACCTGCAAAATACGTTTGATCACAACCGCCATAGTTAAATAGATATTTTTCACATTTAAACAAGATCGTAATATAAGCTCCTTTGAGCTCCTGCAGAAAAGTCAGGATATAAGTCCGACAACAATAACAAAACACATCTGGCTAGTATCATTATAAGGAAGGACCAAATTTATTTAGAGTTCTCTTTGCTCTCTAGCTTCATATTCCCATTGCTGGGATTAGAGGAGAACGTTCTTAAAATCCTTCATCCTAATCTTTTGTTAGAAATTAGAAAGTTTCATATTTTCCTCATGAGTTCAGGAGCAATGTTCTGGTCATTTTTCTAGATGTCACTATGGGAACCAGGCTAAGTAGTCGAAATGCAGGTCTGTATTTCTCACTATGACAAGAACATGCTCACATTAGCAGCCAGGAAAACAGGAAAAGGAGGATACAATACTTAGATATTTATGCCTTTATTTAGATCATTTTCTACTGTCTACTGGGATTACAGCAGAAACAGGATAGGATCAATTTAATTTTTTTTATTAAAAATAGTGTAACAAAGACAAAAATTTTAAAAAAATAAGTTTACATAACTTGCTTGAATCTAATTACCCTTTGGTGATTAGGCAGGATAGATTATAGAAAGAAGAGAGTTGTAACCATA
Source organism: Pituophis catenifer annectens (assembly GCF_029215685.1). Classification (NCBI taxonomy): domain Eukaryota; kingdom Metazoa; phylum Chordata; class Lepidosauria; order Squamata; family Colubridae; genus Pituophis; species Pituophis catenifer. The sequence goes on from NW_027256881.1 coordinate 324,417,621, forward strand.
GAATAAGAGGGAAATTTCTAATTGTATGTGTAACTGTTGTAAGAAAGATTGGAAGCCATTTCTTTATATATTTTCTATCTTTCCTGTTTTTTCATTTACTTTTTTCCTTTCTTGTACTTTTAGTATTCCCTTCGATTTCTTTATTTTTCTTTTTCTTACTTTATTTTAGTTTGTAGTATTTATCTTCATATTAAAAAAAATATTTAAGGAAAATTGTTTTAAAATCTAATTAGATAGTTCTCAGATTGTTGGCATGAATTTAACATAAAAGTTCCAAAATTCATTCTTGAAAAAAAAAGTAAGCACATGTCTTGTATGCAGGCACAAATGATGTTGCCTTTATATGTAGAGAATCCAGGAATATATATCAAATAACCATTAATATCCTGTACATCTGATAGTACAGGAAATGGTTTTCTGTGTGTCTGAATATACAGTAACCTGAAGCTAACTGGGGCTATATTTTACTAGCAAGATTTCCCATGAAGGGCCTGATATCTTTTTTTTTAAGGTCTTTTCCCCCAAAACAGGTTATATTTTGAGTGTGTGTTAATGCACACTGTGTCAGTTTTCCTGCTTTGGAAACCATAAAACCAAGGATAAATCTGACTTGTAGTAATTATTAAGGTAACAACACAAGAATTCCAGCAAGTTGCTCCCCTTTAAATGAAACTCCAATATGTAAACAATTTATGACAGCACAACATTTGCCCATGATCTTCCACTTTTTGGATTTAAAGAGCTGCAAGTTTGCCTCTAATTGTGTTCATGGCCTTGGTAACTACTCCTCTTTTTTATAAGTGTGAGACAGCATTTTAACCCAATGTACATACCATTGAATTGATGGGTTTCAGGCAAGTATATGTTGGATTACCAGGTATGGTAATCTCTGGATTAGAATCATGATCAGATGAGTTAATTCTACTTTATTTGTAAAGCTACATTAACAGAATCTTGCAAGTCTGAAAACACAGTTCTCCCCCCCTCCAAATTTCCTTCACAAGGAACTAGGGAGGGTCTCTTCTGAGCTTCTTACCTGATTTACTATCCAGCTGTGAGCTGTATTGTCTCTTACCTTGACTTCCCTAGGCAGGGTCTGTGGGCCCAGTCTTCCAATGTTATTCCACAAGTGCAGGGGTCAGCAACCTGCAGCTCTGGAGCCGCATGTGGCTCTTTCACCCCTCTGCTGCGGCTCCCTATTACTCAAAATATGTGTCACAACCGCCAATATGCGACACCCGTCGGCACATGATTTATTGAGCTTTTCAACCCCCAGTAGGCCAACCATAGATAAATCCAAGAAAAAAGTTTCAGAAGAAAAGAGAACATTTAATTCAACTACATATGCTAGTTTTGTGGCCGCTCAAGAAATAGTCAGGCACAGGAAGGGTTTTGTGGCTCCCGGTGTTTTCTTTTTTGTGGGAAATGGGTCCAAATGGCTCTTTGAGTGTTTAAGGTTGCAGACTCCTGCACAAGTGGTAGTTAAATGGGAACAGGATCTGGTTAGAGCTGGAGCATTGTTACAGGCAATACTTCTACTCCTGTTTGACTTTTCACCACCATAACTTTCTCCTCCCCACCTCTCTATCTACCATCTCTCCCTCCTCTACCCCCAAGATCTACCTCTCTCCTCTCCTCCTGCTTTGCCTCTTTTCTTGACTTCTTTCTCAATGCTTCTTCTATATTGCACATAATCTTTCCTCTTCCTCCCTGCTTACTAGCCCACAAAAATACTTCATTGGCCAACTGGAAAATGCTTGTGTTTTCATGAACATGTCTGAAATTAGTTCACTGGAGTTTGCTGGATGTCCTGCCTTGCCCCAAATCTTGGGGCCTCTGCTTGGTGCCCTATAATCTACTTTAGCAAAGCCATCTGGAGCTCACCTCAGTTCTTCTGCTTTTGAGAACGCCTCCTGAATAACAGCAAGAACTTTATTTGATTTTTATCCCACTTTTATTACTACGTAACTAACTGAAAGCAGCAAAAATATATAATACTCTTCCCTTCTCCTATTTTTCCCACAACAACAACTGTGAGGTGGGTTGGGCTGAGAGAGAGTCACGGGCCCAAAATCACCTAACTGATTTTCATGCCTAAGGCAGGTCTAGAACTCACAGGCTCCTGGCTTCTAGCCTGGTGCCTTAATCATTGTAAACTGGCTTGTGCCTTTTACTATATTCTATAGCCCACTTTGTCAGAGAGGGTTGATGGAGGAACTGTGTATCCTTTCCTCTGCAGAAGCCACTGGTGATTTTTTTAAGTGAAAATCCTTCTTTATTTGCAAATCCCTCAGTCTCAGTGGGATGTTTTTCCCTTTGAATTCTGCAAAGCTGTTGTGAACTGTTGTGCCTGGAAAATCTTTGCTACGTGCCAACATGCAAAGAAGAAATCTGCAAATGCCTGAAAATAGCATAAAAGGCATCTGTTGGGTGCTCCAATATGGAGTGTCTTGCTTGTGATCAATTAGCTGGCTAGCCAGACCTTGTTTAGCTAGGAGCTTGCTTCCATCCGTTGCAAAGTTCTGTTTCATTTACTGTATTTTGCCAGCTAAACAGTTAAGAGACCTTCTGGTTTTTGAAAAGCCTTCCTATATTGAAACCTCTCCAGAAATGCATGTTTTTCAGTCTCTGAGGTGCTGCAAAAAGCAGCAAACAAAATGTTTAATTTGAGGAAAAGTCCATAGCACTGAACCTATAAACCTTTCCTAATGGTTGGGTTAAAATATATACAACATTAGTAAATAGATTAATATCCATCAATTTTGTTCAGATATTATAAAAGCTGCGGTGGTGCAGTGGTTAGAATGCTGTATTGCAGGCTACCTCTGCCGACTGCCAGCAGTTCAATCCTGACTGGCTCAAGGTTGACTCAGCCTTCCATCCTTCTGAGGTCTGTAAAATGAGGATCCAGATTGTTGGGGGCAATATGCTGACTAAACCATTAGAGAGGGCTGTAAAGCATTATGAAGCGGAATATATTGTTATTATACATGCTGCTATGTTTTTGCAAGAAACGTTTGAGGGTTTGGAAAATGTGCCATATGGTCAAGAAAATGCACCATATTTGTCATAGCATCTGATGTACTCTAAATTATTAACTGCACAGAAGACAATAACTTTGGGTCCTTAGTGCTCACAGAGCTTATTATCTTTTACTTTTACCACCCTTCTCACAAAACAGAACAGTTGAAATCTATGGAGAAAACTCTTTTTATGGGAAGCTTGTTTGTGAGTTCTATTCCTTTTGATAAAGCAGAATATATGAGTAATTTCACTCCATCCCATGAGTTCACAGGTGCCTACGAAAATTGTTTAACAAAAGGGGTCAGTTAACATAGGGAGTTAGGGAAAGTGGAATCAAGATGTAGTTTATTATGCATTTCTACATTGGTGCCAAGAAAACTACATATGCAAATCAAGTTCAACTCAAAGGGGTATTTATTTGCCATCATGCAAATTGTAAAATAGAGCTCACTAAGAAACCCACTGTGTTATTATTCCTTACATTTATATGCCATCAGACTCCCAGTAAACTCTTCAAAGTTTACCCTTATTTGCACTTGCTCAGAATTTTGAATAATATTCTAATTTGTGAGAACAATACTCTAAAAAATGGAACTTTCTTCTTTTTGTTGCATATCCATAAGGGCATTTCTTTCACTTCCCATCCAGGTATTCATGGTTTCTCCCAAGTTTCAGGATCAGAAATATCTTTCTTTCAAAATGTCTCTTGATTCAACATCCTGTTTTTGTGGGCAAATTCCTATTAGCTAAGAAGGTTTTCCCCCTGCTCTGCCTCTCCTTCCCCTCCGTTGAGCAGCATCCTATGCCAGCATGCTGTCTCCATGGAAACAAGCACATTACCACTCATTTTTACTAGCCTTCCTGGACTGTGTTGGTTTTCAAAATGTTATACCATAGATCATAGTATAAATCAGGGGGAAACAAAGAAATATAGAACTGTCAGCAACTTCTTGGGAATTAGCCCCTTTGTCTCTGTAGATACGTCACAGGAATCCCATAACATTGTTCCAGTGAGCAGTATTTTGCTCTGGTTTTGAGTGCAAATGATCCCTCCTAGAACAAAATTCAGATATGATAAGGCAGCTTTTCTCTTTCCTGATCACCCTCAAGAGATGTGGGTCTACAATTTTCATCAAATCAAATAAGGGCAAATTTGGAAGAGGTCAGATAGGAAAAACTGAGGTAAAACTGATCCCCCCCCCCCATTAGAGAGAAGCTCTAAGAGTCTGTTTGCAAGGAAGATGTCAGAGCATTTACAGCGTGACTACTATTATGAGACAACCCAGGAGCAAAACACAGCACACAGATTTAGACATTTAACAGCGGTTTATATACAAGACATATACAGAAATGTACGTGGTTGGAAAATATCTTACAAGCAATCAAACTTCTTAACTCTACACAGAGGACTCTGCAATGAATACCGGACACAAGGAGAGAGAATACACCCTCTCCTGGCTGAAATTTATAAACACCTCTTAAAGGGGTAAAAGACTTGTGTGGACCCCTTCAGAGTCTTAGAGGCTATACCAATGCTGATTCATTCTCATTGCATCAGCCTTACATTTCATCAGGACCCGGGTACCTTCGAGACCGACTTCTGCCACCAATAGCCTCCCACCGACCAGTTCGCTCCCACAGAGAGGGTCTCCTCAGGGTGCCATCAGCCAAGTTATGTCGGCTGGCGACACCCAGGGGGAGGGCCTTCTCTGTGGGAGCTCCAGCCCTGTGGAATGAATTGCCCCCCGAAATACGAAAGATTTCCGACCTCCGGGTGTTTCGCTGCGCTCTGAAGACCCTGTTGTTCCGCCAGGCAGGGCTATTAACATAATGTTTTAAATTGGGGTATTTTAAATTTCTGGGATTTTAATTGGAGCCTAATTATTTAATGATTTTAAATTTTAATTGTTGTCGTGTTTTTTGTGTTTTTAAATAGGCTGTACACCGCCCTGAGTCCTTCGGGAGAAGGGCGGTATAGAAATAAAATTATTATTATTATTATTATTATTATCAGACTTAGAGTTGCATTAGCCTTACATTGGCTGGTCAGCTTTAAATCATCATTACCCTGACAATGCCTCCAAGTAAGGAACAGCAGTTTCTTCAAATCATCCCTCTGGGTAGTATTCAGAGGTGAAGGCAGATATATGTGTCCTGGGATAATGTTGCATGATCCAATCTGGGTCGGTCATCAGGACCAGCGGACCTGAGCTTTCAGACTCGTGCTAGAAACTGACCCAGATTGGATCCTTTAGTATTCAACTTATTTTGCTTAACACACTTGAAAGCTGTTGTATAGTTTTTCCCAACCTGGCATCCTGCAGGAATATTGGATTGTGTCCCTCAGAACTGGGCCCAATTGAAGCACATATGGATGATGCCATATTGGGTAAACTGGCTTATCTAACAAGCTGCCATCACTACTGTCATCAGTGCAGCTAACTCTTCTGATTTACTTCTCTAAAAGCCATGCATGCTCACTGCCATTTTGACCAGAAAAAAAATTACAAAAAGAGATTTCTGTAACAAATTTATACATTGCATGAACAAGATCCGTTTGATATAAGATGAGTTTACTAGAGATCCATTTCATTAAGAACCTCTCGGCAGGAGAAAATATGGAAAATCTCCTCTATCGCTATTATACTTTTAGAGACTTTTAGAATGTCCTTTTACTTTGTCCACGTTCTAAAACAGAATGTTCCAAATTAGTTGGCCTTACTTTGCAGATTTTTTCCTTCCCACCTCCTATCTTTTTCCAGGTGTATATCATGGGAATCTAAATGCGAATAAACAAGAACAGTCTTTCTCAAAGTGGCACCATTCAAATGGGTCAGACTGCAATTCCCATCAGTCCCTCAGTCTGTTTGTGCAATACTGAGGACTGGTTTTTAATCCATGTTCGTAGTGCTTGAATGGTTTCCATGTTGAACTGGAAGCATGATGAAAATTGGGGAGGGAGAAAGAAACGTCCTTCTTTGTCTGTGGTGAGAGGAAACTGCATGCTCAATTGCCAAGTATTTTGAAAAAGAAAATTGCATTGGGAGATTACAGTGTAATGAGATATCTAGCCTAGAGGTGTGTTATAGAATGAGGGAGAGAGAACATAAAGTTCCCAAATGAAAGGGAAAAAATTCTCATTTTCCAGAAGATAAAACTTTCTGAAGCTGTAGGGACAATCATGGATCACTTAAAGTGACATGTCTGAAGGCATCAGATTGGAGAACAACTCTGTTATACAACAAACCAAAATTATATGCAAGTTTTCAAGTTCTTCAGACCACACTGTTTAGCTCACACAATTCATTGAGCTATAAACTGTGATTAGTTTGTTTTTTAATGTGTCATGCAAATAGAAAATTTGGATAATTGAGTAAACCATGGCTCAGTTAACTATGAGTGAATGTGTCAAATGAAAGTATAGGGAAGGAGCAGGGGTGAAATGCTACCGGTTTGGACCGGTTCGCCCGAACCAATAGTAATAAATGCTACCGGTTCGGGCAAATTGGTAGTAAAAAAAATGCTATTGGTGCAAGCAAACCGGTATTTTCTACGATCAGCTGTGCCGCGCGATTTATATTCGCTAGAAAGCAGGAAATCCTGCTTTCTAGCGAATCTAAATCGCGCGGCACACCTGTTCCTCCCCCCTCGCTGTTTTACCTACCTTTGAAGATTCAGAAAAGGCTTCTAGATCCTCCTTTATCAGCGCTGTGCGGTAGTGCCTGTGGTGCGCCTGCGCGTGAAGCGCGAGTTTGGTGTGCAATGCGCATGCATGCGCGAAGTGAACCGGTAACGAAGTGAACAGGTAGCAGACTTCAGAGCATTTCCCCCCTGGGAAGGAGGTAGCAATTCGGCTGTAATTAACCACAAACTTCCAAAGCAAAAAAACAAAGTTCAAATAAGTGTGCTTGCGCTTTCAAGAAAGCTTGTGGATGACATTTCAGGATATTTTGCTGTTAGGAATTTAAAAAATGAGGATGACCCAATAACTTACATGGAATTACTTAAGAAAAAGCAGAGTTTTGGAACTATATAGCGGCCCGCAGGCCGGATGCATCATGCATAGGCCACGCCCACCCCAGCTCCGCAAAGGAAAAAAGAGTTATGAAATGTCATGCGACGGTAACATGACGTCATGAGTTTGACACCCGTGATATAGACTGAAAAGATGAAAATATGTAGAGTTTAAATAAAGAAGAACCTGAAAGGATTGTTACATTCAAACAGCTCCACAGTCGATGAACAAAGTGAAGCTGTATCTATTGTGCTTCCACCTGGAAGAAGTAAAGGGGCTGCAAGGGATTAGGTCTTAAATGCTTGCACTTGTCAGCAGTGTGAAGTTGGTGATGAATAGAGTGTTACAAATAGATAAGAGTTTGAAGAGCTTTTTTGTAAATTGAGTGGAATGGCAATAGGTATTATAATGAGGATATGTCCCTGGAAATCCAGTAAGTAGGTGAGTTTGGGAACATGGAAGAAGAGTTTTGGGGATTATTGTCCCTGCAAATGTCCTGGTCCACAATGTTGTCTGCTTAACAGCCTATATTTTGCAAATGTCAATTTATACATGTGTTTGTGCATATAAAGCCTGCAATTCTGGAAAAAAACAGTCCTATTTTATCTGCATTTGTTCTCCTTCTGAAGATGTGCCTAGCAGTGTTTTCACATGTGTTGAAACTGAACCAGTGCCTTCCATTTTGTATTTGAAATATTTTCTTAACCAGGTTTAATCAAGGCCTAATGTATATACTTGCACAGTATTAGTATTGGTTCGGTTTTGGTGTATGTGGGGTAAAGTATTTTTGTGCAAATCCAGCCGTTTAATTGATGTATGAACCCAAGAAAGAGTTAATTCAATAATTAATTTAGATACAGGAAAATAGCTTCTGCTGAAGGTTTCAGATGACTGGAAAGGTCTCAGAAATTCATTATTCAAAGCTGAAGCATTGCTCATTATGCAGCAGTTAGATTGGGCTCATACAATGGGCAGAGTCAAAGTTTGCTTAAGTATAGCTTACAAGTGAAGGCAATTATAATTATATGATTAATATAAGGTAATTATAATTATTAGAGTTTACTAATGAAGGTAAACTAATAACGGTAATGAAGGCAATGACAGTCAGTTTGGTGTAGTGGTTAAGGCATCAGGCCAGAAACCGGGAGACTGTGAATTCTAGTCCTGCCTTGGGCCCAAAGACGCTGAGCCAGCCCTAGGAAGAAGGCAGTGAAAATCCATTTCTGAAAACCCTACCAAGAAAATGGATGGAAACTAATCAATGAGAAAAACAACCTGGAACTAAGGAGAAACTTCCTAACAGCGAGGACAATTAACCAGTGGAACAGCTTGTGTCCAGAAGTTGTGGGTGTTTCATCACTTCCAAGGTTCCTTCCAGCTCTATTCTGATTGATTGATTGATTGATTGATTGATTGATTGATTGATTGAAAATGGCAGGGAATTGTCCATGCAGTGTCCAAGAACTGGACACAATTAAACAGAAGAATAAAATGAACGCCTAGTTGTCACAGTTTGCACAAATACTAAACCAGGGAGGGTGCTTTTTCACAGTAACACGCAACTCTTAGCCAAATGAAATAAAGCACACTACAGTATCTATGGCGAAGGTTCCAATGAATAATCTACATTGGTTCAGGACGCTGAGGAGCCTCATTTATACCAGTGGAGATTCCCCAGCTGTTTTTTCATCTAGGAACATCTTGACCCCTTCACAGATATTTAAAAGCAGGATATTTGATATTATTGTCCAAGTAGATTTGAGTTCAGTTGCCAACAGCAAAGTCCTGTTTGCTGTTCCGTTATAAAAACTGAGTTTGAATGCGAGCAATATTTGAAATGCATTATTGTCCCTTGCCTCTCATTAGCACTAACAGGATTACAGGTACAACAAACGTCTAAGTGACAGCCAGTTCTTTAAAATCTCACACTTCCAAATGCACAGTCCCTGTCTGGATGGCAGTTGAGAGAACATCCCTCATTATCTGTTTTATTGCCCATATTATCTGCTGCATGTTCTGTACTGAATACAGAAAAAAAGTATTCTGGCCGAAACCCCATAAAATTAAGTTGTTATGGAAAACACAGAACATGGCTATCCTGTGTACCATGGCAGGTTTTGCTTAAATCACAGTTGACCCTCATAAAACTCTTACTGAGGAAAATAATGCTTTTACTCTTGCAATCATTTATATGGTTATTAACCTGACTTTATATAATTTTACATTTAGTTCACTAAAGTAAAGAGCCTTGGTAGTACAGGGGTTTAAGGCACCCTGTTATTAAGCTGGTTATTAAGACCCCAATTACTGCAGGGTTCGAATCTCGCCAAGGCTCAAGGTTGACTCAGCCTTCCATCCTTTCTAAGGTAGGTGAAATGAGGACCCAGTTTGTGGGGGCAATAAGCTGACTTTGTATAAATATACAAAAGGATGAAGGCTATTGCTGAGCACATTGTAAGCCGCCCTGAGTCTTCGGAGAAGGGCGGCATATAAATCAAATTTAAAAAAAAAAAGTGTTTGCTGTTTTATTGCATAGCTGATAACTACATTACCTATCCATAAGCTGGAACAATATATTAACTTAAATTTAAAAGGTACCAAAAGACAGAAAAGTCTGTGATCTCTCATGAAGTCTTTTACTGGATGAACAGAACTTGCAGCTGTCCAGATATGTTTTAGTGTTGATCACATTGGCAGGGCCTGCCGGAAATCGCTAACATCTGGAACACCATGGGTGCTTCTTCTTCTTCTAGATCATGGGTGTCAAAATTTGCCATGTCACATTGCTGTCACATGATGTATTGTGATGTTTTTCCCTTCACGAAGCTGAGATGGGTGTGGCCTACACGTGATACATCCAGCCTGTGGGCTGCCAGTTTGACGTCCCTGTTCTAGATCAAATTTTAAACTGCCAAAATGAAGCCGGCTTCTTGGCTTTGTCATTGGCCAAAAATAAGCCATTATTGGTACATTTTAGTAGCCAACATACCAGCAGATGAGCCGGGCTCTGTGTCTTTCCACATTCAAATAGCTTATGAGCCTCCGCTTGAGCATATTAATTTTACATTTAGGCGCTCTAACACTCAATTTATTCAGGGTTCTCCAGGGATGCTATTCAGCAGGTTCTGACAGGTTTTGCAGAACCGGTAGCGGAAATTTTGAGTAGTTCGGAGAACCGGCAAATGCCACCTCTGGCTGGCCCCAGGGTGGGGTGGGAATGGAGATTTTGCAATATCCTTCCTCCAGGAGTGGGGAGGGAATGGGGATTTTGCAGTATTCTTCCCCTGCCATGCCCATCAAGCCACACCATGTCCACCAAACCACACCCACAGAACCGGTAATAAAAAAAATTGAATTCCACCACTGGGGTCCTCCAAGTAGTATAAGGGAGATCAGATCCTTCAGCCATATCCTCCTTTAATGTTATTCCTTGCTCAATGATCTCCTTCCTCCATCTTTTAATTCGATTTTGCTCTTGTGTAGCCTCAAGATTGCTTGTTCTTGCCATAAAGCTGTAAAAGTACGAAGATTTGTATTTCTGCTGAATGAAGTACACTAGCTTTTCCCAAACCTCTATCTGAAGCTTAACTTCTATAAGGAACAACAGAATTCCATCCTTGTTGCCTCTTCTGTCAACTCTAAAACTTGGGGGGGGGGAGAAATTGGTTTTAATGGATGGGGAATCTGCATGCATCTCCCAGTTCTGCTCAAATACATTTACTCTTCCATAAAAGGTTTCTCAATCAGTCCTTACAAAAACCATCACATTCTTAACAATCTTCTAAAATGGCTAAGATACTTTGGAGTGGAAAAAATCAAACACAGAGAAAATGGGTGGAGATCTCATTGCCAGCGAAAGTATAGCTTTCGAAAGATTATTATGCACCATTCCTTTATTAGATTCCCTATCCATGCAACTAGGTTTGCAAATCTGGCAGTTTATTAGTTCCCTGATGGATCACCTTAATTTATTCTCTCTTATTTGGCAGTGCATTTGAAGAGGTAGGAACCAACATCTCCACACCAGAAAGGCTCTGATGGCCAGCAACAACACCACCAGCATAGCACAAGCAAGGAAGCTGGTGGAACAGCTCAAAATGGAGGCAAATATCGACAGAATAAAGGTAAAAACCATTTAGCACTCTAATGTAACTTTGGGGTGGGATTATTCTAAAGAGGTCTTGTACAAACTGATGCCCTTCAGATGTATTGGTACCCACTTACTATCTTCTCCAGACAGCACTCCCTTCAGAGGTGGTATTCAGCAGGTTCTGACCAGTTCTGGAGAACTGGTAGCGGAAATTTTGAGTAGTTCGGAGAACCAGTAAATACCACCTCTGACTGGCCCCACCCCCATCTATTCTCTGCCTCCCAAGTCCCAGCTGATCGGGAGGAAATGGGGATTTTGCAGTAACCTTCCCCTGGAGTGGGGAGGGAATGGAGATTTTACAGTATCCTTCCCCTGCCACGCCCACCAAGCCACGCCCACATATCCGGTAGTAAAATATTTTGAATTCCATCACTGACTCCCTTTATTTCTTAGCTACAGGTAGTCCTCCACTTGCAAGCATTTGCTTAACGACCACTCAAAGTTATGACAAAAAGTGACTTACAACCAGTCCTCTCACAACTGTTGCAAGTCTCTGCAGTCACATTATTAAATTTTGGGCCCTTGGCAATTAGTAAATGTTTACAACGGTTGCAGGGTCCCTGGTCATTTGTGATCTTTCCAGGGAGTGTCCAACCCAAGGATGGAAGTCAGATTCATCTAACAACCACACGATTCACTTTATGACTGCATCGCTTAGCAATGGAATTCTGCTCCCAATTGTGGTCATAGGTCGAGAACTATCTGTATTGAAAAAAAGCGCTCTGAAAGTTTATAAAGGATCTTTTCATGTGAGAAAAAAAATGTATTGCAGTAATAAACTTATTTGTACGAAGTGTTGAAAGCACATTGGTGAGTCAGCGGCGAGTGCTTGGGGATAAATTAAGTAATCCCAAACTCTTTTGATCTCAATTTCAAAATTGAAATTATCTTGGATGTTCCATAGATGGTCTCAGTTGAGAGAGCGGACTGGGATTTGCTTTGATTTTGCAGGGTCTTTTGATACTGCTGGCCACACATCTTGTGGAAGCAAGGCATAGAGATGTGATGGTTCCACCATTTATCTACGGGGTGAATCCCCAAAGATAGCATTTGGGGTGATAGTTCTATTTGTTGCTGTGGCATTTGTGAAATAAGGTCCTGCAGGTTTCACCTTTATGTCTTTTCATATCCGTATGAAGTTGCTGGATGAACTCATCAGAGAATCTGAAGTGAAGCATCATCAATCTGTGGTTGGCACCCAGATGTACCTATCTTTGTCATCTGAGTCAAATGAATGAAAGCCAGTTTGGTCTAATAGCTAAGGCACCAGGGTAGAAATAGGTGACTGTGAATTCTAATCCTGCCTTAAGCATGAAAGTCAGCTGGGTGACCTTGGACCAGTCACTCCTGTCAGCCCACAGTGTCAGGAGCAGCTGACACTTCCTGTCATAATCAGTGGAGCAACTCATCCGATTAACCCATCTGAAAAAAGTGGAGCCTCCATTTGCAGGAAGATGCTAGGAAATAAACTGTATCAAAAGTATGGGTGTTAGATAAAGAATAGACAATTGAATACCTACCAGCATTTCAACTATGCTTAAAGGGCAGTTGTAAATGAAACCCAAAACATCTATCAGATATCAGACTATTAATCCATTCTAGACTAACCACTGGACTCAGCCTGAATAGGAACCAATACATTTTCAATGTATTGTATATGTAATTGGATAGTTTGCATGCCTAGAAATGTGGGATACGTTCTGTTCTAGATAGGACTGTATTGCTTCTAAAAGATCATGTGTATAACTGAGGGCTAATAATGTGCCCTTCTGTCAGAGGTCTTGGGATCCTTCCTTGGTATAGGTTAGAGCAGCAGCCCCCAACCTTTTGAGCACCAAGAACCGGTTCCATGGAGAGAGGTTTTTCCGGGGATCAGAATAGTTTCTCTTACTGCCTGCATCCTACGAATGGGACTTTACTTGTTTGCATGGCCTGGTTTGTGCCATGCCACGAACCGGTGCCAGTCCACAGACCAGGAGTTGGAGACCCCTGGCTTAGGGGTTAATCCTTGGTCAAGCAATGTCTGTCATTTTAGTGGCTATATTTCTTTCTTGTACCATCTCTGGACAGGAATCATCTACCTATGGTGTCAGATGCTCTGGCAATTCAATGTATGGCTATCCAACTAGTATCAACTGCATACACCAAACTATTAATAAATATATACAGATGGAAGCCTTTTACTTATACCAATTATAAGAAATCTACACCATGTCCTTGTTGGGTTTGCGGCCCAATTCAACATGCTACTTTGACCTTTAAAGTTCTAAACAGGAGATGAAGAGGCATGATATCCCAGAGAAGTTGCCTAAATGTGGATTCTTGGTCCAGATATAGGATTAGAAATAGATTATTGATCAGACTTTCCAAACTGATACTCTCCTGTTATATTGTAACTGCATCTTCTGGAATCCCCAGCCACTATAAAGAAAGATATCAACCATCCTCAGGCTATGTGCCTCCCAGATGGGTCAAGTTCTAGAATTCTCAGTAATCACCATGTTAATTAGGAATTGGGTGAGATGGAGTGGAGTGGAGAAGGTTCACCTGTCCACATGCATAAACACGCATGTAAAAAAAAGAGCATCCCCATATTCATGAAGGGTGTGATGTCTTAATGGTTAAAGACCTTGAGCTTGTCAGTTGGAAGCCTGACAGCCTGGATTCAATGCTCAGGTGCTGTGCAACAGAGTGAGCTTCCTTGTCTCAGCTCCTGCCAATCTATCAGTTCGAAAGCATGCAAATGTGAGTAGATAAATAGGTACCAGTTTGGTGGGATGGTAATGGCATTCTGTGCACTTCGGCTTATAGTCATGCTGGCCACATGACCATGGAAGTATCTTTGGACAACGTTGGCTCCCTCAGCTAGGAAATGGAGATGAGCACTGCTCTCTAGTAAAGGTACATGGTGGCTCAGTGGCTAAGATGCTGAGCTTGTCGATCAAAAGGTTGGCAGTTCAGCAGTTCAAATCCCTAGTGCTGCATAATGGGGTGAGCTCACATTACTTGTCCCAACTTCTGCCAACCTAGCAGTTCTAAAGCACATAAAAAATGCAAGTAGAAAAATAGGGACCACCTTTGGTGGGAAGGTAACAGCATTCCGTGCGCCTTTGGCACTTAGTCATGCCAGCCACATGACCACGGATACGTCTTTGGACAGCGCTGGCCCTTCGGCTTTGAAACGGAGATGAGCATCGCCCCCTAGAGTCGGGAACGACTAGCACATATGTGCGAGGGGAACCTTTACCTTTACCTTTACTGCTCTCTAGAGTCAAACTTAACTGGATTGAAGAAACCTTTATCTTTATAATTACTCACATGGACCAAATGTTATCACACCTTTTCATGGACAGCAGCTACACCCTTATATATTTACCAGGTCTAAAACCAGGTCTTCACACATTCACCTCATGAGGAAATGTTCGTTGGCACAACAATTTGGCACCTCTTTGCTGTGAGCAAAGGGATGTGTCTCCAGCTTTCCCACATCCTATCCTTAAACCATGGGGGATAAATGGCAGCAATTCAAAAATAGCAGGAAAATATTTTGTTGCAATATGTTGTTGCAAATTAAAGATAGGTTTGTTACTCACAGCAAGTGTGGAGACAGTCTGGGAGATGTTAAGGCTCAGGATAGGCTCTCCCCTTGGATTTCACTTCTTGTATAAAGGTAAAGGTTCCCCTGACACATATGTGCTAGCCGTTCCGGACTCTAGGGGGTGGTGCTCATCTCTGTTTCAAAGCCAAAGAGCCAGCACTGTCCGAAGATGTCTCTGTGGTCATGTGGCCGGCATGACTAAATGCCAAAGGCGCACGGAACGCTGTTACTTTCCTACCAAAGTGGTCCCTATTTTTCTACTTGCATTTTTTACGTGCTTTTGAACTGCTAGGTTGGCAGAAGCTGGGACAAGTAACGGGAGCTCACCCCGTGACGCGGCACTAGGGATTCGAACTGCTGAACTGCCGACCTTTCGATTGACAAGCTTAGCGTCTTAGCCACTGAGTCACCGTGTCCCTTCACTTCTTGTATAACATAAGTGAAAAAAGAAAGAATTATATTCTCCGTCAAAGTGTTAGTAACTTTTCCATATAGACTCTTAATCTGGAAATCTGGAAATTTATCGCCATGTGTTGTATCCCTAAGTCAAAGAGGAATCTCACTTATCACTGACTCTGTCTGGAACGTTAATCTTTTTTGATGCAACCTCCCCTAATAGCTCTGATTGGAATCTGAAAGAGCCCCGCCCTGAGGTCTGATATAGTTAGCCTCAGATACAAAAGCTCCAGATTGCACAGTCTCACTCTCTTCTCCATCAGTTACTATAGCAACCGCAAGCCTCACCAGTGAAGCTTGGCATCTTTACAAAGAGGGCTAGAAGCACCTCGCGTATGAAAAACCTGCCACTCGCACACAAAAGAAGCAATCCCAAGTGGTAACCGATGGCACTTGATCTGGGAAATGGTGCATGCTCTTTTTGGGGGCGTGGGGGGGGGGGCGAGTCTCCCAAACATAAACCTCTTAAGATTGCATGGGCATTTTAAATGTAGAGCAGGCTAGATTGCTGCACCCCTGCACTCTCCTCAAGATTGGGCTAAGGCACCTGGATGAGCGAAAAACAGCTTTTTTAAGCTCTGGTGGGAAATGCTTAAGATTTAAGGAAATCAGTTCTGGGCTCTGAAGGGGGAATGGGAGGTGTGTGCGTTGCTTCTGGGAGGAACAGGTTGCCCACAACTTGCAGGGAAATGCAGAGTCACCTTCAGGATAATGAGTAGGCCACAAGCAAAACTGGTAGGATCAGTTCAGTCCATATGGATTGCCCACAAGCTGCACCACTGGCCCTTCAGTCCCTCAGTGTCCTTCCATTTGATTCCTTCAGGACATCCCTCTCTTGACTTCTCTTCCCATTTATCACTCCACTGTCAGGGTGGTCAGCCATGGCTCTGTCCCAGCAAGCCATGCCTCCAAAAGCATCCGTGGAGAACTGTCAAAATGGCAGCCAGAACAACACAATTGAACCCCTGCCATTTATTTACGCAGATCACATACAATGCACGTCAAAAAAAAGGGGGGAGGGACATGAGTTTATCCCCTTTGACACCCCTTGCAAATGTCCCTGAACCCTCAAGCCTTTGTCCCCAAGAGTTTTACTGTTTGAAAACTGGCAGCCAGGCAAGAAGGATTGGTCAAGCAGGGAATTGGCTTTGAGTTGTTGCACAGCTGCAAGAGACTTAGGTTGACTCCCTCTAAGTTCTATGGGACTATCTGTTTGTTCCCCAGAGAAGGCAAACAATCTTTTTTTTTTTTTTTAATTTGATTTATATGCCGCCCTTCTCCGGAGACTCAGGGCGGCTTACAATGCGTTAAGCAATAGCCTTCATTCTTTTATATATTTTATACAAAGTCAGCTTATTGCCCCCACAAACTGGGTCCTCATTTCAACTACCTTAGAAAGGATGGAAGGCTGAGTCAACCTTGAGCCTTGGAGAGATTCGAACCAGCAGAAATTGCAGGCAGCTGTGTTAATAACAGGGTGCACTAAACCACTGTACTATCAAGGCTCTTCCTATCAAGGAATCTAGGGAGATTCCTGTATTACAGCCAGAATAAAATAGTCTGCTTGAATCCTACACATACTGATTTGGTTGCTTGCACTTTGCATTTGTTTTGCCAAGACTTCTGGTCTGCCTCTCTAGGGGAAGCAGCTCAGGTGGTCATCATTTGCTGACAGCTTACCAACATCTCACCTGAGCACCTTCAGTGACTTCTCCATTGCTCTTTAGTGGCAGAGGAAGAAATCCAGTCGGACTCCCCCTCCTGTAGCATCAGAGACCTGTTGTTTCATTAAGCTAGCATTTTGCACCCAAATCCAACATTATTCCACAAACCCTGATTTAGTATATCATGTTTCTCTGAAAATAAGACCCTGTCTTATATTTTTTTGAACCCCAAAATAAGTGCTTGGTCTTATTTTCAGGGATGTCTTATTATTTGGGGGCACATGGAGCAAGATGGGGCTCCTCTTGCCGTCTTACCTGATTTCCAGCTCTGTCTCCCTAACCGTAACCAGAGGAAATGGCTGTGCATGCATTTAAATATTTTCGGGGAGGGCTTATTTTCAGGGGGGGTTATTTTAGCGCATGTGCTCAAAAGCCCAATTGGGCTTATTATCAGGGGATGTCTTATTTTTGGGGAAACAGGATATGTATGCGTTAGAAAAAGAGAAGGAAGAAATGAAGCTAACTTTTAAATGCCAAGAACAATATGGGATTTGGGACTGTCTTAGGGTACACAGTCCCTTGAGTTTAATTGGCTCTGATCCATTTGCAGGAGCAGGGAAATTGGGGCCAAAGAAGGGAGCCTAGAATTGCAAGAAATGTAGGGATCCAGATGGGTTATTTTCCTCGACTTTAATATGAATTAAAATGAGAGAAGATTTTTAATCCCTTTCTCTCCTGAAAAAGGAGAGGTTGCTTTCAACGATCTTTGTAGCAGATGAAATGCCAGTATAAGGGAATATGCATTTGCCTTTTTGAAAAAAAGGCAGCTTATGGCACATAAATGCTTGACGTCACCTTAGATCCTGTTGGCACAAAAGGTCATTTTCATTTTGTGCAGAAAACTTTAAAAGTGTGTAAACTCAACCTCTTCACTTGGATGAGACATCACAGATCAGCATCTAAAAGTTCAGTTCCCTAACTTGAGCAAGATTGAAAAATGTGAGTCCTATGTGAGTCACTTGGTGACAAGATTCACACATGCTAAACCCCAAATCTGTGCTAATGAGCCATGGTTGATGAGTTCCCATAACACTATGCCTCCACAAACCATATTGTAGTTTACCCTTGGTAGCCTGGTAAGCACAGGTTGCTGGGGTCAAAGAAAGAAGAATCCTGGCATGGCAAGATATGTGAGGATCGAGATGAGCTCAAAGAAATGAGTTTGTGCAAGATCACTAAGCTAAAACAAGGCATACTACCTCAAGGTTTAGCAAAATGAGTTTCTGCTAGTCTTTCTTCTAAGAATGTATTTGGGAGCAATAAAGGAGAATATTTGTAGCTCACGGTTGAATTATGGGGTCCTTGGTGGTCTCTGGGCTTGGTTGTTTTCTTGCAGATATTTCATTATCCAAACTAGATAACATCATCAGGGCTCTGCAGTGCTCTAGTATGGGTAATGAAACATCTTCAAGAAAATAATAGGATAGGATAGGATAGGATAGGATAGGATAGGATAGGATAGGATAGGATAGGATAGGATAGAATAGAATAGAATAGAATAGAATAGAATAGAATAGAATAGAATAATAGAGTTGGAAGGGACCTTGGAGGTCTTCTAGTCCAACCCCCTGCTTAGGCAGGAAACCCTACCCCACTTCAGACAAATGGTTATCCAATCTCTTCTTAAAAACTTCCAGTGTTGGAGCATTCACCACTTCTGGAGGCAAGTTGTTCCATTGGTTAATTGTTCTAACTGTCAGGAAATTTCTCCTTAGTTCTAAGTTGCTTCTCTCCTTGATCAGTTTCCATCCATTGCTTCTTGTCCTACCCTCAGGTGCTTTGGAGAATAGCTTGACTCCCTCTTCTTTGTGGCAGCCCCTGAGATATTGGAACACTGCTATCATGTCACCCCCTAGCCCTTCTTTTCATTGAACTAGACATACCCAGTTCCTGCAACCGTTCTTCATATGTTTTAGCCTCCAGTCCCCTAGAACACATAGGACCCTTCACTTAATTTGACGTTTCCTTGTCCAACTGGCTGCACGTCTTTGCAATTTAAGAACAGCTACTCTGGAATATCAAAAGAACCTAAACCGTCTTTTTATTTGCAGGTATCCAAAGCTGCGGCAGACCTGATGGCGTACTGTGAAGCCCATGCCAAGGAAGACCCCTTATTAACTCCTGTCCCTGCTTCAGAAAATCCATTTAGAGAGAAGAAGTTCTTCTGTGCCATTCTGTAAATCTCACAGGAGCCTGACTCCAATTTGGGCTGCCCTGGACACTGATGTAGAGATTTTTCAGCAACGTGGACCAGTTTCTAGAGTCCACTTACTTTAAGAAAAATATATCAAACCACCTGGAAGTTTACAGAGAAGTGCATGATTTAAAAAAAAAAAAAAGTGAATTCCTGCCTTCTTTGGAGAACGAGTTAATAACGATGTTGACCTACATCAAGAGGCTAAAGATCTTGACATCTGCAGAGTTGCCTTGAGGAGGAGGAGGGAGGGGAGGGGGGAAATGTGTAAAAGTGTACATTTAATTTTCACTTTTGCTCTGACCAAGCCAAACTCTGTTGGCTTTCTCTGAAACAAAAATGAGGGTGCGCAGAGCAAGGTTGCGAATGACGCAATGGGGTATGTGTATGTAACCTCGATTATTTTGTTTTGCTTTTCCCAAATGTCACTCTTATTTATGTTGAAATGTAAAATAATTGCAATGGATTCAATTTATTCTAACGTTCCTTAGTGTGGAGTGTTGTGCGTATTTAGCATTTTAGAGTAGTGCCACACGAGGGAGGGGGGTGAGTGGGTGGGGGGCAGGGATCCAGTCGCAGTAGCCTATCCGTCTAAACATTTTATCAAAGATTTAGTTGAGACCGTCTCCTTGCTTTTCACAAGCCTACAGGGCTGTCTTGTGCATTCCTAGCATACTTAGTATTGCTGTTTTCTAACATTTGTATTTGGTAGCTTTTGTTCTGCTAGTAAAATGTATGTTGTATTGGATTTTGCGGGGTTTTCTTTTCTTTTTTTTTTTTTTAGATTTTTGTATCCCACCTTTATTATTTTTACAAATCGCTCAAGGCAGTGAACATACCTGATACTCCTTCCACTCCTCCTATTTTCCCAAAACAATAACAGCCCCTGGTGAGGTGAGTTGGGCTGAGAGAAAGTAACTGGCCCAAAGCAGAGATGAAATCCAGCAGGTTCTGGCAGGTTCCGGAGAACCGGTAGCGGAAATTTTGAGTAGTTCAGAGAACCGACAAATACCACTTCTGGCTGGTCCCAGAGAGGGGTGGGAATGGAAATTTTGCAATATCCTTCCCCCAGGAGTGGGGAGGGAATGGGGATTTTGCAGTATCCTTCCCCTGGACTGGGATGGGAATGGAGATTTTGCAGCATCCTTCCCGTCCCACCAAGCCATGCCACACCCACCAAGCCACGCCCACAGAACCGGTAGTAAAAAAATTTGAATTTCACCACTGGCCCAAAGTCACCCAGATGGCTTTCATGCCTAAAACGGAACTAGAACTCACATTCTCTCGGTTTCTAGCCTGGTGCCTTAACCACTAGATCAAACTGTTCTCTTTACCTTATTTTCCAGTGTCTTCTGCTATTAATTGAGAGTTAGCAAATTTCAACCTTAACAGATTTGCTTTGGTGGTAAACCATAAATCATGGTTTATTGTACAGAACACAACCAATATGTGTTTTAATACAAAGCTTAAATAATCGCTGAGGGAAATGCAGAAATGCAGTTACTGTCTGAGTACACATGCTATAATTGCCTGTAGTTAACTGGTTTATTCAGTTAATGTTCTGAGTTAACCTGAGATAATAAAGTATACTGATGTAAAACTAACAACATGGATTGGTTCACACAGTATACTAAGCTTAAAAAAAGGGTTGTAATTCAGTTTGTTCTGTGAAAGCATGCTTGCCTCAGCATTGGAATACAGGAATTGAAGAATGAAATAATAATAGAAAATTGACAGCAGAATCAATTATCCAGACACATGGAAGCTAAACTGCTATCTTTTGGGGATGCTTTAAGTTCGATTTCTGCATTCATTAAGAGATGGGTCTCAATTTGCCCTTTCTATTGTATGATTCTTTGTAAGCAAGAATATACAGTAGACATATGTCTTCAGTTTTCCATATGCTACTCAATTGCAGCTGCTAAAAGTTCCAGCTAACATGGCTAAAGATGAGCAACACTCAAGAATTGGGGTTCAAATCTCTGCTTTAAAGCAGTGTATCTCAGCCTGAGTAACTTTAAGATGTGTGGACTTCAATTCCCAGAATTTCTCAACCAGTATGCTGACTGGGGAATTCTGGGGGTACATCGTTGCTGAGGCTGTGAAACTCTGCTTTAAGGTCTCCTTATAGTCGGAAGTAGGGGGTGTGGTGGCTCAGTGGCTAAGATGCTGAGCTTGCCGATCGAAAGTTGGGCAGTTCAGCGGTTCGAATCCCTAGTGCCGTGTAACGGGGTGAGCTCCCGTTACTTGTTCCAGCTTCTGCCAACCTAGCAGTTCGAAAGCACGTAAAAAATGCAAGTAGAAAAATAGGGACCAGCTTTGGTGGGAAGGTAACAGCGTTCATGCGCCTTTGATGTTTAGTCATGCCGGCCACATGACCACGGAGATGTCTTCGGACAGCACTGGCTCTTTGGCTTTGAAATGGAGATGAGCACCGCCTGCTAGAGTTGGGAACACATAGCACATATGTGCGAGGGGAACCTTTACCTTTACCTTATAGTCGGAAATATTTGGCCAAATGTGTTGACAGGGTGTCTTCACACAAAACAGCATTTCCTGTCTGTACCAGGTACGTAATTGGTTATGATCCACTTGGTTGCCCATCATACTGGAATTAGAAAGTCAGTGAAAACTACAGACCAATACTTCTAAAAGCTGAATAAGTAATTCCTTCTTGCTCATCAAGGAAATCAAGGCAATTTATGAGGCCTCAGACTCCATTACTTAATTTTTGGTGTTTTTTTCTGTGCTGAAGGGACAGTAAACGTGTGCTGGAGATACAAGAAGCAAGGAAGTTCTGATATATTTAATTAATGGAATATTTCATTTGGAAGCTCTTAAAAAGCAATGGGTAGCAAAATAACACATTCTTCCTATCAAACTAGGAGCTGATTGCTTTGCTTTCCCGCAGGGCTTTTCTCCTTGCAGGAAGACGGGGCACTGATTTAGTGAGGAGATCATTGACCTCTCAGTGGGGCTGGTTTTCCCAGAGGAGAAGCTGTAACCTAATTCTCTGCTGTTTCTTGCATTATTGTGCAAACGATGACTGCTGGTTAGCCAAATGGGATTTAATCTGGTTTTGTCCTTGGTCTTCTGTAAAATCCATACCTTGCCTTGTGAGGAAAAATGCAAAATTAACACATGTTTTCATGCCTTGATTAGCGAGCTACACCTCAGTTTAATTCTGTGTATTAAACAGCACTTACTAACATGATACAACCTCCTCAGGTAACACACACTTAATGTTTTATTACAATAGGAATTTAAATAACAAATCCAGAAATAATCATATACATACACATACATAGACCAGGATTTTCTTCTTTTGCAATAAGCAACATTATATGAAAAATGCAAAATAAATATATGCCTCCAAAAATGCAGGTTAATCAACAATCACAGAAAAATGTCCCAATAACACTTAGACTTATATACTGCTTCATAATGCTTTACAACACTAAGAGGTTTACAGAATCAGCATATTGCCCCAACAATCTGTGTCCTCATTTTACCAACCATTTTATCCGAAGGATAAAAGGCTGAGTCAACCTTGGGACAGTCAGAATCAAAGTCCTGGTAGTGGGCAGTCAATCTGCCATACTGGATTCTAACCACTGGGCTACCAATCAGAAAACTACCTAGACCAAGTGGCAGAGAAAAGGTGACGTTAGCCAAACCTCTCATTCCATTTCAGACCTTAAAAGTATCATAAAGGTTAGGATTCTGTGCTAGCTGTTTCTTGGCCATGATTTGTTACATGAGCCAACTTTGAATTTACATAAGCCATAAACCGTGGTTTTCAAATTATAACATTAGGATTCATATAATAAGACAAAACCAAACAAGTTACATTATTTTTATGTTTGTGTTGTGCGAATTCAGTCTATCACTCCAATTAGAATGATCACATGCTATGCCAAGTTCAAATGTGACTGACCAGTTCATGTGTGTTCACACAACAAGCTTAGCCAGATCAGGTAACTAGCAATTTCATTTGCAAATATAGCAAGTTTTATTAATGTCGACCGTGGTTAGTTGTTTTCTTTTTGTGGCATTGCAGGTTGTGCTCAGCCAGCCCATTTGGCTAGCTTATTTGAATTCCTAAAACTTGATTGATTGGATAACCAGGCTAATGTTTGGATAACCAGGCTAATATTTGCAGAAAGTCAGTATATTTAATGGTCTAATGCAGAACTGTCAAACTCACAGCCTGCAGGTTGGATGCGTCATGTGCTGGCCACGCCCATGCCCGGTTTAGCGGAGGGAAAAGTGGCAATACGTCATGTGACACCACGGTGACGACGCGAGTTTGACACCCCAGATGTAATGTGTTGAGTTAATCCATTTAAATGAGTAAACTCAGACCAAATAAACCATGGGGTGGTATATTACAGGAACAGAGTCTTCTAGAACCAAACTAGGTCTTGTCTTTAGGCCTGGAAACTTTTCTCGAAACTTATGCATTACTTTGAATAACCTTCCCAAACCATCCCAGATGTGATGTATTGCCCTAAGGTAGTACTAGAGTCCAGTTAAGTACTAAAGTTCTTGCCATATTGTGTAACAACTTGCACAGTTAACTATAACAGTAAGTTATAGTAGGAAACAGCTGGCAGGTTGAGAAAAAGCCCTCTGGAATATCATTCAGACGGGGAGAAAAGAAGAGGCAGATGCTGTCTGCAATATTTCATGGTGTCTTATATGCCATATTTGTTCCTGTAGGAGTCAATGTTTTGTTACTTTCAGCTACTTGGAGAGAAATTCTGATGGAAAAGCTACTTGTTAAAAGAAAGAAAATCAAGAGCCTAATTGTAGGCTATCAGATATACTTACTGAGATTAGTCAGCCCAGTGAAAAAGAAGTTGAAAAGAATCTCCCATTCAGACAACCCACAGGTACACTGCAGGGTGTGTGGAGGGGGCTATGCAATGTCTTGGACCTTCTTGGGATCTCCTTCTCCCCACCCCCACCCCAATCTGTTTTCAAAATGATGGATTATGTTGTATGTGTTTTCAAGTTTTTCCTACAAACTAACCAACTGTTAATGTGGATATTTACTTGAAGGCAGACTTAAATTCCTGCCGGAAACCCTAAATCCAGAGTAGGCAACTTGGCGTTTCTGACTGTACTTCATATCATCCCTTATCAAGTTGGCCAGCTGATGAGAGGAGCTGAAATCCAATTATTTGGAGAATGCCTGCTCACTTGCCCCCGTTCTGGAAACCACATTCTGGAAACCAAAAGCTGTACTTAGACTGCATGCCTCAGCCAATACTGCTTCTGTCTACAAAAACGGGGAAAATCTAGTCATATCATCATAGGCCCTGGATAAATCACTCTGTATCTGACTGATCTAAGCGCATGTGGTCAGCAGCTTTCTTCTGATCATATACAAGATCTTCAAGGAAGATGGTTGCTGTGCACTTCATAGATAAATTAATGCCTTGCTGTGATACTACTACTTTGCATAACTGGAACATATATCTATTTAAATCTGCAAACTTCTTGAAAAGCCCTCTAGTGGGTAATTTAGGTAAATGCCAATTAATCAACTCACAGCCACTAGAGAGGATCATACTTCACAAATCACACTAAATTAGCTAAACAACCCTCAATGGCCTGGTTCGGGCATTACACTAAGCTCTAAACTGTGAATTACAATGTCGTGATGTACTCAAAATGCATAATTATGACTTCACTTTGAATTTCCAGCATTTAAGGGGCTGCCATAAAAAAAGACGGGCCCCAACCTATTCTCCAAAGCACCTGAAGGCAGGACAAGAAGCAGTGAAAGGAAACTAATCAAGGAGAGAAGCAACCTGGAACTAAAGAGAAATTTTCCTGACAGTGAGAACGATTAATCAGTGGAACGGCTTGCTTTCAGAAGTTGTAGGTGCTCCATCACTGGAGGTGTTTAAGAGATTGGAGAGCCACCTCTCTGAAATGCTATAGGGCAGTGATGGCTAACCCTTTTGCTGTTGTGTGCTAAAAGTGGGGGGAGCATGAGGGGTCACGCATGCACGTGCCCACACCTATAATTCAATGCGCCCTGCCCCCTTGTGCAACCTCCCCACGCTCCCACGCGATGGCACGGTGGGCCTGATAGGCCCGTGTTTTGCCCTTCCCAGGCTCCAGAGGCTTTTCTGGAGCATGGGGAGGGCGAGAAACGGCCTTCTCCACCCCCCAGAGGACCTCCAGAGGCCAGAAACAGCCCGTTTCCCAACTTCCGGTGGGCCCAGAAGGCCCGAAAATCAGGTGGCCGGTGCGCACATGCGCACTGGAGCTGAGCTAGGGCAACGCTTGTGTGCCCACAGATATGGCTCCATGTGCCACCTGTGACACGCGTGCTATAGGTTCGCCATCACAGCTATAGGGTCTCCTGCTTGCGCAGAGGGTTGGACTAGAAGACCTCCAATGTCCCTTTCAACTTGTTATTGTTAACATATCATCCAAACCAATAATAGTGATGTGTAAATCATGGGGTTTTCCTGTTTAGTGGGGGGGGAGAAACTTGTGTTCCCCCACAATCTTATTTACAACCCAAAAGCTACCATCAATGTGATAAAGCATTGGGGAGGGGGCATTAATGCTACTGGGGAGAGCATTAACAGTTAATGTTTGTGAGCAGTAGAACATTTAAAAATCCTCCATAATCTTTACAATTACCTAAATTTGTATATATCATGAATGATCAACAACCACAGATGACTCCATGTACCAAGTGAAGATAAAAACCCAATTAAAATATAAGGGTGAACTCCCATCATTGCTTCCAGTATTTCTCTCAGATGACACTACTTTAATAGCCAGATACAAAGGTTCTGCAAGCTATGATTATAAAAGTCAAGGAACACAGTGAAAAACTGGGACTGAAATTAAATACAAAGAAAACCAAAGTAATGATAACTGGCACAGTGGCCAGTCTTAGAAATGACAATGAAGAAAATGAAGTGGTGGGTAGCTTCAGCTTTATAGGATCAATCATCAACAATAAAGAAATAAGCAGTGAAGAAATATGCCACGGACTAGTGCTTGGTAGAGCAAGCATGAAGGCCTTGGAAAAGATATTCAAATGCTGTGATACAATTGTACCAGTGGTGGGTTGCTCCCAATTCGCGCGAACCATGGCAGCAGCAGGAGGCTCTGCCCACCCACCCAGATGTCATCAAAACCGCTCTGCGCATGCGCTGAAGAGCTGCATGCTTGCAAAGCGAGCACTTGCAAAGCGATAGCAAACCGGTAGCACTGGGATTTGAAACCCACTACTGAATTGTACCTACAAAGATCAGATTACTGTAGGACAAGCAATGGTATTCCTTGTGACACTTTATGGGAGCAGAAGTTGGACTTGGAAGAAGCGGAATAGAAAGAGTATTGACTCTTTTGAAGTTTGATGTTGGGGAAGACTCCTGAGAAGAGTATGGACAGCCCAGTGGTGGGTTCCTCCCGGTTCGGTCCGGTTCGGCTGAACCGGTAGCGGTGAGATATGACGTCACCAAACCGGTTCTCCCCCCCGCCCTCCCACCCCCCCACGTTATTCTTAGCTTTTATTTGGCCCCACCCCCAATCTATTGCTGCCTCCTGAGTCCCAGCTGATGACTAGAGGGAAAAAAACTGTTTAAACTCTTGCCGCCGGGCTTCAAAGGGCCGTCCTACAGCTGATCAGCGTTCAAAGCAAACAAATGAGTCGGGTCGTAAGTGCGAGGACTGGTCGTAAGTGCGAGGACCTTCCAGAAATGACTCTGACCAGCTAGCCACGCCCACCTAGTCACATGACCTCCAAGCCACGCCCACAAAATAAGCCACGCCCACAGAACCGGTAGTAAAAAAATTTAGAACCCACCCCTGGGACAGCCAAGAAAACAAACTGATGGATCATGAAACAAATCAATGCAGAGTTCTCATTCAAGACACAATTGACTAGGCACAAATTATTCTAGTTTGGGTATACTATGCAAAGACCTAGCTTTCTAGAAAAGGCTTTAATGATGGGGAAGGGGGAAGGGGGAAAAAAATGCTGACCAGCAGCAAGAGGGATGGACTTAGTTATAGTAGCAATGGGTGCATCATTTGAAGATCTGAAGGAACAAGTTAAGGACAGATCATCATGAAGAAAATCTGTATGTCGTTACTAAAAAACCTGATTTGATAGCACATAATTGTAATATTTCATTTATTTGAATTTCTTCTGTAATGCAGTCCTCTAATTCATTTTATTTGTGTTGCTTTAAGTTCTTAGTATTTTTACTGAATGTTGTAATTTGCATTATCATATGAAATGCATCTTTACCCACCATTTAGGTGTCCAGAATAGGAATAACTAACAAGTAATTTTGGTGAGAAATCAGATAACAAAAATAATACTCTTGCTATTACAACATCTGTAAATTACTTTTAGGGAAGGAGCACAATACATTTGAAAGTAAAATTCAGTGATTAAATTAGATAATTAAATTAAATTACATAAGCACAATATAGAACCCTGCAATTAAGCAAGATAAGCACTAAAAAGAACATACGTAACAGGTATAAAAAATCCTTCAGGGTATGTTTATATTATGTGTGTGTAAGTTATTTTTCTTTTCTTTTCTTTTTTTTTTTTGGTTCTGTTTTGTTTAACTAAAGGCCAAGAAACAAACTATGTTACACAGATTTTTAATTAAGTTTTGGGTTTCTGATCGTTTATCTTTTAAAATTAGGCAAAGGAAACTTAACACAGTGAAGTCACCCTGATCCTCACCCAAGAAAAAATCGAGCAATAAATAGGAACACCATAGAACTAATAGCATACTTGTTCATACTGGTACAACTCCCATCATTCTCCTGTATTATATAACCTATTCTTAAATTTCTTAAACAATTCGTTCCCATGCATTTAACAAGTGTTTCTTCAAACTTGGCCACTTTTAAGACAAGTGGACTTCAGTTCCCAGAATTCCCCAGCCGGCTTGCATTCTGGGAGCTGAAGTCCACGTCTTAAAAGTGGCCGAGTTTGAGGAACATTTGCATTCATATTTCGGACACAAGGCACAAATAATCCACTGCTGACGTTTTTGCTCCCCTGCATCTCTATCTTTTCATCTCTTGGATTTCTTGAAGTTTTCCAAGAAAGGAGATGGCGTGCCGGGCTCTAATCATAAATGATTTAAAAATTCTGCAAGGTCAATTCTGGCCCGAAACAAAAGCTGCCCTAAGAACGGAAACACGCGTTAAAATAATCCTACTTTTAAAAATCTCCTTTCCCTTCCTGTCCAAAGGCTTGCCTTCTTTCTTAACTGGCTGCTGACGTTGTCAGTCAAACCGTTTAACCAATCATTTTCGCCTTTTCCTTCCAGTTTATTAGTCCCGCTCACCAGCCGTGACGCGCGCCCTTGAAATATAGTGATTGGCTACTGCCAACTCTCCCTCTAAGTCCCGCAAGCGAGTCGCGCAGGCGCTCTTTCTTTCTCAAGTCTCCTCTACCCGCTTGTCGGTGATATAGAAGCGCTCCTTGATTCGACGTCGACTCGGCTCGAAAGACTCTCGCCTAGAGAGCAACGCCATGTTCCGGCGGAAACTGTCGGCGCTCGACTACCACAACCCAACTGGGTTCAACTGCCGAGGTGAGGGAAGCCGTTACCAATAGGCCGCAATACGAACCCACCGTCTCATTCATGGCTGATAGCGGCTGTTGGCATTTTGATACGCATGCGCGAAGCCCTCCCTTCGCTTTCTGGATAAGAATGGTTGCGTTGACCACGCCCCTACGGCGGTTTTTTCCCCCCGGCCCCTCCCCTTAAAGCTGCTTTCTCTCATGAGGCCCTCCAGGTGTATGCAACTACAGTTCCCATCACTCTTAGTTAAGCCAAGCTACGGGTATTAGTTCATATGAAGAACGGCTGTAGATTTTGGGTCTGGCTAGTCTAAAAAAAGAATTAGGGCGACATTATAGCAGTATATCAGTATTTGAGGGACTGTGACAAAGAAGAGGTGGTCAAATTATTCTCTAAAGCAGGGGTCTCCAACCTTGGCAACTTTAAGCCTGGCGGACTTCAACTCCCAGAATTCCCCAGCCAGCTTTGCTGGCTGGGGAATTCTGGGAGTTGAAGTCCGCCAGGCTTAAAGTTGCCAAGGTTGGAGACCCCTGCTCCAAAGCACCTGAGGGCAGGACAAAAAGCAATGGGTGGAATCTAATCAAGGAGAGAAGCAACCTAGAACTAAGGAGAAATTTCCTGACAGTGAGGACAATTTATCAGTGGAACCGCTTGCCTTCAGAAATCCTAGGCGCTCCATCACTGGAGGTTTTTAAGAAGAGACTGGACAGTCACTTGTCTGAGATTGTATAGAGTCTCCTGCTTGAGCAGGGGGCTGGACTAGGAGACCTCCAAGGTCCCTTCCAGCTCTATTCTATTCTCTATTCTATTATTATTATAGCTCTATTCTATTCCCTATTCTATTATTATTATTCTTTGTAATCAGCCATATTTGGAGAGTACCAGCTTAAGAAACGCTTTGTTAAGTGCTCACATTACCGAGAGTACAAAAGTTAGGTTTGTATGGAACATAAGCATTTGGTATCTTGCCAGGGTACCAGCCTCTGGTGGAGTTGAGTTTCCCAAAAGGAGGTTGAAATTAATTACTATAAATCCTGTAGTAGCAGCTCCTGAAACTACAGTGAACCCTCAGGGGAGCAATTCCACACTTTTCCTGCAACTTCTTATGACTTCTTGGAGATCAAAAGAGAAGGAACTCACATTTGGGAACTTATGACATAGAAAACTGGAGCCGAAGTTGCTAAAGTCTTCTCTTTGAACTGGTATCACAGGCAAAATGGAGGTGGGAGAGAGATTTGATTTTTTTTTTTTTTGCTACTTAATTATGTGATTATTTTAGAACGTAGAACAGGGGGGTTCAACCTTGGCAACCCCCAGAATTCTCCAGCCAGGTTACCAACACTGTTTCAGTATAGCTTACCAACCTCCATCTTTAAAGAAAACTATATAGAGATAGGATTCAAAATATCCTATCTCTACAGAACAATAATATGACTATACTGCATGAATAGAATAGAAGAGAATAGAGAATAGAATAGAGAATTGAATTGAATTGAATTGAATTGAATTGAATTGAATTGAATTGAATTCTTTATTGACCAAGTGTGATTGGACACACAAGGAGTGTCTCCGGTGGATAAGCTCTCAGTGTACATACAAGCAATAAGTGATAAATCATGATCATAGTCAATGTAAAAATAGATTCATTTGTTTGCCGCCCACCTCGCTGCAGTACTTCCCCATTGACCCCCCTCCAGGCCAACTGGCAGAGCTAGGTCTTCAGGCTCTTAGGGAAGGTTAGGAGGGTGGCGGCAGATCTCACGGGGGGGGGGGGGGGGGAGGGGGCAAGAAATTCCAAAGGGCTGGAGCTATGGCAGAGAAAGCTCTTCTGGACCCCGCCAGCCAGAGTTCCTTGACAGGCAGGATCTGCAGCATGCATCCTCTGCCAGCATGGGGGAGTGGCTGTCCCATCAGGGTGAGATGGTTCTTCAAGTAATCTAGACCCATGTCATCCATGCAGGGCTTTATAAGAAATAACCAAGCCTTGAATTGCACCCAGTAGCAAATCGGCAGCCAATGCAGCTCACGGAACAGCGAAAAACCTGTCCATGTCAAATTTAGTAGAATATAATATAATCATACAAATATTTTATAAGGACATATTTTAATTTAAAGAAAAGTATTTTTTTGTGACTTGTATTTATTTGTTATTGTAGATGAAACAGAATTCAGAAACTTTATTGTTTGGCTTGAAGACCAGAAAATCAGACACTATAAAATAGAAGACAGGGGGAACTTAAGAAACATCCATAATGCCACAGAATGGTCAAAGTCCTTTGAAAAGGTAGTGTTATTTTTAAGTGCAATTTCTAAGCATGTGGATGGGATCTGTTTTACTTACAACAGCACATTAGATGCTAATTAAGTTAGATTATTTAGGACTAGAGTTGATGAAAACACAC
Source organism: Pituophis catenifer annectens (assembly GCF_029215685.1). Classification (NCBI taxonomy): domain Eukaryota; kingdom Metazoa; phylum Chordata; class Lepidosauria; order Squamata; family Colubridae; genus Pituophis; species Pituophis catenifer. Next base: position 324,448,777 of record NW_027256881.1, read on the forward strand.
AAAAGTAAAATTAAGATATTTTCACTGGCTGTAGCATTTTTTTTGTACAGTTATAAAAGTTGGACACACTAAATTGGTTTCTACAACTACATTGTCAGTTGTAATATAGGTCTAGTGATAAGAAAAACCTATTTGCCCTGATACTGCCTACAATAATCCAGATAATTACATACTATTTGCTCAATATATATGCATTATATTTTCTTCCAACAATTTGTAGCCTTCTACATTGCTGATTTTAAATTGGAATATTTTGGAGTCCAGCAATTTTCTCTAAGTAAATTAATAATGTTTGTGCCTTAGAATTAAAGAAAAGTTTTAATAGAGTAAATTATGTTAACATGTTATAAGTCAGTGCCATTGTACATTACTTTCTAAAAATCTTGAAAGAAAGAAACCCTCAATTTGCATCCATCAGCTTCTCACAATTACAGTTTTCTTCTCACAATTACAGTTTTGTTCCTGTTTTCATACACCTCTCTTGTTATAGGAAGATATTTAATTTTGTTGTTTCACTTACATCTTTGTTTATTCTATAGGATAGATCAGTAAAAATTGTTTTCAGCATTAAGGCTAAAAAAGGTCAACTAAAAATCATTAGCTCTACAAAAGAAACCCAGTTTATATTTTTCTGCCATGCAATATTTCCTTTTAATCAGTTTTGGAAGGAGACCACCAAATAGTGGGTATAAGTTGTAAAAATCCATTGTGAAGTAAAAAATGTGTGAGAGGGACCAATTAAGAGTTCACGGTGCTAAAAATTGATTTGGAGTTAGAATTGGGAAAGATTTTGGAGGCACAGCAGTAATGAAAAAAATATTGTAGCAGAATTAGAATATAAACAATTGAAAGTTAAAAATAAGTATACTGCTTTGCTCCATGGCACTGTGAACATTTGGAACTGTGTTCAGGATCTTATTACCCAATGAAGCACACTTCATAGCTAAGAAAACGTTAGATGAAAGGAAAGAACTGGTCCTATTCATACAGCCATGCCTTTTTAATATTATGATTGTGGCATAAATAAGATCACAAGGAAGTGTTTTCCAAGCTATTTCATAATAGTTGGAAGTAACCTTTATCTATCAATAATAGAAATAGCTGCTCTTGACACAAAAAGTGCTGAAATGTCTCAGATCAAGTATGACAGCAACAAGTTTTTTTTTTCCTGGAAGATTCTTTAATGCTGAATTCATAATCCAGTGCCAGATGTCTGCTAAGGTGTTCACCCAAGTGAAACCTATAGCTTTTAAGCTTTTTGCTGCTAATTGAAATGTTTGATTTAAAGTTGCTTTTTTTAACAGTACCTTAAAGATGTGAATTGTCCTTTCACTATACAAGAACGGCAAGAAGCCATCGATTGGCTTTTGGGATTGGCAGTTAGGCTTGAGTATGGAGACAATGGTATGCTGGACTTTTTAATCTTATCTTGCCTAAAATGTGATAGATTATTCTTTAATTTAAAATTGCAGTTGTATTTTTAAAAGTGAGTAAGAAAGAGATTTGCAGTTACACTTCAATTAATTTCTTTATTTTACACATGCTCTAATTTTAAGTACCTTAAAAACTAGAAGCATGTATAATTAACATACATAGTAGGAAAATCTTTATTTACCTGGTTAATTCAAAGTTTGACTCCAGTATGACTTAACTGACATCTGAATGAAGCTGCTTTACTTCAAAGCCTTAACCCAGGGGTGTCAAACTGGCGGCCCGTGGGCCAGATGGTCAGGCCACGCCCACCCCAGCTCCACAAAAGGGGAAAAGGTAACATGATGGCAACATGACGCAGCAAGTTTGACACCTGTGCATTAACCCAATCAACCTTTTACAGTTGAGATGAGGCTGACTATGAAAATGCAATTAAGACCAAATGCACTAATGCAAGGATTTGTCCTTGAAATAGAAACAGATGAATTTAGTTACTAGCTTTCAGATACTAACGGTTTAATGTGCTAAAGCAGTGTTTTTCCACCTGGGCAACTTAAAGATGTATGGATGTCAATTCCCTAGCCATTGATGTTCACACATTTTAAAGTTGCTCAGACTGGAAAACACCTACAGTCAGGCATTTTGGAAAACCTAATCTGCCATTTCGCTGCAGAAAGGTTGGATTGGGGAATGCTTAATCCTGCCTCACTCATTTCTCTGCAGCTCTTTCCCCATCAGCTCTCCCCTCCCCTCCCTTGGGCAGAGGACAGACAGCTAACTAATAAACTGTAAAAGATAAATTAACAATTTCACTTCATATCTTTACTTTTTTATTTCAAACAACTTATCCACCAATTTGCAATTACTTTGCAGATACTGTGAACCAGTTTTCTATTAAAGCTACAGTTTTGGCCTTTGATTTTTTTTTTTGAATTTGGACAGCTTGTTTAGTCTTCATTGTTTTTTAAAAAAGGTTGTTTGCTGTCATGAACATGATGATAGATGCTACTTAGAATTCATTATTAGTAGCAATTAACAAGCATCTACAATGGAATTTTTGAACAATGTAGACAGCTGCTGCTGTTATGCACATGCTGTTCTTGGGAATTAGAAGAATAGTATAAGGCTTATTTCCTTTGCTTTCTTTAATTTTGAGCTCGTTCTTTGTATTGTGACCTATTCAGTGAACTGGCTTTTCTTTTAACAGCTGACAAATATAAGGACCCTACACCAGAAGGGGCTAAAAATACAGATAATGCAGCCAAAAATACAGAACCCCTGATAAACCTGGATGGTGAGTAAAGATGCGGCTTAATTTTTTCTCAGTGTGAAATGTGCATTTTTAAAAAATCAACCTCTACCTATGTCCTTTTTTTTACAGTGAATAATCCTGATTTTAAAGCTGGTGTGATGGCTTTGGCAAATCTTCTTCAGATCCAACGTCATGATGACTATTTGGTTATGCTTAAGGTTAGCTTATTAATGAGTTATTCCACTAGCTTTCATTTAAATTCTTCTTTAAAAATGATTTGTGTAAACTTGCTGAATGTTCCCTTCTCCATCACTTTTAGTATTCATTTGACACCCATGAAAAATTTGAGGTGGACAACGTAGCATAAGAAAGAGACTCATAAGCCTCTAGATCAGTGTTTCTCAACCTTGGAAGCTTGAAGATGGGTGGACTTTAACTCCCAGAATCCCCCAGCCAGCAGCGCTGGCTGGGGGATTCTGGGAGTTGAAGTCCACCCATCTTCAAGCTTCCAAGGTTGAGAAACACTGCTCTAGATGCTGCCTTGAAACCTAATACCCTTCTGAAATATTTACTGTTGAAAATGTGTGTTTTTAGAAGTTTCTCCTTTTCCAGAATCTTTTCTTTTTAGTTGTGTTTTCTGTATTTAACCTAAGCACATGTTTCAGTAACAGGATGATCATTTTTTACTTGTTAGCTGTATCTAAGACTATATTCATAGTGTTCTTCATTACTCTTTTTTAATCCAGTTTCTGGAAAAAAAGCATAGCTTTTTATAGGAGAAAAACTACAAACTATAAGAGCAACTCAGTTGAAGGACAGTTTCAGAAAACTCTCAATGATCTCTTCTTTAGAAGGAAAAAACTAATGCATCTAGAGTCTAAGACTCTTAAGTAAATACACATAGTTTGAATTTCAGGCCTAGAGTTGTGTATTTTTGCCAGTCCCTGCTTTGGTTAAATTTATGCCTGCTTGTTGATTCATTTTAGTTAATGATTTGGCTGATCACATTCAATACAGGTTTCACAGTGTCTTCCATTAAGAATGGTGGGCCTTTGCAACATGGTCTCTTTGTTATGAAGGATACAATTGTAGGGCTTTGAAGTATCTTTCACAGCTTCAATACTAGAATGTTGACTATTCCTACTCTACTAATATGTCTGTAATGATTCATCTATCTCTTTGGAATGAGGTAGATGGTCAAGAGTATTAGCTAGTGAGCCCGCAGTATAACAGACACAGTGATGATCAAAAGTAATAACTCCCAGCACGTTCTTCAAGCACTATAGAGTTGTTGTTCAAGCACTATACAGAAAAAGCAGATAGAGAAACATTAAAGATGTCCCTACTAGATGTTTTTATACCTGTTTCCCTACAGCATTAAAAAGAATTCCTATATATACTGTAGGTGCAGCTACATCTGTTGTTAAGCATGTGTTTACATTTGTTCAATAGGATTTTTTTATTACCTCCCTCCAGTATGCATGTTCTGCAATAGCAATAGCACTTACCATATTTTTCAGTGTATAAGATGCCCATCACCACTGCCGCCCATCGCCGCCTCCACGCAACCCGTTTTCAGACTCCGCATGACCCATTTTCAGCCATTTCCAGGCAGCAGGGATCGTCGCTGCCTATCCCCACCATCTGGAATGGGCCAAAAATGGGGGGGTGCGGAGGCTGAAAACGGGGTGCCCAGAAGCAAAAAACCAGGCACCCAGAGGCCAAAAATGGGGTGCCTGGAGGCCGAAAATGGGGCACGTGGAGGCGGCAATAGGCGGTGGCAATCCCTGCAGCCTGGAACAGCTGATGGGGTATTCTAGGAGGCCAATCAGATGTGTTGAAGCTGACCAGGCTGTTGCTATTTGCTGCAAGGAGGCAAATTGCTGGGAAGCAGAGGCTAAAGAGTGGGGACTGGCAGGTGGGCAGGGCTTTGGCAACATTCACTCTATAAAATGCACAGATATTTCCACCCACTTTTGGGGTGGGGGAAGTGCGTCTTATACACCAAAAAATATGGTATATCATTGGACGTAACCCACACATAGCACTTAGATCCAAGGTGCATTTCTATATGAAGTCTTACGTAACATTAAATGTTGAACTACAGTAAAAAACAAACCACCCTAAACAGAGAGCTGGTCTCAAATGTGAATATACACATTGCTGACTCAGTTTCCACTTGATCTTAATATCGTACTTCTGCTTCTTTCATTCCGCCCTCTGCTTAATTCTAGTTCATAAACTGCTTGAAGTTAGAAATGACGGTGTTTTCCCAAGTAAAACGCTCTATAGCAATATGTATGATTGCAGTGTTGTATAATTTGCGTATGTCACACTAGCATTTATAAGCACACAAGTACATCTACTTTTTTCCTATTTCTCAGGCAATTCGCATTTTGGTTCAAGAACGCTTAAGTCAGGATGCTGTTGCAAAAGCAAATCAGTCAAAAGAGGTATTTTATATTTTAAATGCAAGAAATTACAGTTCATTTCATATCTTTAAGCAGGATGCTGATGGCTGCAAATCCTAAGGCTGTATATAGCTTTGGAGGAATGTTTTGATTCAACAAAGGTTCAAACAAAGCATCCTTTCAAAAAAATTTCACTTCCCCTTCCTCATTCTACCGCAAAGCAATCATGTCTGTTCTGCATGCAAGATACGTTGTATCTCATCAAGGTAAAGAATAGCTGCCTTATACTAGCCCCTACTAAATTTTTTTACAAGGATCAGTATAGATTAAAAATGGCAACAGTCCACACAAGCACATAGGAAAGCTGTGGAGTAAAATACTTTTGCAGAGGTAACCTTGGCATTTGCTTAAACCCAAGTCTCCTTGTTTTAGAGCAGGGGTCCCCAACCTGTGGGCCGTGGCCTTAATCGCCACTGGGCTGTGTGAGTGGCCGGCCAGTGTGTTCATGTCTGCACAGCCCCTTGTGTGAGCCTCATTACAGGAGCTCGTGGCCCCTCACACGAGCTTTGTTGCAGATGCTCACAGCCCCATTCACATGAGCCTCATGGGCGGTCACGGCCCCTTTGCGCAAGCTCCGTTGCGGGCAGTCAAAGCCCCTCACACAAACATCACCATGAATGTCATGGGTACACACACAAATGTGCACCTGCGCCTGCCCCTTCCACAAAATCATTCCCTATTTTTCCCCTCCCCCCCAACTCCGGGCCGCCAACTGGGAAAGATTGGGGAACACTGTTTTAGAGAATGTCTAATAAAAGATCCTTGAGTCCGGGTATATCTGAAGTAATCTGTTTTAGCCATTCAAACATTTGCTTAAGTGTATAAAAGATACAATCCTACAAAACTGTTTAGCTTCAGTGTGGTAACCAAACACAAACATTTCCTAAATAATTCAGAAGCCTGGTAAGAGTTGAGATTTGTATTCATTAATGGCAAATGAGAAGCTTCTCAAAATTGAAGTAGAGAGATCAGAATGAGCCATATTTCTTTGTTTTCTCAATCTGAGAGCAACTGCTAATGTAATCACTGAACATTAGATAATTCGATGTTAAGTCCTTCCGGTCTGTGTAGTGTCCACACTGCTCTTAACATCTTTTTAATGTTTCCCTTTAGCAACTTGTTGTGTTTAAGGATAATTCCAGAGTGATTCTCTTGCCCTTCTCTTAAGGATATTAGACAAATATTCCTCCTGGATCATAACAGCAACCAGCATTATAAACTTGAATCGCCAAGTTAGCCAACAGGAATTTTATTTGCCGAATAAATGGTATTTGGTTTTAATAAGGAATGTGTGAGTTTATTGTTTGTAATGCATAATTAAATGTTACTTTGTAAATTTTTACCTAGTTATTTTGTCTGTTAGCTTGTAGTCAACATTACTATCATCGTTACCATTTCAGTGACAATCTATAATGAATTCTCAGTAGACTCCTGTTTAGATAGATTTTAAATCTGGTCTGTAGATTTTTACAAAGTACAAAAAGAAGTGGCTAGCTGAAAAAAAAACATCTGTTTGATACCCAAAGACCAGGTTATAGGAAGATCATTTGGGCCATTGATCCACATGGATAATTTTATATGTTCATTTAATTGAGTGATGAAAGCAAATTATTTATGAAACAGCTTTTTTGTGGAACATTTTTTTTAAAAAAATCCTATGGATTTTATTTTGAATTTCTTAACATCTGAAGCTGTCCTGCCCACAGTATGTAGTTGGTATTGTTCAACTAAGGTTTTTGCAGGTATGGACAGGAAAATCCATACACTTGATGATGCAGGCACTTGGTAATTAGGAATGTTCTTTTGAAAGACATAATTTAAGCACAGCAAATTACTTTCAGTCTAGATAATTACTGCAAAATTAGTAGGACGTGCCAGATTCAAATTATACAAAGTAATTTGTTTTCCACTTGTGCATAACAATTTGTTTAAGTGATGAGTTTCCTGTCTCTTTCTTTTAAGGGTTTGCCTGTCACCTTAGATAAACATATTCTTGGCTTTGACACTGGAGGTAAGTGATCCTCTCCTTGCTTTCTCTCAAAGCTTCTTCCTCAGGCCTTTCAGCCTGATCCCATTTACCATTTAATTTGTTCAGGACAATCCCTTCTTTTCTTCATGATTGTGCTTCTTTAGCAGGATGAGTGTTCCTTATGTGCAGAGGAAAATAGGTTTTATTTTTAGAAAAATGTGCACATTTGCCAGCAAGAGTAAGGAATATTTATTATGTCAGAAACTGTACCACATTTGCCTTTCAATTTACTGTGAACGATGTATTTATTCTAATGACTAATATACTATAATTTAGTCTGGCACTTCCCCATGAATTTTCATCATAATTATACTTCACTGGTGGGGAAGCGATGGCTCAGCGATTAAAGATGCTGAGCTTGTCAGCTGGCTGCCCAGGTTCAAGACCCAACATGACGAGGTGAGCTCCCATTCTTGCTCCAGCTCCTGCCCACCTAGCAATTTGAAAGCATGCAAATGTGAGTAGATAAACAGGTACCACTTTGGTGAGAAGGTAACAGTGTTCCATGCGCCTTGGCATAATCATATAGTCATGTTGGCCACATGACCACAGAAGTGTTCTCTGACCATACTGGCTCCCTTGGCTAAAATCAGAGATGATCATCACCCCCTAGAAGTGGACAAGACTGGACAGGGGAAACTTTACCGTTTATACTTTACTGAGTACTGCCAATAGGGAAAGAGATTTGTTTTCAAGGCCTTTTTAAACATAAAGTTAATTCTCAATTTATGAGAAACAGCATTCCAAAGAATTGGGTAACAATAAAGAAGGCAAGTCTGTGGCAGCTGTAGGCAAACTGCAGGGACCTAATATACAGTGGGGCAAAAAAGTATTTAGTCAGCCACCAATTATGCAAGTTCTCCCACTTAAAAAGATGAGAGAGGCCTATAATTGTCATCATAAGTAGAACTCAACTATGAGAGACAAAATGAGAAAACAAATCCAGACAATCACATTGTCTGATTTGGAAAGAATTTATTTGCAAATTATGGTGGAAAATAAGCATTTGGTCACCTACAAACAAGATTTCTCGCTCTCACAGACCTGTAACTTCTTTAAGAGGCTTCTCTGTCCTCCACTCATTACCTGTATTAATGGCACCTGTTTGAACTTGTTATCAGTATAAAAGACACCTGTCCACAACCTCAAACAGTCACACTCCAAACTCCACTATGGTGAAGACCAAAGAGCTGTCAAAGAACACCAGAAACAAAATTGTAGACCTGCAGCAGGCTGGGAATCTGCAATAGGCAAGCAGCTTGGTGTGAAGAAATCAACTGTGGGAGCAATAATTAGAAAATGGAAGACATACAAGACCACTTATAATCTTCCTCGATCTGGGGCTCCACACAAGATCTCACCCCGTGGGGTCAAAATGATCACAAGAACGGTGAGCAAAAATCCCAGAACCACATGGGGGGACCTAGTGAATGACCTGCAGAGAACTGGGACCAATGTGACAAAGGCTACCATCAGTAACACACTACGCCACCAGGGACTCAGATCCTGCAGTGCCAGACATGTCCCCCTGCTTAAGCCAGTACATGTCCGGGCCAGTCTGAAGTTTGCTAGAGAGTATTTGGATGATCCAGAAGAGGATTGGGAGAATGTCTTATGGTCAGATGAAACCAAAGTAGAATTGTTTGGTAGAAACACAACTCGTGTTTGGAAGAGAGAGAATGCTGAGTTGCATCCAAAGAACACCATACCTACTGTGAAGCATGGAGGTGGCAACATCATGCTTTGGGGCTGTTTCTCTGCAAATGGACCAGGACAACTGATCCGTGTACAGGAAGGAATGAATGGGGCCATGTATCGTGAAATTTTGAGTGCAAACCTCCTTCCATCAGCAAGGGCATTGAAGATGAAACGTGGCTGGGTCTTTCAGCATGACAATGATCCCAAACACACTGCCCGGGCAACGAAGGAGTGGCTTCGTAAGAAGCATTTCAAGGTCCTGGCCAGTCTCCAGATCTCAACCCCATAGAAAACCTTTGGAGGGAGTTGAAAGTCCGTGTTGCCCAGCGACAGCCCCAAAACATCACTGCTCTGGAAGAGATCTGCATGGAGGAATGGGCCAACATACCAGCAACAGTGTGTGCCAATCTTGTGAAGACTTACAGAAAATGTTTGACCTCTGTCATTGCCAACAAAGGATATATAACAAAGTATAAATTTAATAAATAAAATAAATATAACAAAGTATAAATTTAATAAATAAAATAAATATTGAAATGAACTTTTTATATTGACCAAATACTTATTTTCCACCATAATTTGCAAATAAATTCTTTCCAAATCAGACAATGTAATTGTCTGGATTTGTTTTCTCATTTTGTCTTTCATAGTTGAGTTCTACCTATGATGACAATTACAGGCCTCTCTCATCTTTTTAAGTGGGAGAACTTGCAAAATTGGTGGCTGACTAAATACTTTTTTGCCCCACTGTATGTGTCATCACCTTAAAATTAAGGATATTTCATATCCCCATGGCAGGGGTGGGAAATCTATATGTTCTATGTAATCTTCAAGTCTTGTGGGGGGAGGGGGTTGTATTTTTTTTTAATTCCCCCATGACCTCACAGCATCAAAAATTATCTCAAAACTGCTGAATAATAGTAGCAAAATTAATCACATTTAATTAAGTAAATGTAAATTAAAGACACACTAGGTTTAAAACATCTATAAAAGGATGCTTATTACAAAGGGTTGTAGAGGAATTGACTGAGGTCCATATTTTAGATCCATTACTTAAGAGAGTTTTGAACTGAACTCTGTTTGCCTTTTCTTACCTTCCTCTCCAGATGCTGTCCTCAATGAAGCTGCTCAGATCCTCCGACTATTGCACATAGAAGAGCTCCGTGAGTTACAGACCAAGATAAATGAAGCCATTGTAGCCGTTCAAGCAATTATTGCGGATCCAAAAACTGATCATAGACTTGGCAAAGTCGGGAGATGAACAAAATTAAAAAAGCTTTTGGCTCTCCTGTTGCTGGCATGCAGTTAAGGGACTCCTCCAGATCTAGCATGCAATTCCAAAAGGATACAATTCCCATGTTTGGAAAGAAACCAGGGCAACTGCCAGCACGTCCACTAAATATGTTTCTTTACATAAATAAAGCTTGGATTACACCTCCTGTAATGGGAGGTTGTCAAGTACAGCAGTGGCCATTTTCTCATCTTTTGAGTTTATTTATTCATAAGACATTGCACATGGGTAGAGTTTGTTTCTATGTGCTTTTTGGAGTGAGGGTGAGATTGTTTTTGTGTGTGTGGGGTTTTTTTTTTAGTTAACCAGATTGAGGTACAGTTCCTATCCTATGAATCTGAAGTGTTTTACCTGCACCTCCTCAGTTCAGTGGTTTACGATTAGGAAAAGTGTTCCTGGCAGATTGTCAAATACAAAACTCAAGTGGCCTCATAAAAAAGTCAGCCTTTTTATTGAATTCATGGAATAGCCTATAAAACATTAGCAGTTACTGTCAGATATTAACACACACGCAAACACACTTTTCTCTCATGCAGTCCCAGAATATGAAGAGTGGAAGGTAAATCTGAAACATTTCAGCATATTCTTACATAAATCTTAAAAAGTCATGCACCAAGTCAAGAAGCAACAAGAGGTGGCAGAACATTAAATTTTCTAAATATCTTTTAGCAATTTTGCATGGCTCCTAAGAACAGGCAAAGATACTCATTTTTTTCCATTCTGCTTCATATAGTGTTTCCAGAAGTCATTCTAGACGGTTCCGTTTGAGCTAAGATGGTTTATCCCCCACCCCATTCCACTTTTTAAAAGTTTTTTTTCCTCAGTAAAATAGTAATGGAGTAAGACTATATTTATATGGTCATATTTCTTTTACAATGTTGCTCCAATCACCAGAAGAATATATATCCCTGTCATAGCACCATTTCTTTTTGGCAATATATAAAATTGTTTTCATTGTGAAAAAAAATACAGTAGTAAAGATTTGAGGTATAACTTAAAAATACTAGATAATTTTCTTCTAAGTTAAACCACTTAATTCCCTCCAGTACATATTAACGGTCCCAATACAGCCGGAGGGGACTTTTGCATGGTGTGCAATAATGATAGGAAGTGGAACTCTTCTTCCAGCTGCCTTAGTGGAATTTATTTCCTCTCCTTCCCTCCACTTAATAGCTTATTTTCTTCCTGCAAAAATAAATAAAAATAAAAGTGATTCCATAAGAGATGCTGCGGGCTGACAATGATGGATCACAATATGCGACCAATAACCAATAGTGCAGTTTTGCCATTTCCTATTTCATTGATGGCTAATCTTTTCCAGACCAAGTGCCCAAAGCGTGAGTGTGCGTGCCCGAACCCCCAAAGTGCAATGTGCAGGCCCGCCACACATGCCCTGCCCCTGTGCATATGGGTGGCCCTGCCGCCCACGCCCCTCCCCCACATGCGCAGCAGAGACCCGAAGACCAGCTGGCCGGGGGGAGGCATGCGTGCATGCTTGGCAGAGCTGAACAGGGGTGACAGCTCACATGCCCACAGAGGGCGCTGCGTGCCACAGGTTCACCATCACGGTCCTATTTGATCCATGAGCTTCCTTGTGCAGAGACTGCAAAACAATTGTTGGGGTCTATAGGCACCAGCATCTCATCAAGGCTAGAAGGGAACAATTTGCTAGACTGGCACTAAGAAGCGGCAGCAACAAGTGGCAAAAGAAGCCCAGGGAGCCCATGAATGATAAACACTACAGATAGTCCTCGACTTAACAACCATTCATTTAGTGATTCAAATGTATTTAAAATTTTGTTTAAAGTTTAGATGCTTGGCAACTGGTTCATATTTATGGCATTTATGGGGTCATGTGATCACCTTTTGTGATCTAACAAGCAAAATCAATGGGAAAGCGCAATTCACTTAACCATTTTACTAACGCAGAGAATCATTTACCCTCTGTGGCAAGAAAGGTTATAAAATGGGGCAGAATTGACTTAACAACTGCCTTGCTTAGCAATAAAAAATTGGGCTCAATTGTGGTTGTAAGTTGAGGACTACCTGTATTCATTCTCAGCAGCTGTGTCCCACTTGGAGCAGATCAGGACTGGCATAAAATCAGAAGAAAAATAGCAAGCCTTGTGTTCTAATCCATCTTTTGTCTAGTCCATCATCTTTTGTCAAACCTGTCAGGTGAATTAGAGACTTAAGAGATTCAGAATAATTCTCCAGTTTTAAGTGGGCCTCCTATAAAATAATCAGAGCACTAAAACAGCTTTTTGACATGCATTTATGAATGTTCTCCTTTTGCTATGTTTGTGCCAAATGTTTAAACAGTTCGAGGAGAAGAGGTTTGTTTTCACAGATTTAACTGACAGATATAAAGCATTCAGACTTCCATCCTTTTCAATTGTATGGCTGCCATTTTCTCCATTACAATGTAATCGTGGCCAGTCAGGGATCAAGGGAATTAGAGCATCCTACACATGGCTGTTTAGGAGGCCATTTTGATTACTCCAATGCCTTCTAGACTGCAGGGAGGGAATGTCTATTACCAAGGCAACTAAGACATGGTTTTCGTATTCTATGTTAGCTCAAACCATTGCAGATCAGCAAGATAAATGCAGGGTTGTTTCCTATAATGTTAATGATTCTGATGCACTCCTGAAAAGAAATTCCATGAGCAAAGATGAGGGACTATTTCTCCTGCTCCCTCCACCCTCCTCCCCTTAAATCCTGCCCCAACATTTACGGTTAATTCCTAATTTTTACCTCCTGGACAGTATGGATGAACTACGGTTATTCCATAGAGATGTGTCCGCTGATCTGGAAGATACTCGCCCGTAAAAGCACCATTGTCTTTGTTCACAGCTATAACACCATCCCTGTTGAGAGAAATTGAATGGCACATGAGGTTTGTGTCAAAGCTAAGCAGAGTCAGACCTGTTTAATATTTGCGGAGGACAGCATCAGGGATTCCAAAGGCAGGAGTCCAGTTTGGAAAATTGAAAAAAAGCCTAGATGAAGGCGAATAAATCATATTGTTGTCAAGAAAGCTACATACCCTATCAGGTCACCAGGAAATCAATTTCATTTGAGGGAGGGTTTTTTTTTTCCTTTTTACCAACCTGCATTGTATTAAAGAAATGTGGCAGTTGCCCAAATCAGAACAAGTAGATCGAATCCAAATCTAAATCTAATCCTTTGCAGATTGTTAGATATTCTTAATTCTGAGGGATACAGTAATAAATGCAATAGTGTACACAGTGGTGAAATGTAAAATTTGTTACTACCAGTTCTGTGGGCGTGGCTTGGTGGGGGGTAATGTGACTGAGTGGGCGTGGCCAACTTTTATTTTTCTCCCTTAAAACCATTTTTTCTACACCCTCTTCAGCTGAAGAGGTTGTTAAAAAATGCTTTTAAAAGCCTCTGATGATCCCAGCTGAGCCGCGCAATCATCAGAGGCTTTTTTTTTTACTTTTAAAAGCATTTTTGCGGCCAAAGAGGTTGTAGAAAAAATGCTTTTAATTTTTTTAAAAAAAACCTCTGACGATCGCGCTGCTCAGCTGGGCATGGGGGGAGGCAGGGATTTTTGTTACCAGTTCTCCGAAACACCCACCGCCATCGTTACCGGATCTGGTGATCCGGTCCAAACCAGATCACCCCTGAGTGTACACTTTCTTCCAACTTTGCCCCATAAGCAGAATTCTAATATAGAAAGTATGAAGGGGTATAATTGGCATATGGTTATAATTTTATGAGGTTTCTTTTTCTCATAGAGCCAATAAGCAAAAGCATGAGGTCATTTTTTCCAACTACCTCACCCTCTATATTTTGTAGGTTTCTTGCCACCCAACCTCTTTGATACCCGGGACCAGTTTCAGGGAAAACAATTTTTTCACAGACCGGCAGTGATGCGGGGGATGGTTTCATGCACTATCTATATCCCACACATGGACAGATGAAGCTTTGCTCACTTGCGTGGCCTGGTTCCTAACAGGCCACAGACCAGTACCCGTCTGTGGACCAGAGTTTGGGATCCCTGCCTGATAGATAGATTAGATAATGAGAGAGAGAGAGAGAGAGAGAGAGAGAGGGAGGGAGGGAGGGAGGGAGGGAGGGAGGGAGAGAGAGAGAGAGAGAGAGGATAAATAGATATGAAAGACTAGATGATAGATAGATAGATAGATAGATAGATAGATAGATAGATAGATAGATAGATAGATAGATAGATAGAGGCAGACAGACAGACAGACAGACAGACAGACAGACAGACATAGATGATAGTTGGAAGATAGATAGACAGAGTAGGTAGGTAGGTAGGTAGGTAGATATACAGTATATTATGATATTTGATATTATGATTGATATTTTTACATCAATCATAAAATAAAGATGTGAGGGAGAGAAAGCCAATTGTTTCTATCACCCCATCCTTACCACCAAATTGAAATCTCTCCTTCCACAAAAGAAGCGAAGCCAAAATCCTAACCTATAATTTTGCAAATTTCTTCAGTAGGGTTACCTCAATTCTCTTTGTCATGGCAGGACTACATTTTAAGGAACTGCTCCTCAAATATTTTCTATATACCTATGTTTTCTCGGGAAAGCCCACTTTGTATGAATTTTTCTACTCTGAATATATTGCCCTCATAAGAAAGATATCACACATTTATTTAAAGGAGTGGATTTCTAGATTTGTTATTTAATTCAAACCTTTAGACTTTGAGAAGATCATACCTTCTCCAATCTGTATGATAGAAGTGATTGACATAGCCGACGATGCTGAAGGGATAGTTGAGGTTATTCTGAATGACCCGCCTTCCTGTTCCATTGGGTGATACACACTCCAGCTTCTTGGTTCCTTTTCAAACAAAGAGACTTAGATCAGGAATCAAATTCTTTCTCCATGTTTTTCTTGCTCAAATGGATAATTGCAACTGCATCATCTTGATCATAGAATTCAATTTATTATGTGTGTTGTTGTTGTTGTTGAGGAATCTCCAGAATGTCAAAAGACTTATCCCTATGGGAGAGGTCATTTGGTGCATTTTTGGGTACTGATGGCAGAGCAACCTTATGAGATTGATAAACAAATGCATCATTTGATGCATTTTTGGGTACTGATGGCAGAGCAACCTTATGAGATTGAGGGTTGCCAATGGTCACCAATATCATCCTTTCCTAGAAGATGTGCTAGGAAGCAATCCTTTTCTCACAAACAGAATGCTCATTCCCACATTAAAATTGATGATGGCAGTATCCATTATAAGGCCAGCCCTTTGCATGCTATATATTAATATTATGGTTTAAGAATCCCAGGATGGCTTCTGAGGTTCTATTACTTCAATTAGAAAGGCATCATGGTTGGCAAAGGCTTTTTGGTACACTTTTGGCAAGCACTGCATATTGATCAGAACAGCTTGATCTTTTCAGAGAAAAGTATAACAACCTTTACACTTATGTAGGCAGATTCTTATCTGTTTTAATTAAGATTTGCATCCAGGCAGCATCAGTATGATTGCTGATCATGGGTACACAATCCAGCATAGATCTGATTTTGAAGCTATTCCAAGTTGTATAAACATAGATTGACAAAACTTTGATTCCAATTCAAAGTATTGAAAATAATAGCAGAATAATGTTGATACTCCTTTCAATTTCTGATGCCAATATAGAGGGAACTGGAGCTTTTCAGTCACATCATTATATGTAGGTTCACACAACTACATTACACGAAGGTAAAATAAGTGATTACATTATGTATCCAGATAAAGGATCCCAGCCATTGATTTACAAAGTTCTGAACCATGATTAAACCGACATATAGTTGTTTGGTCTTACAGTTGAATAAACATTCATTTTGATAATACAGATTTAGTACATCTTACTTCAGCTCAATTGGGAGTTAATATTTTAAAAAAGCAAAGTGTAAATTTGGGTTCTTCAATCTAACTACAGGATGATGGTGATTATAATTCTACAAACTAGGAAATGTGAATAATTCTGTGCATATGACTTTATGTTAATCTCTAAATACCTTGGGTAAAACTGGAACACGTGAGATGCAATTGTTTTGACTAGGAATGTCCAAAGAAATTTCCCATTTAGTGTTTCACACATGCACACTCCCTCTAGTGTTTGATTTCAAGCCCACTTTTTATTCAGCTTCATTCTCCTGTACAAACTAAGGCATTAGGCAAAGTGCTCCTTTGCATCTTGTCTTCCCGAAGAACACAAGTCCTTCACTCCGAAAACAAGGGAAGATGCTTACACACAAAACCTGTAAGAGAAAAGCCCTCCAAAGCTCCTTTTTGTCTGTACACTGGAGAAGACAAGGTTAAAGGGCCAGGCACTGCAAAAGAAGAGCCTGGGCCCTTCGGCTCATGCCTGATTCAAAATATGGTCCACCATTTCCATATAGCCATTGATTAGCCTTCAATGGGATATATTTTTTTAACTAAAATAAGAAGTGGGATACTTTATGCAGAAATCCCATTCCTTTCTCCCAAGAAAATCCATGTTACCTGCATCTGCCCAACAAATCAGTTTTGAAAAATGATCAAAGGTCAACCCATTCGGCAGCCCAATGTCTTGGTTGACCAAAATCCGTCTGTTTTCTCCAGTCACTGTTGATGTCTCAATTTTGGGAGCTTCACGATTCCAGTCTGTCCAATAAAGATTCCTAAAAGGCAACCAAGATTGGCCATGCTTTAAAAGCAGTTAAGCAAAAGGAGAAGAGAGAAAAACCATGTGGAGTCTGACAACTACATGCCTCTTCTCAAGAGAACATCTCATGTTTAGAGATAGATAATTCACAAAACTTGTCCTAGGCTACCATCTTGACTTACATGACACATCACTAGCCAGTATCCATAACCAGAAGAACTTTTGCAAGAGTAATTAGGAATTCACATTAGTTGCTTTGGGTTTGGTTTTAATTGTTTTTATTACTTAAAGCAACCTTCCCTAACCCAGTTCTTTCCAGAAAGGATGGACTGCAGATCATGTATTTATGCCAGTGAAGGGAGATTACTTTAGCATGATTTTGTCACTTTTACAGCAATATTGTTTATGTTTGTCAATGGCTCTAAATACAAGATGAGTGGGAGAATGGAATGGTATTGTTAAAAAATAAACTTTTAATGATGTTCCCACCCTGCTATTTATATCATCTGAGAACTTAATGCACTGCATTAGCATAATAGACAATTCTCAGTTTCAATCTTTCATCTCAGCCCCCCCTCCTTTTAGATGAAATGGTAATCATGCTTGTCTATTTTAAGAACCTATGCTCATTATGAAATCATCCATAATCCTAAGGCAAAATAATTTGTTTGATGTTTAGCACAATGAATAAACTGGCCACTATTCAATCCAGCAGAGTTGGACAATTTTCAACCGGTCTTTGGGAATATTGCTACGAGTTGGCTTCCAGTTCTAGAGGGTCTTGGAAGAAACAGATTACTTGAACCCTTTTCAGTTGGAATTCAAGCAAAGGTACTGTACCAAGTCAGCACCAGAGGTGGGTTTCAGCAGGTTCTGACCAGTTCTGGAGAACCGGTAGTGGAAATTTTGAGTAGTTCAAAGAACCGCTGGTAAAAATTCTGACTGGCCCTGTCCCCATCTATTCTCTGCCTCCCAAGTCCGAACTGATCATGAGGAAATGGGGATTTTGTAGTCTTTGGTTATTCGGGTTTTCTCCCGCGTAAGATTGGAGGTGTCTTGGCAACGTTTCGACGAAGTCTCATTCGTCATCTTCAGGCTGGTGTCTTCGGCTTCGTGCTTCTAGGAGCAATGTGTGTGATCGCAGCTGTTTCTTCCTTTTAACTGTCAGTGGGGGTGTGAACTGATTGGGTGGGAGCTTGGCTGTGTTCTGATTGGGTGGAGGTGTGTTCTGATTGGTTGGGGGTTTGGCTGTGCTCTGATTGGATGGGGGGTTGGCTGTGCTCTGATTGGATGGGTGTGTGTTCTGTTTAGGTGGGGGCTTGGTTGTGCTCGGGTTAGTCTGAGTAGCAGGGGGATTTGAGCTGGTGAGCTGTGTTGCTGTTGTTTGGCTTCGTGTTCGTGGCCGTGCTACCTCTTCATGGTGGGTGTCAGTCTGCTTCATGTATGGATTGGAGGGGTTTAAAGGGGCTAATGATGCAACTGTGGTCTGGCTTCTGGTCCGCGGTCGTGCCTCATCATCAGTGTGGGTTTGAGTCTGCTTTCTGCGTGGATGTGCGGTGGTTACATCCTGTGTGGCTCTCGTGAGTGTGGGTCTGGTGTCATTCTTTGTGTTAGGGACTCGTTTGTCAATAAGGGCGGGTTTCCAAATGGCTGGTAGGCGGGAAGTATAATCTCGTTTATTCATGCTGTGTGGACGTTTTTCTATCTCGATGGCTTCTCTGATTATTCTGTTGTTAAAGTGTTCAGTTTTGGCGATAGTTCTGGTCTTTTTAAAGTCAATATCATGTCCTGTGGCTTTGAGGTGTTGGACCAGGGAAGAAGTTGGTTCCTCTTTTCTGACTGAGTTCTTGTGTTCTTCAATGCGTGCACTTATTCTTCTGTTGGTTTGTCTGATGTATGTGGTGGGGCAGGCGGTGCATGGGATTTCATATACTCCTTGATTTTCTAACTCAATTTTGTCTTTGGGGTTTCTTAGGATGGTGGATATTTTTCGGTTTGTGCACGGGACTAACCCGAGCACAACCAAGCCCCCACCCAAACAGAACACACACCCATCCAATCAGAGCACAGCCAACCCCCCATCCAATCAGAGCACAGCCAAACCCCCAACCAATCAGAACACACCTCCACCCAATCAGAACACAGCCAAGCTCCCACCCAATCAGTTCACACCCCCACTGGCAGTTAAAAGGAAGAAACAGCTGCGATCACACACATTGCTCCTAGAAGCACGAAGCCGAAGACACCAGCCTGAAGATGACGAATGAGACTTCGTCGAAACGTTACCAAGACACCTCCAATCTTACGCGGGAGAAAACCCGAATAACCAAAGACACATACAAACACCCGCGAAAACCTCAGAAAACATATATATATATATATATATATATATATATATATATATATATATATATATATATATATATATATATATATATATATATATATATATATATATATATGCATATTCTTTCTAGCCAGGTTTTACCTATGTAAACTTAGTTGGCTTAGTTGGCTAGAAAGAATATGCACATAAAAGCCTATGAAAAAAGAATATATATATATATATATATATATATATATATATATATATATATATATATATATGTGTGTGTGTGTGTGTGTCTTTTTCTTTTTCGTAGGCTTTTATGTGCATATTCTTTCTAGCCAGGTTTTACCTACGTAAACTAAGTTGTTTTGCAGCTCTGGTTGTGTGAAATCTCATTCACAAGCTTCAGGGCTTTTTTTCTGTTGACAAACTGCAACTCTGTGTTGCTCTCTGGGAGACTCAGATAGCTATTTCTGCCTTATAAGGCTTCGTCGGTGAGCCACACCCACTTCTCAGATATTCCCCCTGTAAAGGTACAATGTGTCTTTTCAGGGCTGGTTCTATTTAGTATAGGGGGAAGAATGGTTCAGTCCTAGGCCACTGTTTGCTGGGTGCCGCAGAACTCTATTTTCTCCCAGTCCTCTTTTAACATCTACATCAGGGGTGTCAAACTGACGGCCCGTGTGCCAGATGCGTCACGTGCAGGCCACGCCCACCCCAGCTCTGCAAAGGGAAAAAACATTGTGAAACATCACATGATGGCAACGTGACACCACAAGTTTGACACCCATGATCTACATGAAGCCACTGGGTGAGATCATCCATCAGCACAGAAGAAGTAACATCACTACATGACTGTGATTCATGAGGTGGGTTGTTGTTGTTTTTTACTAATTTCTGGCATTTTTTGCTAGTTTCTGGCAAAAATATCATTTTTTTAAAAAAAAAATTATTTATTTATTTAAAACAATACATCAAAAAAAAGAAATAGTCAAACAAATGATCGCGACAGGATCATTTTTCAATGATATTCAATGATATATCCATTTCAATGAATGGATTCACTGAACAATCTGTTGCATTTGCTTAGTGACTGCCACCTTCACGTAACGAAGACAAAAAAAATGTCAGAAAAATACTTCCAATCTCATGGGTACCTCAACTTACAACAGTAGTGACTTATGGCCAGATTTCTGATCCTAACAGTGGTTGTAAGTCAAGGACTACCTGTAATGCCAACTAAGTTCAGTTGACCCAAGATAGATATGCAGATAAATGTATATAAACTTATTTTTTGCATTGTTTTGTCTTTTCTTTCTTTTCCCAAAGCTGACACACCTTCAAGACAAGCCCAGCAACTTACCCATGGATGGGATCCACTGCAATGGCACGGGGGTTGACAAGATCACTGGCAAAAAGCACTCGCCGTTCTGTGCCATCCAGCTTGGCGCTCTCCACTTTGTCCAAGCCACTGTCCGTCCAAAACATGGTTCTTCGGAGATGGTCAATGGCAAGACCTTCTGGGCTAATCAGCCCTAAAGGAGGGGAAACGAGCAAAGCATTTACTGGACTTTAGGAACACTAAATCATTGGGCTTGTTTAAATAAATTATTCAATAAATAAATAATTGACCGGAAGCTGGCGCCGCGGCGAAACAGACAGGGGATTTCTGAGCTCCAGAAATCCCCGCCGATAGCCCCAGCCCCTGACTGCGGCTGCCAGTATGTGAGTGTACTGGATCTGTATTTTCTCAAACCTATCCTAGGTGTAACATCAATAAATGCCTAAATCAGTGTTGTGTGCTATTTAGAATGCTGGATTAGGACCAGTGGTGGGTTTCAAAAAATTTTACTACCGGTTCTGTGGGTGTGGCTTGGTGGGTGTGGCATGGCTTGGTGGGTGTGGCTTGGTGGGCATGGCAAGGGAAGGATACTGTAAAATCTCCATTTCCACCCCACTCCAGGGGAAGGATACTGTAAAATCTCTATTCTGTCCCCAATTCAGGGGAAGGTTATTGCCAAATCCCCATTTCCTCCCGATCAGCTGAATTTGGGAGGCAGAGAATAGATGGGGGCGGGGCCAGTCAGAATTTTTACTACCAGTTCTCTGAACTACTCAAAATTTCCACTACCAGTTCTCTGAACTGGTCAGAACCTGCTGAAACCCACCTCTGATTAGGACTAGAAAGACTCATATATAAGTCCATCCTTAGTCATGGAAGCTCAAAACACCTGTCTCTATGCCTCCTTTTGGCTATGTTCATACAGCATGCTTCATCTATTCACTCATGAAAAAACTAAGCTAGGTTAAAATTAACCTCAAGGTTAAATTGATCAGGTTGTACATATGCAGTTGCTGGGTCTTCATCCCGATTACCTGTAAGGTGTGAACACAGTGATTATCTGTGATAATGAATGTACAGAATTTACAGAATAACAGAGTTGGAAAGGACATTGGGGGTCTTCTAGTCCAACTCCCTGTTCAAGCAGAAGACTTTATACCATTCTGGATAAGTGGCTGTCCAATCTCTTCTTAAAAACCTCCAATGATTGAGCACCCACAACTTTTGGAGGCCAGCCATTCAACTGATTAATTGTTCTCACTGATAGGAAATCTCTCCTTAACTTTAGGTTGGATCTCTCTTTGACAAGCTTCCATCCATTACTTATTGACCTGCCCTCAGGTGCTTTGGAAAATAGGTGACCCCACCTCCCCTCTGTGACAGCTGTTGGGACAGCTGTTGTCATCCCAGTCCTTCTTTTCGTTAAGACTAGACATGCCTAACTGTTCATTGTACAGTTTAGCCTTTAGTCCCCTAATCATCTTTGTTCCCCTTCTCTGCACTCTCAATATACAGATAAACTTTAATTGACTTTCCTGGTGTCTCTGATTAGTTTGCAATTGCTTCACTAATAATAGTAATAGCGATAAGTCAATAGGCCTGTTTGTGAGCTGTTTTGTCAATAGCGCTTCTATTTTGTCTTGGATGGTGAGTTACTGCCGAAAGATAGGCATAAATTATATTATGTTATATTACATTCACCTATTAAAGTCATATGCAGAGCTCATCACCCCTGACCCCACTTTCTCCTTCCTTTTTAGGGAAGCGACTCACACTGAGACTTCAGATAACTGGAACAGCCTGAGACATTGTCAAAAGAGAATGCCATCTCCATCAATTTCCTACTGAAGTTCCTAATTACTATTAAGTCAGCTGTCCTTTGGAAAAGAAATCAATCAGAAGCCGTTCTGGTCACCATTATCACATTATTTACACCTCCAGGTTTGGTTGGGAAGGGAGTGTTTGTTTGTGCAAGATGGACAGGACTTGAGCAGAGCTCACACACACTAAATGGATTCACTTAATAACCTCAGCATTTGCCTAACAGCTGTCACAAAAAAAGGTTGTAAAATCAGGTCAGTCACGAGATTATTCACTTTATGACTCTACGTGGTCCATTATGTTCATAAATGGAGGACTACTTGTAATGACAAGGAAGCTGTCTGTAGGTTTTTCTATGGAAGTTTGGTTTGGTGACAGCAGTGCCTCATATAGAAAACCCACACAGGGAGTGGTAAGGACAGCTGAGAAGATTATAGGAAGCTCGCTTCCTGTCATTGATACTGCTTATAAGCGCTAGGTGCATAGAGCTCAAATCATAGTTAGGGACCCCACACACCCACTTTATGGTCTGTTTCTGTTGCTCCCCTCTGGGAGGAGATTTTGAAGTATTTCTAGCAGGACTACCAGATTCTGTAACAGCTTTGTTCCCTATGCCGTCTGTCTGGTAATCTCACAAGGTTCGTTTTTCTCACCACGTTCATGCATACATCCAAACTAGACTGTGTTTTTTCTCTGTGTCATAGAATATATGTGGGTATATGCATAATTTTGTATTTATTTGTTTCTTTTGTCATATCTATGTAGTGTATATTGGAGGCGGTGACTCTTTGAGAGCTATATGTAATGAAATTTCATTTTAACATATGCCAATTAGTGCAAGGGTGGCTTCAAAAATTTTAGCAAGGGGTTCTCTGCCTGGTTGCTGGGTGGTCATGGTGGGTGTGGCCTAGTCAGCCTCCTGCACCACGGCGGGGTGGGTTTGCCCTCCCCGGGCTCCGGAGGCTTTCCTCAAGCCTCTGGAAGGGTGAAAACAGCCTCCCCAGGCTCCGGAGGCCCCCTGGAGTTTCCAGCCTTCCTGAACTTCCGGTAGGCCCATTTTTCACCCTCCCCAAGTATCCACGCACGCCCTGCACTTACCTGCATCCAAAACGAGCCACATGGGGACTCCGGGGAGGGGAGGGGAGGGGTGGGCAGGGCCAGCCAGGAGTGGGATTTGGGGGTTCTCCGAACTGCACGGAATCTTAGCTAGAGGTTCTCCCGAACCCCTGCGAACCCCCAGCAATCCACCCTTGGATAAGTGTACATGTAAAGTGTCAATATAGTTATTTTAAGTCTAAGTTCTACCAGAGGCTCATCCCACATGTCCCTCCCTGTCAGCTGATAAAGCAAACAACTTTATTCAGACAATTGATAAACTACCATACACTACTTCAGCCTGAAGCTTCTTGAATGAAAATTACAATATAAATAAATCTCATGAAAGTGTATGTTAAATAACTGACTAGGGCTGTTTAAGCTGTCTCTAGAAATAATTAACTAGAGGCAAAAAGACAATGAGACAAAAAGGCAATTCATATCATAACGGAGAAGGGCACTTTTCTGTTTATTGCCCTTATTAGTGTGTTTAATTTGGCCGTATGTAAACATGAAAAAGCTACTCTACTATTACGACTACACATGGCTAAACAAATATTTTTGCTTTGCTTCACAGCAGAAATCCTCTGAATACATAAGGGCGGCTTGAAACCAATAAGGCCAATAAGCTGGCTGGCTGGCTGCTTTACAATGCATTTTCTGTTCTGCTACCCAAAAATCTTTTCACTGGGTATGCGATGTTGGCTTTTTGCCACAACACCTTTGCCTAGCTACTACACGTGCTGAATCCTGGAGATGAATGCTTTCTTTGACAAACTATACCGTGTTTCTCCGAAAAGAAGACCCTGTCTTATATTTTTTTGAATCCTGAAATAAGCGCTTGGCCTTATTGCCATGTGCTCAAAAGCCCAATTGGGCTTATTATCAGGGGATGTCTTATTTTGGGGGAAACAGGGTACATACAGACATATACAGGTTTTCTGTTGAAGCAGAACGACAGAAGCCTTGTCAATTTCATGTGGTTTGGGCTTTAAAAATCTGGGCTGAGAAAACTCCTTCACAATGCCAGCTATGGATTATATTAATCCAGGGAATGTCAAATACCTACCTGAACTAATGACGGTCTCTGGATCTGTACTCTGCTCCAGACTTGCGCGGCTAATAGTCCGTGCTGCAACATCTGTCCAGTAGATCATTTTCTCCCTACAGTCATAGTCAATGCCTACCATGATGGAACCCTACAATGAAAAATACAAAACATATACAAAATAATGATCGGTTCTACAATTATCTCAACGGCCTCTTGATGGAAAAAAAGTTTTGCTCCCAATTATGAAATTTTGGATTATTATATTATCCGCTGTCTTCTTTTATGATTTTTATAAACCTTAATGAGCAACGTAGCTGAAGACTATGTTGGACAGAGTGGATTTCAGCTTTGTTTAAATTGTAAACGCAGCTGAAGTGTCATTTTGGGCACTTGGCGAAGGGCTAACCCTTTTCAGCTGTTTGCAGGACTCCATGGTCATGTGACCACAATGTGTGACTCTTTCGCTGGTTTCAAGCATTTATTTCTGGTTTCCAGCAAAAAAAAACCACTGGGGAAAACAGATTTGCTTAATGACCATTATATTCACTTAGCAACTGTTATAAAAATGGTCATATCTTCTGGTCTAATCACATGATGTCTCGAATTACGACTGCAACCATTTATGACCACAATTCCAGGCTTAATTATGGTTGTAAGTCAAGGACTATCTGTAATTTGAATTTCTTTGTGGAGCAGAGGGTAGCTCCCACAGGCCCTTCCAATTCTATCCAATGTTAACAATGTTAACATTTAACAGTGTTAAGTGTCACATAGTTAGGCTGCATTTTGGGCTGTGGGCATCTGCATTTGGGCGAAAAGGAGATAATTCGTTTTCATTTTGTTTTCCTATAGATTTGGCCACTATTTCCCATTTCAAAATAGCAGGAAACAGCATGGTACCCATTTTTAGCAACTGAAGTTGGAAGGAGGTCCAAGAGCCACAAAAAAGGAAGTTGGAGAACAAATTTCTCTTGTAGCCCCTGATTCATCAAGAGATCATAATCCCATCAATCCCCTTGACTAAAATCCAGCCTCCTCCCAAGACCTGCCCCACCTGGCATGGAAATACATTACATGCAATGAGAGAACCGTCTTCGCTGCCTCCTTCTTAAACTTTGTTCCGTTCAGTGGCAAGGAACCGATTTGCTGGCCCTGAGCATAGAGCAAGAATGTCCCGGATCCAGGCAGAATTATCTCAGGACGTGGAGTTGGACGTATGGTTGGAGGAGGGACGCTAGGGAGGCCTGTGGGCAAAAGTGAGACATCACTGGGTCACAAGAATGAAAGGCCTGTTCTTCCACCCAAGGCTGGTCTCCCTGGCAGTCTAGATCACAACATGAAACAGCTGCCTTATTTCACACCTCCTTCTGAAGGATGGCTGCTGAAACATGATGGCACATGAAGCCTTCTAAGCAGTGGTGAAATCTAAAATTTGTTACTACCGGTTCTGTGGGCGTGGCTTGGTGTGGGGGGGGGGGTAATGTGACTGGGTAGGCGTGGCCAATTTTTTTTTTTTTTACTTTTAAATCCATTTTTTCTACAACCTCTTCGGCGAAGAGGTTGTAAAAAAATGCTTCCAAAAGGCTCTGACGATCCCAGCTGAGTTGCAGAGGGTTTTTTAAAAACCCTCTGCCAATCAGGCAACTCAGCTTGGATCGTCAGACTTTGGATCGTCAGAGGCATTTAAAAGAAAAAAAACTTTTTTTCTTTTAAATGGCTCTGACGATCCCAGCTGAGTTGCCTGATTGCCGATCAGGCAATTCAGCTGGGATTGTCAGAGCTCGGATCGTCAGAGCCATTTAAAAGAAAAAAAGCCTCTGATGATCGCGCAGCTCAGCTGGGCATTGGGGTGGGGGGCAGGGATTTTTGCTACCGGTTCTCCGAACCACCCACCTCCATCGCTACCGGATTGGGCATTTCACCCGTTTCTAAGCTAGGAAATTTATTTCAATGGCACTTCCCCTTGGATGCAATTAAGAGTATGTTTTCCCAGTCCACTGCCTTTGTGGGATCCCCTGATTTTATTCTTTGTTGAGTTTATACATTCACTCATGAAATGTACAGGTAGTGTTCATTTAGCAACTGCCTTGTTCACAGTTACAACAGTGATGAAATGGTAACTTTACAACCAATTCTTGCATTTACAATCTTTGCAGGGTTAAGCAGAGTTGTAGTTTTACTTAATGACCACTTTGCTTAATGACTGAGTTGCCAGGCCCCATTGTGGTCACTAAACAAGGACAACTCTATAGGCCAAGTTTCTGCTAAACTGAAGGATTATGTCAGTACTCTAGCTGCTTTTTAATAAGATTATGTAGGAATTTTTAAATTTAAAAGCTGCACAAAAGCTGTGTAAACATTCTTAACTGTTACATGAACTACACTGTTTCACAAAAACCCATTAAGTTTTCTTTTTTTAAGATTCCTTTAATTAATTAAAAGGGAGCATCAATTTGGAATCGGATTTTACACACACGCATATATATGTATTTCTAACAGCGTAACACAGGTCTACTGGTCCTTCTAAATCTATTCATCTCAAAATATATTTGCTGATTCCCCTCAGAAGGAATAGAAGATGCGTCTTCCAAGATGTAAAGATAAAATACACTTTTCATTTCAGAACAATTGTTCTTGTCTTAATGCGGATTTAAATACCAAAAAATTCAATTAACAAACAACCTGAGATGATTAATTAACATATATTTGATTCAGCTTTTTATCCATCCCTGGTAATGTCACAATGTTATCTGAAAAACTCTGATGCCCCCAAGCTCAAAAAAGATTTTAAAAGATTCCCAGCTCAGCTGAAGATTCTCAGCTCCTCATTGCCCCATTGAGCTTTGTGACTCATTGTCGTCCTCTTACATGCAGGGGGTACCCCAGGCTCCGATCGAGTGCCTTGAATTTCCCGGCCATGTTCATCCACACACCAGCAGTAGCCGCTATTTCCGTGACACTGTAGTGGGTTAAAGTTGCCCAGAGGGTCGCATTGGGGCACATACTGGTCACCCTGTGGTCTGCCTCCATAATGTTCCAGCAGGCTCTGTCTCCAGCGTTCACACATCGTTTGTGGCCTCTGAGTTGGCTCTAAAGATAGAAAGAATTATAGGACTGAAGCTGATACCATCATATGAATGATGGAAAGTCTGAACTCTAAAAAGCTATTTATTTGCATATTCCCCCCCCCAACTCACTCATAGCGACTCCTAGCGGCCTTCAGAAATAAAACCCCGAACACAAAACCCACTAAACCAGGGGTCTACAACCTTAAACACTCAAAGAGCCATTTGGACCAGTTTCCCACAGAAAAGAAAACACCGGGAGCCACAAAATCATTCCTGTGCCTGACTATTTCTTGAGCGGCCACAAAACTAGCATATATAGTTGAATTAAATGTTCTGTTTTCTTCTGAAACTTTTCTTTTTTGGATTTATCCATGGTTGGCCTACCAGGGGTTGAAAAGCTCAATATATTGCGTGCCGGCAGGTGTTGCACATTTGCGGTTGTGATGCATATTTGAGTGACAAGGAGCTACAGCAGAGGGGTGAAAGAGCCACATGCGGCTCCAGAAGCACAGATTGCTGACCCCTCCACTAAACCCTCAATTCCCTGGCAGGAACAATCTAACAAACTACTTAATGTATTCCATATCACCTTGGGGTTCCCAGACCTGCTGGCAAAACCATATCTTCAAAAGTGTACCAAGGTGGACTTCCGGTTTGCTGCTTGTCGCTGCCAGACGTTCCTTTGGGATCGTCAGCTTCCATCGCCTGTCAGAGCCGCCTTCACAACGGAATGGTGGCTCGAAAAAACTCCGTTTCCATGAGGAAACGGAGATAGAGCCGGCAGGGGTGGGTAGAACTCTCTGCGGAGTCCCAAAAGTTTTTCCTTTACTTTTGGGACGGAGCGGATGAGATGCCCCGTATCCCCAGCCGCTGCTCCGGGCTTTGGGAGACCTCTGCTGATGCAGAGCCAGGCGTCAAAAGCAAGCCTGCAAATTTAACAGACTACTCAAAGAAAATGTGAGCTGGACCTGTAATACTGAACTGCAAGTATCTTACTGATTTTTTAAAAAGAAACTACTTAAGAGAGAGGAGGAAAAGAAAGAGGAAAAAAAGCCTTTTAAAATGGCGTCGGCTGGAGGAGAGGCAGAAAGGGAAAGTCCTTCCGTTTTTTATTACTACAATGTAGCGGAATAAATACCACTGGCTACATTTGTAGACAAAACTTCGCTCCTGTGTTTTTTTCTCTTTTTCTCTCCCTTGGAGACCTGATATTGTTGTTGATTGGAAAGAAGTCTTTCTTGCTTTTTTTTTAACAAAGTCTGCCTGGGCGGAAACATGGCACTGAGACTCATAAAGTCAGATAAACAAGAAGGGGGGGGGATTCCCCCACCAACAACTTAAAGGAACAAGTCTTAACTCTTCAGTCTGAGAAACCTGATTTTAATATAATAGAATTTTTTATAGAAGAGATTGAAAGAAGGGAGGAGATTGTGAATCAGCAATTTGAAAAATTTAAGCAGGAAATTAAAGAATTGGTGAAATCTATGGCTAATGGTTTTACAGAATTTATGATGCAGTTGGATATAAATACTAATGCACTAGAGTCTAAAATGGAAGGAATTCAAGATAAATTGGACAATAGAATCCAAAAAATTGAAAATGACTTGATAAATATTCAGGATAATAGCTTAGAAGAAAAATCTAAAATGAATGCTGATCAAAAGTATGGTAATGCAGAAAATCTGCAACAGAAGATTGAAAAAGAGATTTTAATGGCACAATATAATTTCACAGAATATGCGATAAGATTAAGAGGTTTGCAGGAAAATAATAGAGATGATTTAAGGAAAATATCTTCTGAATTTCTAGCTGGGATTCTAAAGGTTCAACCTGATGAAGTGTTTTGTAGGATTGACAGAGTTTATCGAATTAACTCCTGGATTGCCAAGCATAGGCAATTGCCTAGAGATGTGGTGATTTATTTTACAGACAAAGAAATTAGGAATAACATCGTGCAAAATTCCTTCAATTCTAAGTTGCAATTGCATGGAAGAAAGATTTGGATTTACAAGGAACTCCCACTTAAGATATTGATGGAAAGGAAGAAATTTGGTTTTCTGGTGAATGAGTTAAAAAAGAGAAATATCTTATACAGGTGGGACGCCCCAGTGGGTATTATATTTAGATATCAAGGAGAAAGATATCAGCTAAACACTGCTGAAAGAGCGGAAGAATTTTATCAAAATAGGTTGAAAATGAACTTAATATCTTCAGGTATAATACAGGATAAGCAGAAGGAGCTGGAAATAAAGGTAAAATATCGAAATATAGAGAATGTACCAGAAGAATTGCCTTTGGATTTATTGGATACCCCAGCTGGATTATCTACAAATCTGAGAGAAGTGGCATCTAACCCTAAAGTGATGACTTATCAAGGCAAGGACAAGCATGGTAACCAATTAGGTGAAATACAAGGGATAAAAAAGAAATATGAGATACAAAAACAAAACCAACAAGACCAATCTACAAAACAGAACAAAATCCGACCGGATGATACACAATCTGTAGAAAAGAAACCAGGATGGAAAACAAACCCACAAAAAGAAAAGAAAAAAAGAAATAGGTGGCATAAAAATAGAAATTTCTAAATCAGGCAACAGTGAAGCCAGTGACTTTAAAATATGAATTATTATGTGTAAACACAGAAGAGGCGACGTATTGGTTAATATCATCCTGAAGATTGTGGCAGATCTCTGCATGGCCGTAATTTGGTGATGTGAAATGAGCCTTAAACTGATGGATTTGAATTATCCATTTTGGAAATTTTTTTTTTTTGTGTTGATAAATATATTATATTATTTCGAATTACAAGGCAAGAGAATTATGCTGGGGCATGCAGAAGATCGGGTTGTTACCCACTACGATGACGGGAATTAATAATCCTGATGAAACCCATAATTATTACTATATGGAATATAATTATAATGTCACTCGGGTGGTTGTTTTTACTTTTATATATATAAGAAGATATTTACTACTGATGGGGGCAGATATGATTGAAGATCTTGAATAAACTGTTGCACCAGCAAGTTACGTTACCCGATTATGGATGTTGGTTCTACCAATCCAGTGGAAAGATCTTAAAGAAGATACTATATGGATTATAAATTTAAAGTTATTGTCTTTTCTTTTTTTTTTATTTAGATATAATGGAAAATATAGACATAGATTTTTAAGTAGTGTGGGCAGTGAATCAAAGATATTAAGAAATGTTGTATGGTAATTTTGCTTGATAGTGGGTGAATAAGCTAGTTAATAGATTGATTAGTCTAAGAAAAGGGATTTTTAAGTGATATATTTAGGGGAGTGGAGGAAATGGATAGAGTGGAATAAATGTTAAACTAGATTTGATGGGGAAGGCTGCTTTGAAATGTCATAGTAATATACATAGAAGATTAAATGTTAAAGTAGGACTTATTGTATAGTTTTAAAGTGGAGAAGTTATTTTATAATGTCATAGTATAATGTCTTTTTTTTTTCCTTTTTTCCCCTTTCTTTTCTCTTTTCTCTTTTCTGAAATGTATGGATAAAGGGGGATGTTATAATATTAATAATATTTTTAGTAAGTAAAGGTCAATATCTAGAGGAGGGAGTAAGTAATCTGTTATGAATTAGGTTTTTTTTTTGTTATGAAGAAGTCACAGGGGGGGATGGGTGGGGTGGGGAGGGGGGGTAGGGAGGGGGAGGGAGAGGGGGGGAAAAGGGGGGGGGGAAATCTGTATTTGAAAACTTTTTCAATAAAAAAAAAAAAGTGTACCAAGGTGGGGGTCAATCTTATCTCTGCAGAGATTATATTCCACAGTGAGGGAGCCACCACAGAGAAGGCCCTTCTTCATCATCCCATTAGATAGACCTCCTTAACATACCAAGGCCTCCCCACTCTGGTAGGTCTTGTAAATGTAACTGGAATAAGAAGGTCCTTAAAATAACCTCATGTAGGGCTAAACCTGGAAGCAAAACGACAATCAATGCAGCTCCAGCAAGAGAGGGGACAGGTATGCAAATCTAGACTTGCACAAAACCACACAGATCACTGCATTTTGGACCACTTGTAGCTCCTGGATTTTTTCCAAGGGCAGCACCACATAGAGCACATTGCAATAATCAAGAGGTGAGGGGACTAGGGCATGGGTGACCATGAGCAGGTCTAGGAAAGAACATAATTAATACACAACTTGCAGCTACACAAAGGCTCTCCTGACCATGAATGCCACCTGTTTATTGAACAGGAGTCCATGAGAACCCCCAGATTACACACCAGGTCTGTCTG
Organism: Pituophis catenifer annectens; assembly: GCF_029215685.1. Lineage (NCBI taxonomy): Eukaryota > Metazoa > Chordata > Lepidosauria > Squamata > Colubridae > Pituophis > Pituophis catenifer. The sequence goes on from NW_027256881.1 coordinate 324,480,579, forward strand.
AGGCAGTGCAATCCCATCCAAGACCAAAGATGGCAATTGTCCATTGACCAAAGAATCCCAAACCCTGAGTCATTTCATTTTGTCAGGTTCAGCCTGTTGCCCCCTATCCAACCCTTAACAACTTCTAGGCACTGTGAGAGGGAGGTGAGCATTGCTTAATTCACCATGGGCTGAGACATATGGACATACAAAAGCTTTGTTTGCAATCAGTGTTTCCCACTGCCATAAGAAGTCTCACCCCCGAATGGAGTCATTTAAAGGAAGAGTCAGCAGTAGTCTCTGACATGCTTTCAGGGCCTTCACAACAACACAATAAAGGGAGCCGAGAGCCAATTCTTGGAGGATCTTGCCAAATGCTTAAAAGTTCAGACATTTTTCAATCTGAATTTTGAAAGTTAATCTGAAGAATTCTTATTTCTTCTTACAGTGCAAAAGCACTGAATGGCAGTCTTTACCAACTCATTATTTTCCAGATGTGCTAAACTGCAGCAGTCATCCAGGACAACTGGAAGGTATAAAGGTGGGGAAGACTACATTAACATATAGGTCTCCCCTATATTTTTCAGATACTAGAGGGCAAATGTAGCAGCTGAGTTTTATTGTATTTATTTTATTTACAGAAAAATGTGTTCCTCATCATTCCAGTGTTTGGATTATATCATCAATTCCAAGGGAAAGCATATTTTTAAAAAATAGGCAGATGTAAAGGATTTTTAAGTTCTTCTAATATGCTGTCCACAAAGGAGAAATAGTTGGCCTACAAAAAACAAGGTTCTGAGTTGCAACTGAGTTCAAAGAAGCCACTGATCTAATCCAGATCAGTCCACAAAAAAGAGGAAGCTTCCCCCACAGATTTGTTCTCTCCACCTTCCAACCTCATAATGAGATTTACGATGAAACAAAAGCCAAGAAAATGCATATCTTTAAGATATGCATTTAAAGCAGTGTAAATTAAAGTTAACTTCAGTACTGGTCATTCTGCTGTATCCTACATTATTGGCTGGCAAATAAATAAATTTCAACACCATCTGCCTTCTTATCTGGGAAAGGAGCTGGCTTGCCTTGTAGAATTTGATCTGGCTAGAATAGGGCTTTCCTAAACAGCAAAAAGAGAAGTGAGCCAAGGACAATGCCATAGTCCCAAGTTCTTATTTTCCTGTTGGAGGTATAAAGAATTAGTAATGGAAATTGAAGAGCTCTGTGAACATGCTTTTCAGCCCCCTCCAGGTTCAAGATATATGAAGTTCCTTTAGAGCAGTATTTCTCAACCTTGCTGACATGTTGGCTTGGGAATTCTGGAAATAGATGTCCACTCATCTTAAAGGTGCCAAGGTTGAGAGACACTGCTTTAGAATATGAAAGGACCCAAAGTGGAGAGAGTTAGATTGTGCCACATAAAGTGTATGGTAGCATTAGCACTTAATCTTATATACCACTTCATAGTGCTTTACAGCCCTCTCTAAGTGTTTACAGAGTCAGCATATTGCCTCCAATATCTGGGTTCTCGTTTTACTGACTTGGAAGGATGGAAGTCTGAGTCAGCCTCTGAGCCAGTCAGGCTCCAACTCCTGGCATTGGGCAGAGTTAGCCTGTAATACTGCATTCTACCTGTTGTGGTCTGCCGGCAGCATGTGGAGCAGGCAGCAGAGTTGGACAGCGAGGAGGTTGGGGAGGAACATGGGCCAGTCCTGGAGTGGGGAAGGCTCGGATGAGGGATCTGCGTTGGAGGCAGAGAAAGGGCCATCTGGGAGACTGTTCTGCCCCAGCTACGGACCCCAAAGAATGCAGCACACACAAAGTCCGTACAACCTTAGTTTACTAATTAAAGACTACAAATGAGCTTTCTTAGTTGTTCAAACACAAGTACAGTTTAAATCAGTCTTTTCTGAATAAGGGCTGTTAATTTAACTTCATTAACAGCCGACAAGAATCCAAAGAATAATAACTCAATTCTGAGGTACAGTATTTCAGATAACCATAATCTTACTATGGTTGGCAAAATGCCCAGAAGCAATTTGCAGGAAAACTGACAAGAGAGAAACAAGAGCCGAATCAAATGTTTCTGGAATCAAGACACGAAGGAATATGAATGAAGTTGTTTCCTGCAAATTGCATCAGTCATCGTCCTTCCTTAAATAGGCTAGGGGAGTGGCCAATTAGCCCCAAGCCTTACTCTCGAGGAGACCTCCTCCTGAGGAGCCACTCCTGCCTTTTGGCATCTCTGCATGCTCGTGCATCGAGAAGAGGCTCCTCCTCCTCTTCCTCTTCACTTATGGGAGCTTCTGGAGGTTCTGAAGGCCCTGGCTGAATCCCTGCCTCTGGCACTAGATCTTCTCCAGTCTCCTCATTGTCTGACTCAAGCGCCCGCTGCACAGGCTGCTGGCGCAGCACCACACCAGCCTTCTCGCTGTCGGAATCAGCTACTAACTGCACAGGCCGCTGACGGGCCACAACAGGTACGTGCTGCCTCTGGAGCTCAGAGTCGGGCCTCAGCGAGGCAGAGGAACAGGGAGAGCCTGTTCCCAGTGCGTGCATGCGCAGAGCTGCCAGAAGGCCAGAAGGCAAGAATAGTTAAAACAAAAGGGACGACTTGGAGATGATCGGCCCCTCCCATATGACTTAAAAGAGGAGCAAAGGTACATGGGCCTTTGCAGGAAGCAACGTTGTTAATTCTGTTCAGTTTAAAGCCTGAAGCTCTGTTTGATTCTGGACTTTGTGTGGCTTTGCCAATTAGGTCTTTGGCAGCGTGTCAAGGGAGATAAAGGTGGGTAATTATCAGCCTTATCCCAAAGGACTCTTTACAACTATTTGGGACTCATCTGTGAATGAACAGAATTCACAGCTGTTGCAATAAAAGAGGTTTTCGGGACTACTCGTGTGTTTTACTGACTCAGGAAGCCTAGGTCAGAACACCACCACAGCTCCTACCTTTCGGCAAAAACACAACAAATTGAGACTGCAAAAGGCAGCTTCCCCAAAAATCTTACTTTTTGCTTACAGAAAATAAAAAACTAAATTTTAGAGCTATAATTGGTGGAAAATAAGTGAAGCTAACAACAGAGCCAGAACAAGATAAAATCTCTGTTGATTGGAGAAGGGATAAATGTTCTGTGTGAATTCTTACCCCTTCTCAAAACCAGGGCAATAAACAAAATATTTTTTTAAAAAACTGCAAAATAAGCTGTGCCAAGTTAAAAAAAAAAAGGAGTACCTTTCATATACATACTGAAAGTGAGGAAGGGGAACAGATAGACAGATCAGTGAAATATAACTTGGAATAATGTGGAAGGGCAAAGCTCGACTGTTAACTCTTTCTTACCAGAAAGCCAAGTCTTCCCAGAGCTAAGTCTGGTCATCAGAATTAGCTTTAGGTATCAAACTACTAATCAAGAGCTTTCAAAGGATGATGGCAACTCATCTTTTGCTATTAGTCCATGAAAAACACATTGAGAAAAGGTGAGCAACCTCTTAGTTCTCAGTTCAGATGGAGAAAAAAGATGTTTCCTTCTCTGACTTTAGAGAAGACAAGTCATAGATTCTGTTTGCAATTCACCGCACCAAAGATTTCTCTAAATCAGGGGTGTCCAATCTGGACAACTTTAAAACTTCTGAACTTCAACTCCCAGAATTCCTCAGCTATCATGGTTTAAATTATGTAGAAATGCCAAAAGGTGCAAAGAAGTAATGAACTAAATTTTCTGTCTTGACTGTATTGTAATGTTATGTACTTTAAGTGCTTCTGTTGTTTTATTTTTTGAAAGGGTTGTTAGCGACTTAAGGCTATACACATTTTGAAGAAACAAACCTGGAATCCTGCAACGTGGTGGAGCATCACCTGGAGGGATTCTGCTCCCAGGAATCTCCTGGCCATCATAGTCAACGCACCAGCACTGCCCAGTGCTGCTGTGGCACTGCAGTGGCCGATAGTTTCCCTTTTCATCACATTCAGGAACGTGAGGTCCTCCCGGAATGGGAGAACCTCTCTGGCTGGAATATAGTCGCTCGTGTTGACAACGAGTCAGTCCCGTCACACTTTCTGTGGGTCAGAAGGAAATGAGATTGTAACATGAAATCTTGGCAGCAAGAGTGAGCTTTCAAAAGTATCTCCTGTGATGGACAACCCAGGGCAAGAAACGGAGCCAGGAAGAATGGCCAGCAAACCTATCAACTCAGCTTGCAGAATTTCTGCAGATTTTCAATTATTACTGGTACTACCGTGTTTCCCCGAAAATATGATTTACTCAGAAAATAAGTCCTAGCTTGATTTTTACAAGTGCACCCAATATAAGCCCTATCCCCCAAAATAAGCTCTAATTAAGACTCCACCCACACCAGGGTGCATGGGTAAAAAGTAAGTTGGTGTGGGGATGTGTGTGTGTGTGTGTGTGTGGAGATGCCCTACTACTTACCTTCAGATAGTTGCAGCCAGGCCTCACACACCTCGGCCCATTTCTTCTGCAGCCAGCAAGGCTTTCCTGAAGGCCTCTACAGCCGATAACTGAGCTCCGGGTTGATCCGGAGCTCTGTTATCGGCTACAGAGGAGTTCAGGAAAGCCTTGCTGGCTGCAGAAGAAATGGGCCGAGGTGTGTGAGGCCTGGCTGCAACTATCCAAAGCTGAAGAAGTTCCCGAAAGCCTCTGACAGTGAAAAGGAGGCCAGGGGCAACACACACAAGTGAGGTGAATCAGTGGACAACATTCCCCCCCCCCAAAAACAAGACCTTGTGCCTTTTTTGTTAGCGAAAAAAATAAGACAGGGTCTTATTTTCGGGGAAACAGTATATAATATAGAAGTATCAATACTGATATTTTTGGGTGCTGGAATTCTTGGACCATGGATGTTGCAGCATCTTATTGTAAGCTACTGTGAAACCCGGCGGGAGACAGAAACATATAGATATGATAGGAGGAGAATGCACAACTATTAGCACAACTTGGAAAACCACCTCCAGCTAAGGAAATGTATACAGGCAGTCCTCGACTTACAACAGTTCATTTAGTGACCATTCAAAGTTGCAACAGCACTGAAAAAAAGTGACCTATGACCATTTTTCACACGTATGACCATTGCATCATCCCCATGGTCATGTGATCAAAATTCAGATGCTTGGCAAATGACTCATATTTATGACGGTTGCAGTGTCCTGGGGTCATGCGATCACCTTTTGTAACCTTGAGACAAGCAAAGCCAATGGGGAAGCCAGATCACTTAATAACCATCTTACTAACTTAACAACTGCAGTAATTTACTTAACAACTGTGGCAAGAAAGGTCGTAAAATAGGGCAAAACTCACTTAACAAATGTCTCACTTAGCAACAGAAATTTTGGGCTCAGTTGTGGTCATAAGTCAACATCCTGTACTTTGATAACTGTACTTGGGGAGATGAAGACCTTGCACTGAAAGATGGGTGTTAGGATATGGTCTGAGCCTAACAAGTTGTCCAGGCAATATATGTGTTCTGTGACTTTAATATGAATATGTATTGTGTGATTTATTTATTTATTTATTTATTTATTTTTAATTTGATTTATATGCCGCCCTTCTCCGGAGACTCAGGGCGGCTTACAATGCGTTAAGCAATAGCCTTCATACTTTTGTATATTTATACAAAGTCAGCTTATTGCCCCCACAAACTGGGTCCTCATTTAACCTACCTTAGAAAGGATGGAAGGCTGAGTCAACCTTGAGCCTGGCAAGATTCGAACCTGCAGAAATTGCAGGCAGCTGTGTTAATAACAGGGTGCATTAAACCACTGTACTACCAAGGCTTTTAAAGTTTTACTGCTGATTCATTGTAATGCTGAGTCATGCTGTAATCAATTGTAAACATATTTAAGAAAGGTACTATAACGTATTCAGTTGATGATATGCTACCATAGTGTGTGGAGTTTCTACCATTGTGCTATCATCGTTGGATGGATCTGTTACCATCGTGGTTTGTGAACCAGAGTGAGTTTGTTATTTTGATAAACAAGTTTGCACATCTCTTATTCATTGCTCTCAGCAACGTTTCTCTGTGCTCTACACTCTGCTGGTTGGTAACACAACAACATTATCCTTAACATTGGGGATGGATGGGCACTTGGTTCTGTAACTATCCCACCTTTGGACCCGTACCTGGAGTGCACTGGAAACCATCCCCCACATAGCCAGCCTGACAGCTGCAGGAGAAGGAGCCAGGTGAATTGTGGCAAATGGCAGCTTGGTGGCATTTTCCTTCCTGGCATTCATCCACGTCTGTCAAAGAGGTAGAAAACATCAAGATTGGATTCAGTTTGGATTCAATCTGAACCTGAGGTATACACCAGAATGGTTTCGGCTGTCAAGATTTTCTGGGAATTTTGTCAAAGTTGTATATGTTTGCTTTTTTTCAGTGGCTGTTCCCAAAAAAGAATTAGAAGCAGGGATTTCATGGTTCTTCCACACTCACAAATAAGGTAGCCCAAATCTTTGTGTTGAATGTGGATATTGGGATGAATGTGCTAAGCAAAAGCACACTCATTTGAAATTTCCTACAATTCAGAATTAGAGCCAGTCTTATTTAGTAGTTAAGGCATCCAGGCTACAAGCCAGGAGATTGTGAGTTCTAGTTCCATTTTAAGCATGAAAACTGACAGGGTGACTTTGGGCCAATCACCAGGAGACTGTGAGTTCCAGTCCCATTTTAGGCATGAAAGCCAGCAGGATCATTTTGGCCCAGTCACGCTCTCTCAGCCCAGCTCACCTCATAGGATGGTTGTTGAAGGAAGATAGGAGGAGAAAGGAGTATTGTATGTGTTTGCTGCCTTGAGTTATCTATAAAAATAATAAAGGCAGGAAACAAACAAACAAATTCAGGATTTTCCAGTCCATCTCTCTGGTTTGGATACAGAGACATTTTTACCTCTGATCTAAAATCAACATTTTTTTTTTTTTTGATAGACTGATGTTTGCGGGAGATTGGGGGAGAACTATATTTTCAGACTTGCAATATTCTGTCAGCTTTACAAAAAGCTGGAATTAGCTCATGTGGATTCGGATTCCTATCTGATTCATCTGGTGAATCTAAAAGGATAATTCTCCCCCCCACCCCCATCTCCTTTACAGTGTGAGAAACTAGGGAGGGTCTTTTCTGAGCCTGTTGCCCCTCCCACTATCCAGCTGCCGGCTGTCTCTTATTTGACTATTCCCTTGGTAGCATCTCTTTATCCCCAAGGTCTTTCCCACATGCCATTACAACTATCTGTCAATTACTATCTGTAATTACCTGTGCAATTGTGCCCATTGCCAGCGTAACCATTTAGGCACAGGCAGCTGAATGAAACGCCTCCATGATAGACACATCGGGCCCGGTCAGCTGAATCACAGTTGTGAGTCCCTTTTTCACAAGGATTAGGTGGTGGACCAATAGCTGAAAAGGTTAAAATTGGGAGAGGAGGAAGAAAAGTCAATGGCTGCACTGCAGTTCATTTTCCCTTCAAGGGAAGTGATGGGAAACCCTTGAAGATTTCCAGCAAAGGTGAGACAATTATTTGTATTCCTGCACTGAGCAAGCAATCAGGTTGAGTCATTGACTCTTTGGACTCTTATGTTTCTAGATTACAGGTGTGTCATGTAAGTCACCATGGACAGCCTCTTCATGGTCAGGAGATGCTCTTAGCATGTTCTCCAGGGGAAAAGTTTGCAATGGGAAAAGCAGTGATATCACTTGACCAGGATTTGCTGGGCATAACACTAAGATTATCTATGTGTCATGGGTTGTGGGTGGACTTTAAAGAAGCAGAATAGGAAAAGAATTGACACCTTTGAACTTTGGTGTTGAAGAAGACTTCTGAGAATGGACAGCCAAGAAAACAAACCAATGGATCATTGAACAAATCAACCCAAAGTTCTCACTCAAGGCAAGTTATCTGAAGGGGTCCTTGCTGTTCTCTGAGCTTTGTTGTTTTCTTGTAAATATTTCATTATCCAAACTAGGTAACATCATTAATGCTAGTCTACCACTGATGATGTTATCTAATTTGCGTAATGAAATGTCTGCAAGAAAACAATCAAGCTCAGAGAGCACCAAGAACCCCACAATTCAATCCTGCAGTTCTGGGGAAAGTCAGAGCTTCTTTGAAGAATGAGCCCTCCTGTGCATTTTAAAATGCCCCTTTTCTTCCAAAACCTAAATGTTTCATCTTTTATCCTACAGTTATGCTCCAGATTAAAGTAACTACTGCAGTATGAGGTCAGGAAGTATTATATTGTATTTGTGTTCTGTTGTGTTGTGTTGTATTGTATTATTATATTTGTACCTTATTTGTACCCTATGATTATCATTAAGTGTTATACCTTATGATTCTTGACGAATGTATCTTGTCCTTTTATAAACACTGAGAGCATATGCACCAAAGACAAATTCCTTGTGTGTCCAATCACACTTGGCCAATAAAGAATTCTATTCTATTCTATTCTATTCTATTCTATTCTATTCTATTATTTATTATAATATTTATATTATAATATTTATATTATTATATTTTGTTTATATCTTGTTTTTCTTAGAGTTTGCTCCGGAGGGTAGTATACAGGGTCTGCTTGCTTTTGCAGGATGTGACACAGTGTTTTTTAACCGGCCTGTTAGAGAGTCTGGCTGGACTGAATGATTGCTCAAGACCACTCAGACCACTCAGCTGACTTCAATGGCTAAGGCAATATTTTGTCCACTGAAGATGAAACATTTACGGGATGAGAAAAGCATTGCCTTTTCTTAAAAATAAGAGAGAAAGAAAGTACTAAACATCTTCCCATTGTGCCTTTTTTTAATTCAAATTTATATTATATCTGTTCCTGGTGCTTTGCATCAAAATAACTGTACAGCTTTCCACTGATTTTAATCAGAGCTGAGCGCAAAAGCTTGCACTCGCTGGGCATAAAATCTTTTTTTTCCCAAAGAAAGCATCGGAAACAGTACTGTAGAGAAATGTATGAGAAAAGAGGGAAAGGAGATCTAAACTTCTCACACAGTGCTATGTCTCACCTGACTCTAGAGCTAGATACTTTACATGATTTATGAAGAATAAACAGTAGGATTTCCCAAGACAAAATTCATCCGCAGAATTTTCCAGCAATTTAAAGGTTTAGTTTATGACATATGAGAGTGGATTCATTCTAGAATAACACAAAAGCACTGAAAACAGACTCTCCTTGCCAAATATAGCATTTGTTTTATTTAATGTATTTCGCAGTTGGGCTATTTTAATCCTTATAGTCGAAATTCATGGGAACAATACCAAGTAAAAACTCAGGCGTTAAAGCAGCAGGCTGGACTTTCCAAATAGATTCTCAAGTTTCTTCTCTTTCCCATCCACCACCATTCTCCCAATTTCCAATCTCCCTGCCTTTTCTTGACAACTTCTTAGTTGTCAGCGGAAAGTTAATTAAAAACAGGCTGGAAAACAAACATGCATTTCCCATTCAAATCAGAGAAATCTGTGACAAAAGAAAGGCCAAACATTGTGTTATTGGTTACACCTGCTAAAGTAATTCATGCATCCTTTTATATACATATACATACACATATACATATCTGTCATATGTCATATCTGTCATATGGAGGCAAAGAATTCTAATTATCAAGATCGCACAAACATAGAGATCCAACAGGATTTCTGCTTTCTGAGATTCTCATTTCTTACACAAGAAAATAAAAAGAGAATGTATTATTATTTATCTACAACTACAAAGCACATTAACAATCTGCCCAAATTAGCAAACATTACAATACAAATTAAAAATCAAGTATGAAAAACTACAACAAAACTAACAACCGGAACTTTTCTCATCAGAACTTCTCAGTTTCAACTCCAGCCAGAAACCAAATGGCAAACTGTGGGAAGGAAGGCAGGCCTCATGATTCAGAGAAGACCATAATGAGATGGACATTTAGTGTATTTGATGTCAGGATGCTGACATCAAGTGAGTGTAATTCTCTATACCACATGTGCCTTTTGGTTGATAAATACATTCCACAACAGGTGGCTTGAAGACTCCTGTGGATGTCTCTGGATTAGGGAGACATTAGGTCTTGTACCAAATACAATGAATATGCTTGGGATAAAACTGGGTCTAATGTCAATGGTGTACTGGCCTCAACATGCCTAATATGACTGGAAATTCTGGGTACGGCATACAGATGATTGAGACTGGTTTACACTTCTGCATTTTACTACAAAGTGTTATATAAAAGTCTTGTCTGGCTAAAGCCATGATCAATGGTGATGGATATCCATAAAGAGATGTGTTGAAGAGACATGAACAAGAGAGAGACATAGAAAGATACAGACCAAGTCAACCACAGTTTCTACTGTGAAACTCAGTATCCTAGATCAAGGTAAATTCAAAACCACTATGAAATTCTTGGAAGCTTGGCATTGAGACAAATCAGCCATCAACAGATACATAGAGATAAACCATATTTACAAACCATTCAAAAGAGACAATAAAAAAGCTAAGAAAGAAACAAAAAAGCAGTACACATCCTTTCCATCAGTCAACTGTCAGATAATCAGGGGTTAACCCCAGACTAACAATCAAGCAGAAAACAATACCCTAATTCAGGAATTACCAACCTAATTCAGAAAAAAACCCACACTTCTACCAACACCATCAGGGCAAGCTACTTTATAAACAGGGGAAAAACCTCACACTCACTAGCACTGATGATGTTACCTAGTTTGGTAATGAAACATCTGCAAGCAAGCAACCTAATTCAAAGAGCACCAAGGACTCCAAAAGAAAAATGAGTATATTGTATGTTTCCAAAGGGGGAGAACATAATAGATCTCAACGAAGAGGATCTGATCTTAAGAGATAATTCTATAAACTGAGAATACTGATAATCATTAGACTTTGTACAATATGCTATTTTATCTCATGGCCTCTCCTCTTTTTTTGCTCTCCTCTCCTCAGATGAGCCCCAAACTGCAATTTTTGGCCAATTTGTGCCAGGTCTTGTATTCCCTCTGTTCAGGGCAGGCCCCCCCTCAAAATAAAGCAATCCCATACCTATGCAGGAAGCCCAGTCAGGTGCCAGCTGGTATCCTCTGGGGCATTCACATCGATAGGTGCCTGGTGTATTGATGCACAGAGCACCCTGGCTGCATCTGCTGAAGCCCTCAGTACATTCATTGACATCTGAGAAGGGGCAACAAGATTAATGGGACAAATCAACATCCAGGCCTAAAGCAGGAAAGCTTCCATTAATATTTCCATATGCTACAGCACATTTTATAATACAACCATTAACTCCCTGGCTTCTCATCTAGCTCATTCCAGTCAGGACATTCAACCTTGTTTCAGCTATGGAAACACAATTGGGGCCAAATGATTCCAGATGTTTGCAAGTGAGAAGTCCCAAAGCTTAATGATCTCTAAAATGTGTTGAAAACACCAGTTCATCTTTAATGGATACCAGCAGATGGGTAGAAATGAACTTCCCTTTAATTTAGCACAGGTCTGGAAACAACCTCTGGTAAGCTTAGCCACTACAGTTTGAAATAAGTTTATCCTATCTCATAGAATCAAAGAATCATAGGGCTGGAAGAGGCCTTTGAGATCTTCTGGTCTACAGGTCCTCAACCCTGGGCCATGACCCATTTGGAACCAAGCTGTCTGTGCAAGTAGCGTGTGTGCAGCTCCATTTGCGTGAGTTGCGAGCACTCGTGCATGAAGCTCCACCTGTGCAAGCGGCGAGTGCACATGAAGAGCCTTGTTGGCGCAGCAGACTAAAGTGCTGTTAAGTAACACCAGCTGCCTGCAATTACTGCAAGTTCAAATCTCACCAGGCTCAAGGTTGACTCAGCCTTCCATCCTTTCGAGGTAGGTAAAATGAGGACCTGGATTGTGGGGGCAATAAGCTGACTTTGTATAAAAAAGAACACCGCTTGGGAGGGCCGAAAGCCTTACTAAGCAGGTATATACAAAAGTATGAAGGCTATTGCTTAACGCATTGTAAGCCGCCCTGAGTCTCCGGAGAAGGGCGGCATATAAATCAAACCAATAAATAAATAAACAAACAAACAAATAAATAAATAAATAACCACTGCTTGTGCAAATGGAGCTGCGCACACTCTCACACACACCTGCCACTCACACAAAACCAATCTCTCTCCCTCCCGTCGGGCTGCCAAGCTGGAAAATTTGGGGACCGCTATTCTAGTCCAACACCCTGCCCAAGGCAGAAGTCCTTATATCATCCCGGACAGGAGAAACTGTATTGTCCTGGACAGATGGTTGTCCAATATTTCTTTGAAAACCTCCAGTGATGGAGCACTCCATTCCTAAGCAAGACATCATGTGACTGCATTTTGTGATTTTACTGCCAGCTTCTCCATCAACCCTGCTTGTGAGAAACCAGTTATAAAGCATACAAATAGCAATCATCTGATTACGGAATGCTGCAACATTTGTAAGTGTGAGAACCAGTCATAAAGTTACTTTTTCAGCTCTGTGGTTCACTTGAATGATTATCAAATAGGGCAGTCATTAAGTGATGACTACCTGCGTTTGGGAAGAGTGCTAACACAATAGTAAGCCACTGCTATGTAGGTCCAAGTTCAGATCTCGGTATCTCTAGTAGGGTAAGAAATGGTCCAATCCAAATTCATAGAGATCCACTGGCACTTCATTCAGAAAAAGCAACTTGTGCTTCTCAGATGATGTTGAACTACAACTTTCCATAATGCTGATGTACTGTAGATTAATCCATGATTTAATTTAGCAATTGCATTCACATAAGATGCTACCCCAGGCTAAAGACAAAACAGCTATGCGTATGCCATGTAGTAAGCTTGATTATTTTAATTTGTGACTTTACCAAAAAATGGGCCAATTTAGCAATAAAGTGAAGCATCTTCTGCAAATAAGAGTTACTACAGGTAGCTTCTGCTGTTCCCCAAAGCAAATCTGTAAACTCACAGCAGACTTCTAGGACAAAATGTCAGAGCTTTGAGACAAGACAAGAAGTAAAGGGTTTTCCTACTCACCTACACATTCTTTGCCATCTCCCCAGTACCCAGCGGTGCACTCACAGAGATAATCCAGACCAAGCCCTGGCTGGCATCGTGCCATTGTGTCGCAAATGTGGGTGCCATCATAGCATGGGTTCACTGTAGTTGGCCCAGAACTGTCTACATCAGCAAGAAAATCAGTGAGAAGAGATCTTTGGTATCTATATTCTGCTTTTACCCTAAAGAACCTACTTCAGATAGCCTCTGTTGAGAAGTTTTCACAACTTTTTTGTGCCAAAAAACATGAGGAGAAAAGATATTTCTCTTTGAAGTAGCTTCTGAGTATCCTCCTGCACCAAGGAGGCTATTTTAAACCCAAATGTCCATGGGTGCACTTTCCTCTATCTATGAACCCATCACACCTTCTGCACCCAGATGAAAGAGCAATCATTCTGATCAGAGGTCGTATTCAGCAGGTTCTGACCAGTTCTGGAGAACCGGTAGCAGAAATTTTGAGTAGTTTGGAGAACCGGTAAATACTACCTCTGACTGGCCCCACCCCCCATCTATTCTCTCCCTCTGGAGTTCTCTGATCGGGAGGAAATGGGGATTTTACAGTATCCTTCCTCTGGAATGGGGTGAGAATGGAGATTTTACAGTATCTCCCCTGCTACGCCCACCAAGCCATGTCCACCAAGCCACGCCCACCAAGCCACACCACGCCCACAGAACCAGTAGTAAAAAAATTTGAATCCCACCATTGATTCTGATCATTATCAAGAGTGCAGCCCAACCCAGGTATTCTCACAACTACACTTCTCAGAATTCTAGACACCATCTTTGCTTGAAATTATAGGAGTGTTTTCCCCAACTTGGAGAACATCATGTTGTGGAAGACTGTCCTAAGTGATGTTTCTAGCAATGGATCCATCTCAAGAGAGCAATCATTTGCCCAGTTAGGTGTCTGAACTGCACAGCGCCTGACTGCAAAGAACCAAATATTTTTTCCTCCATAAAGAAGCAAAACTCAAAATGCCAAAAAAAAAGTACTCCCAGAAACTTAGCATGTTAAAGGGAAGCTCTCCAGTTACAACTTCTAATCTTCTTTGTGCAGGATTGTGTTGTCTGTTACAGTTTGCCTGCAGTTCTGGTTACAGTTTGGGTACCCATATTTCCAGTACAATTTACTTCCTCAGTGAAAATTGGCCAGAACATTAGACTAAAATAAAGGAACTGGAGCATGTTTCACTGCCTATCATTTTTTGAGATAGAGCCTTATTAAATCCCCGAAAGCAGGAGGTCATTAATGTTTGGAACATATTAAGTGTGGCAGGTGATTGGAAGGTCAATTTTCTCAGGGGAGAAAGTTATGTCAAATGATAAAGAGTTATTTAGCTGTATATCCATGAAAGAAAAGCTGTACTAACCCTCTGTGGATGCAAAAAACTACTTTTAAGAAGGATAAGAGGGATCTCCCTCCCTAACAGAGGACAACTGATTATCATGATTTCATCCTAACATGCAAAATTCTTTTCTAGCTAGAATAGAATAGAATAGAATAGAATAGAATAGAATAGAATAGAATAGAATAGAATAGAATAGAATAGAATAGAATAGAATATTTGGCCAAGTATGATTAGACACACAAGGAATTTGTCTCTGGTGCAAAAGCTCTCAGTGTACATGCAAAGCAACAGAGTAATAATAATAATAATAATAGTAATGATACCAATAAGAGGTTTTCATTATTTGCAGTTATTGGCCTGTCTGTCAGAGGATGATGGTAAATGTAGTGCAACTTCTTAAGGGGTATGAGCTTGAGGAAGACAATCTAAATGTCAGACTTTCCATCTCAAACCTGGCAATTGTTTGCTAGGCATTCCAGCTTTTGCACCAGAGACAAATTCCTTTTGTGTCTAATTACACCTGGTCAAATTATTCTATTCTATTCTATTCTATTCTATTCTATTCTATTCTATTCTATTCTATTCTATTCTATTCTATTCTATTCTATTCCATTCCATTCCATTCCATTCCATTCCATTCCATTCCATTCCATTCCATTCCATCCCATCCCATCCCATCCCATCCCATCCCATCCCATCCCATCCCATTGTTGACTTCAAACACATCTGGAGGTGGTTTAAATGTTATGATAGCAACCAATAATTATTCCACTCTCTTCCATAGATTTGTGGAATTTACTCATAGTTTCCTATTGCTTTCAAGTGGACTAAGTTTTCTCTATATACCGTCTCCAGGATTTGCAGCTGGATAAACACTCATCCTTCAACTATGGCTGTTTCTTTTTTTAACCTTAAATTTGGATTCTTAATCCTGAAATCTGGAACTCATTTACATACTTAAGAGTGGGAGCGGAAGACAACAAACTGTGCTTCTTGTTGTTAGGGAAGCCATGGACCGACCCCCTTGTCTTGGAAGGAGGCACTCTAAGCTTGCAGCCCACACGCTCTGAAATCTCTTTATCATTATCAGGCAGGAAGTCTGGCTAATCCTCACTGATTACTTCAGGAAGCGTAGCTTCACAAGCTCAGGGAAGGGTAAAGGGGTGAAAAAGGCAACAGAGAAGTCAAAAGGCATCTCAGTTTCCATTCCCTACACACACATACCAGGGGTGGGTTCTACTTACCTTTACTACCGGTTCGCAATGGGGCCGCGTGCGCGCTCTTCTGCACATGCGCAGAAGCGTTCTGATGATGTCAGGTTCGGTGGGCGGAGCCTCCCGCCGGTTTTACTACCGGTTCAATAGAACCGGTCTGAACCGGGGGCAACCCACTACTGACACACACACAAAAAACATCCCCTTAACCGAAGGACCATGAAAATGATATTTGGAGAGTGATACCAATGGAAACAACTTGCATGCCAGTAGTTCTCTTATGATCACAACTGAGCCCAAATTTTTTGTTGCTCAGTGAGACATTTGTTAAGTGAGTCTTGCTCCATTTTACAACCTTTCTTGCCATTGTTGTTAAGTGAATCACTGTAGCTGTTAAGTTAGTAACATGGTTGTTAAGTGAATCTGGCTTCCCTGTTGACTTTGCTTGCCTGAAGGTCGCAAAAGGTGATCATATGACCCCGGGACACTGTAACCGTCATAATTGTAAGCCAATTGCCAAGCATCCAAATTCTGACCCTGTGACCATGAGGGTGCCACAACGGTTGTAAGTGAGAAAAATGGTCGTAAGTCGCTTTTTTCAGTGCCATTGTAACTTTAGATGCTCACTAAATGAACTGTTGTAAATCGAGGTACTCTGTAAGTCCCTGAAGAAGCTTTTATTAAAAAAAAAAATGCAAGTTCACAACATGTTGACTGGCGATTCCATTTACAAGTCTGTTTTTGAGGGCATGTGAATTTTTCCTTCTATGTTAGAAAAGTAATTCTGGTTCCTCCTTAGAGCTCAGTATTAAGGAGAGTCTGCCTGGAATGACCATTATACCTTTGAAAGCAGAAATAAATGTTCCTTACATTTCAAAGGAAATGGTTGCTTCATCCTGGAAAATATTCAATGCAGATACACAGATTCTGCCTAGCCATTTATTATATGCACTAGTACAGCGGTCACCAACTTATGGTCTGTGGACCACTGGTGGTCCGTGAGAAAATTTTGATGGTCCACAGAAAATTTATTTGCATTTTTTATATTGCACTAAACAGGGATCCTCAAATTATGGCCCATGGGCCAGATACGTGCAATGAATGCTTGTGTTACTGCAGAGAGTCTCCCCCTTCGAGGTCTTTTTGTGAGGGTTGGAGTTGGGGGCAGAAATTCCAACTTGGGGTCTGCTTCAGTCTCCTGGTGTGGGGCTTTCGGTAAAGGCTTGGGGGAAGCGCCACTGGTGGCAAAGAGCCGGAGGGCCTTGTTCCAGTGGGACTACCTCATGGCCTGGAACTGGCTGACCATCTCATCCCACTGAGCCTCCAGGCGCCGGTACCTGGCCTTGCACTCCCGCAGATCTTCCCTCTGCTTGGAAAGCCTATGCTCATAGTCCTCAGTGAAGTGCTTCTGCTGAGCTTTGGTCAAATTCAATTTGAACTGAGCCAGCTGTTTTGCCAACTCTTTCACATGGTGGCTGCTTAGCTCCAACAACTGCTTCCTGTTGGGGTCCTAATATGCAGCAGATCATATTAGTGGTCCACGGGATTTATAATTATGAATTTAATAGTCCCTGAGGTCCGAAAGGTTGGTGACCCCTGCACTAGTAAGGAGGTATGGCTTTGCTTTTCAATATTATAATCTCAGAGATTGGCAGCCAACACTTCCAAGGAATTTAAATTAGTAGAGAGAATGAAGCTGAAATGCAAAACTGCCCCAAATCTCTCTCATCCCAATCCAAACTCACCTCCCAAGGGTCCAATTTGGTTGTTAATGGCATACCGAAGTACCCTTTCCTCTTCGTTGTACAAAGCAAAGATCCTGTCCACCGTCAGCTGCTGGGTAGTTCGAAGTAACCTGAGATGGCGTGCATGTGGACATTCTTGGTAGGTTATATTCTGGTGCAGCTGGTAGGAGAAACTTTGGTTGACGTTTCCAGAAATTAGGGAATATTCTCGATAAGAAGTAGATGTCACAACTATAAAAGGTTTTTTAAAAAAACAAAAGTGTCAGACCTAGTTAGAAGAAAGGTTCTCAAACTTCCTTGCTTCACAGAACTCTTCATGTTGTGAAGGCATGATGCTGCAAATAGACACCGCAAAACCCAACTTTAGACTAGAATAACAGAGTTGGAAGAGACTTCGGAGGTCTTCTAGTCCAACCCCCTGCTTAGGCAGGAAACCCTACACCACTTCAGATAAGTGGTTATCTAACATCTTCTTAAAACCTTCCAATATTGGAACAACTTCTGGAGGCAAGTTGTTCCACGGATTAATTGTTCTAACTGTCAGGAAAGTTCTCCTTAGTTCTAAGTTGCTTCTCTCCTTGATTAGTTTCTACCCATTACTTCTTGTCCTACCCTCAGGTGCTTTGAAGAATAGCTTGACTCCCTCTTCTTTGTGGCAGCCCCTGAGATATTGGAGTACTGCTATCATATATAACCCTGGTCCTTCTTTTCATCAGACTAAACATACCCAGTTCCAAAAACCGTTCTTTATATGTTTTAGCCTCCAGTCCCCTAATCATCTTTGTTTCTCTTCTTTGCACTCTTTCTAGAGTCTCAACATCTTTTTTACATCGTGGTGACCAAAACTAGATGCAGTATTTCAAGTGTGGCCTTACCAAAGCATCATAAATATGAGGACCCGGATTGTGGGGGCAATAAGCTGCCTTTGTATAAAAAGAATACCGCTTGGGGGGGGGCGAAAGCCCTACTAAGCAGGTATATACAAAAGTATGAAGGCTATTGCTTAACGCATTGTAAGCCGCCCTGAGTCTCCGGAGAAGGGCGGCATATAAATCGAATAAATAAATAAATAAATAAATAAATAAATAAATAAATAAATAAATAAATAAATAAAGTGGTATTAACAATTCACGTGATCTTGATTCTATTCCTTTGTTTATGCAACCTAGAACTTTCCCAATGGATATCACAAAAATGTAAAATATCTCATGGTGCCCCTGTTTGTTGCGTTGCCCTAAGATGCCACATGATACAGTCCAGGCACTGCAATGTTAGAAGATCAAGGTAGTCTTTAAATATGTGCATTAATTGATGCAATCACACAGCAGTGTATCTGTCAGCATGAAAAAAATGGGGACACTTAGAACTGAACTTACAGAACTAATGCCAAGTCTTCTCCTTTTTTTTAATTCATTCATGCTATTTATTTACAGAAATGCAACTTAACCAAAAAAAAAAAAATGAAATGATAACATTTGCTACATAGCAGCTAATTTGCTTGATGGATGTCCAGTCCAGGATGTCAAATGTCCAGTTTAGAAAAGGGAGACTTTATTTATATCTGTCTTTATTATTTTTATAAATAACTGAAGAGAGTGAACATATCTAGTACTCCTCCCTCCTCCTATTTGAACTTTTCTAAATGTTAACTAAAATATGAATATGCCAACCAACTTTCATGTCATAGGATTCTTGTCTAAAAAAAAATCTACCTTAATTGCAAGATTGTGAAGGCAGGTGGACTTTGACAGCATGGCTTGCCTGGAAAGGACAAATGATTATTTATACAGCAATCAATCATACCTGAATCCAAGTAATGGTATATCTCCTTATAAGGTGCTATGTGGACTGTAAAATTCTCAGGAATATAAGGCACTCGCCCTTGAATTTCAGTCCTAACACTGAGGTAATTTTCGGCATCCAGACCATCGGCTCTTTGCTGGATGAAAACTTTTTCTTCTCCTGGATAGAACGTAACTTCCAGATTATGAGTGAATTTAGCACCTGGGGAAGAGTGTTAAGGGAGGAAAAACAACAAAAATAATAAGCCCAGCACGAACACACAATTTTATGGCCCTGAAATACAGCATCAGCTAAAGTACAGGGCCGGAGTCAGAGGAATGTGCTTCTAGTCTTTATAATAGTGACTGAAAGAAAATACTTCACAGTTCATTCCATCTTCCTATAATGAGCTGGCATGAATAAGGAAGAAAACTAGGCAAACGTGTATAAACATAGATACAGGTAGTCCTCAATTTATGACCACAATTGAGCCCAAACTTCCGTTGCTAAGCAAAACAGAGTTTTGCCCTAGATTACCTTTCTTGCCACAGTTGTTAAGGGAATAACTGCAGCTGTTAATTTAGTAACACAATTGTTAAGTGAATCTGGCTTCCCTATTAACTTTGCTCATCAGAAGGTTGCAAAAGGTGATCACACCCTGGGACACAGCAACTGTCTTAAACATGAGCCAGTTGCCAAGCGTCTGAATTTGATCGTGTGACCATGGGGATGCTGCAACAGTGGTAAGTGTGAATTATGGTCATAAGTCGCTTTTTTCCCATGCCACTATAACTTCGAACAGTCACTAAACAAGTGGTTTTAAGTCAAGGACTACCGAGAGTTAGAGTTTAGTTTATTGTTTAGCCCATTGGCCATATCAAAGTACAGAGTTCCAAACACAAATTATTACTAAAATCCGATAAAAACAGTTTAAAACGAGATCGAAATAAAATACGAGAACTACCTGTACATTTATGGCTTTGATGTTTCTTGGGCACAAATTTGTTTGCATGGAAACCATATTCACACAGATGGGATTAGCCAGCTCCACTTGTGTCAGCAGAAGAGGCATGCTGTGGACCAGGGGTCTCCAACCTTGGCAACTTTAAGACTTGTGGACTTCAATTCCCAGAGTTCCTCAGTCAGCGAACCACAAGTCTTAAAATTGCCAAGGTTGGAGACCCCTGCTGTGGACTCATTCAGCCAAGGAATTTCAGCTGATGGAGCCTAGAAGAAGATTCCTTTCTGCCATGGCTCCCACCCTCTGGAACTTCTTGCCCTCCCAAGTCAGATCTGCTCCCACCTTTTTGGCTTTCCGAAAGGCCTTGAAGACATGTCTATGCCAAATTAGCCCAGGGCCTTAATGGGGGTGCAGCATGTTGGAGGTCTTTAAGGGAGTGGAGAACATTCCTCTCTGTGCACAGTTTGCATCCTCCCTTTCCATCCTGCTTAGTTTTATTTTAATTGAATGTTTAAATTTAAGATCTTCATTTATTTTTTAAATGTTTATTCTGCATTGCCTACAAGATAGATAGATAAGTGGATAGATACTGTAGATAAATAGATAGACAGACAGACAGACAGATAGATAGACAAACAAACAAACAAACAAACAAACAAACAAACAAACAGGCTCCTCTGTTTAGATGAGGGCCCTCTTCTACTCACCAGTGACGCTGAAGCCATTTTCGTAGCCAGGTTTCTCCAGAGCAAAAAGCCAACCAAACAGGCCCCCGATGGGAGCCAATGGCATCAGGGACGAGGCAGCTGGCTGAGGCACATGACTGATAGCCGTGTATGCTCTTCCATCATTGCCAACAATGTAAGCATGTAGGTCTACTTCACTAAAACGCACCGGCGTTTGTCCTACCAGGAGGTTTCCACTCACTTTGCCATTTAGACGATGAGCAGCTCCTAAGAAGCAAAAGCAGCATCAGCCATCTAAGGACCAAAAGTTCCCAGAGATGGCCACCATGAAAGATTTTACACAGGGAAATCTCTTTCATGTGTTAATTTCTATACCACGGTAGAAGAGGATTTAAAATTCCAAACTGGAAGATCTTCCGTGGAAGGATTCCCAAAACAGGTTAAACCCTTCAACCCAAGACAATAAAACACATACCATGCTAGGCCCAAATAAATAAACCAGATTATGGCTTAATACCATAGCCTGATTCACAGAACATTTTAAAACAATAGCTATCTTCCAATAATACAATCCCATTTTAGTCTAGTTTTATTCATTGCACAGGTTCCCTCCAGATGTTTTCTTTAGGGGCTGACGTGAAGCACAGAAAAGCAGGGGAAATCACTGCAGAGATGAATGTACAATGAAAGACAGGGCATTCACACATTGCCTTGGCTTATCTGTAGCTATGAAAGTGCAAGAACATCACTTTCCGATTAGAACTTCACCAAAACCTCTTCTCTTGTGTAAAAAATTGGGGGGGGGGGAACCCCATCATTTGTCTCCACAGCACTGCACCTAAACTTCAGAACAAACTTAAAATCACTTATTCGAGCTCCATGGGTCAGAGAAAGTGCTTTATTTTTCCTTTCTTTCTATGCTAAAAACCTGAGACCTGTTGAATCATCATTTCAGAGATATTTCCTTACCTAACAGAGAAACAGAATAACCAAGAGCAAAAAAAGCAATGGGAACAGGAGTAATTTATGACTTCCTGCTGGATTGACTGCAGGCAAACACCCTCAGGCAGCTGATGGTGAGGCCAGTATACCTAGCCTCCAGAGGGATAGGATGAGACCGGTCCTCTTGATTCTCAGAAAGTGAAGGGGGGGCCTTGTCTACCAGGCCTCTAGAACTGGGGCCTCCACCGTTGGCAACTTCAAGCCTGGAGGACTTCAACTCCCAGAATTCTGGGTGTTGAAATCCACCAGGCTCAAAGTTGCCAAGGTTGGAGACCCCTGCTCTAGACGACTAGGGAAGGATCGGCCTACTGAACCTCTGGGCGACAGGGTGGCAGGGCAGTATCACTGAAGCATCCAGAAATTTGGCAACTTTCAATCTCACAAAAATCATGGGATCTGATTTTGGATGCATTCTGTAAGTTAGCCCACATGAGGTACCTTGGTCCAAAAATTGCTGCCCTATAATGCACTGTTTTGCCCAGTTAAAGGTTACAGACAGAAGAGTTTTAGTAGTAGATGGCAGAATTATTCATGCTGCGGTTGCACACATCTGCCCAAGGAAATACAGAGCTGGAGCAGAGACATCTCAGACACACACACCCGACACATTTCAGTGGCATCTAGAAATGTAAATGGACATACATACCTTCTGGCAAGCAGTGCCTGCCATTCCCATAGAACTTGGACTGACAGTGGCAGCAGAAGCCAGTGCTATAATCGGTGCAGAATGCATTTTGGGAGCACTGGCTATGGTAATCCTCACACGTTTCCACATTGGCAGTGCTGTATGTGAATACTAAAGGGAAAACATATGGTTACAAGGGAACAAGACAGTCTTTTCTGATTCGGTGCCACCGGTGGTTTGGAAGGACTCCTAAATTCCCAGCCAGCCTTTTTAGGTTGCACAAGGATGCTGTTCCACAACATCCTGGCCTACCCCACACCAGTCAATATTTGTCTCACAATGTGGGTGAGCAACATTCTCAGTGGACAGACACTTCCATAGGCAAGGCCAACATTTTCTATGTTTTCTCCCACCTCTTTGGAGAGTTTTCCTTATATTTTTAAAACACATTTGAAAGTTGTTCTTTTTATTGATTCTGAGGAATAGAGGCTTTTCTCTGATTGAAGAGCTAGTTGTGGTGAGAGGCTTCCATAACTTTTATGTTTTACATTGTATAAGTTTTACCTAATGAATTATGTATTGTTAGTAGGTTTTATGTAGGCTAGTTTATTTACTCCTTATAGTCAGCCAGATGTTCTGACTGGATTTTGCATTTTTATCAACCTATTAAATCCTTTCCAAGGACCTGGGATAGGCAGATGCGGATGTTTGTTGATATTATAGATATGGTCGCAAAATAGTTTTTATTTTACTTAAGAAGCAATGAGTGGAAACTAATCAAGGAAAAAAGCAAACTAGAACTAAGGAGAAATTCCCTGACAGTTAGAACTATTAATCAGTGGAACAATTTGCCTCTAGAAGTTGTATGAATGCTCCAATACTGGAAGTTTTTAAGAAGAGATTGGATAACCATCTGTCTGAAGTGGTGTAGGGTTTCCTGCCTAAGCAGGGGGTTAGACTAGAAGACCTCCAAGGTCCCGTCCAACTCTGTTATTCTGTTCTATTCTATTCTATTCTATTCTATTCTATTCTATTCTATTCTATTCTATTCTATTCTATTCTATTCTATTCTATTCTATTCTATTCTATTCTATTCTTACGGTCCATCATAAATCAGCCAGATGTTCAGACTGGATTTGGCATCTTTATCCATGTATCAAGTCCTTCCCAAGGATCTGGGATAGACAGAACCGATTATTTGATGGTGTTACTGTAAAGGTATCGTTGAAGGATGTAAGCTGTTCCAAGTAAAGATGCCTTTTGAAATTGACCAATGACTGTATCCAAAAGCAAAGCCAAAACATTATGACTTTATACTTTCTAATCTGCTCTTCTTTTTGGCAACTCAGACTATAAATTTCATCTAGAAAGTCTCCATCAAGACAGTGACCTGTTATTGTTTATCCAGAATGAGGAGTACTGTATTTTTTGGCAAAGATCTTTTTCCCCTTTTATTCTTTATAAAAGGAAATCCTGAAATGTTCCTGAACATATTCTGAAATGTTTTGATATTACAATAAAGGTTTGAACTTAATTTAAAAAATAACTGTTAGTGGAATGAACAACTGATGATACTCTTCAGATGTGCTGGACTTTACTTCCTGTATCCCAAATCAGCTTAGGAATGATGTAAAATTTGTCCAGCACTTCCCATCAATCAAATGGAAAAGCTAGATTAGGGTAGTTTACCTCATCCATGCCATGCATAAACTGAGCTGCTGTGTCTGTGTGTCCATCATTCATAGTTCAATTCATACAAAATGAAGCAATAGATGTTGCTAACTGGAATACACATTAGGAAACTTATCTTGCCCATATTTAAAGAGCTGGCAGCTCTTTCTGAACAATATGTAAAGTCTTACTCATTTCTACACAGTTCATCCTTACTTGAGACCTGGATATTTGAGGAGAACATTCTCCCTTAGAAGCCAGTCAAACCTTCTGAAGTCCTCTTTAAGGATCTTGCCATTCCGTGAAATTAAGCTCTCCTCAGTATAAAGGTTATATATAAAGCTGGTCTATATGTAATTTTGATAAGTTTTTGCTGCTAAGCAAAACAGCTGTTTTTCTTCTTTTGTTGTTGGCTCTGCAGTCTTTCATGGACTTTTTTTGGCCTCGCTTTAAAATTGATCTTATTTATGAATTTCTACAAAACATAACAGAGCCTTCAGAACTTTACATTTGAATCTTACCTTATAAGCATATCAATACAAAGATTTTATTCATTTATTTATATGACCTCAATCCCTGGGTAATTCTATGTAGTTTATGCCACAGAGTTAAAATACTGGAAAAATAACAGCTAACAACAAATAGTGAAGTCCAGAAGAGTAAATAATTCACATCGGTAAGGGGACAACTCAAACACCTATCCCACCAAAAATTACTTCTTGGGAGCACATCCCTCTAACCTACCCCAGGATCTGCAAAATGAAGAGATCTTTGTGGAAACCCAACAGGATCAGCTTCATACAGATCACAGGGAGCAAACCATTCCACAGGACAGGCATGGCTCTCTACATCTACTGGGTCCTAAAAATGATAAGGCTCGATAGCTGAGACCTGGAGGTTGCCAACTTTTCCAGATGTTACCAGTCATGCAGAAACAATAAGGAAAAGATAGTCTTATGGATAACCAGGATTCAAATCATGAAGGGCTTTATACGGTAGGTGACAAGAGTCCTGTGAATTGTATCAGGGAGCCCAGTGGTGGGTTCCTCCCGGTTCGGTCCGGTTCGGCTGAGCCAGTAGCGGTGACGATATGATGTCACTGAACCGGTTCTCCCCACCCCACCCCCCCACGTTATTCTTACCTTTTATTTGGTCCCACCCCCAATCTATTGCTACCTCCTGAGTCTCAGCTGATGACTAGAGGGAAAAAAACTGTTTAAACTCTTGCCGCGGGGCTTCAAAGGGCCCTCCTACAGCTGATCAGTGTTAAAAGAAAACAAATGAGTCGGGTCGTAAGTGCGAGGACTGGTCGTAAGTGCGAGGACCTTCCAGAAATGACTCTGGCCAGCTAGCCACACCCACCTAGTCACATGACCTCCAAGCCACACCCACAGAATAAGCCACGCCCACAGAACCAGTAGTAAAAAATTTAGAACCCACCCCTGAGGCAGCCCATCAGTAACCAATGCAGCTCACAGAGCAATGGTACCTATAAAATCTGTGCACCCTGAGCCTAAGTGGTCTTCAAGAGTAGAACCAAGTTGAGCATTACAATTATCTAAATGGGAGGTAATTAGGAGATGAATAGCTATAAGAACCGCCTCCCAATCCAAGTAAAGACATAGTCCTTTATGGACTATGGATGGATCCCTACAAGCAACTCACAGTTGCTCATTGAGGA
This sequence comes from Pituophis catenifer annectens, assembly GCF_029215685.1. Taxonomy (NCBI): domain Eukaryota; kingdom Metazoa; phylum Chordata; class Lepidosauria; order Squamata; family Colubridae; genus Pituophis; species Pituophis catenifer. Next base: position 324,506,328 of record NW_027256881.1, read on the forward strand.
GGAAGATAGTAAATCATTGTAAAAAGCAGGTCCTTGAAACTAAAGCTAGTTTAGCAATAGCAGTAGCACTTAGACTTATATACCGATTCCCAGTGCTTTACAGCGCTCTCTAAGTGGTTTACAGTGTCAGCATATTGCCCCCAACAATCTGGGTCCCCATTTTACCCACCTCAGAAAGATGGAAGTCTGAGTCTACCTTGAGCCTGGTGAGATTCAATCTGCCAAACTGCTGGCAGCCGGTGATCAATAGAAGTAGTCTGCAGTACTGCACTCTAATCACTGCGCCACTACGGCTCTTATAAGTTTAGGCTTTAAATGGTTAGGCTTTAAGCCTGTTCCCACCCCTCATCTACACCCTTACAGCATCTAAGCCCCAGGACAGAATTTTTACATCAACATTGTTTAGCCTGAGACTGAAATGTAAAGCCGGGCATCATCTGATGTTATGCCAGCAGATGACCTGGCCCATTGGCCTGTTGAATAAACAAATTAACAGATCATTACAAATCAAAAGCATGTGGCCGGGGACTATTGTTAATGGTGATCTAAAGGAAGTGTCAAAGCTGTGTTTAACCATGCACATATTTATTTTCTCCATGCTTCAGGGTTTCATTGGATTGAGAGTGGTCTCCTTGGGGAGAATCTTTGCTAAATAGAAATCTGCATTATTCATAAATAATCCAATAGCAAAAAGCGTGGCCTGCTAAATGCTTGGCACCCACAATACTCAAATTCAGCTGGCATTAAAAGCTGGAGGCTTACTGAGGTGGGGGTTATTGTTGTTTTTTGGTAAGCCACCATTTGAAGATTCCCATCATCTCCCGTCAATCATCTGGAGTGCAAAGCCTAGGCAGGAGTGTCAAACTGGTGACCCGCAGGCCGGATATGTCACGTGCAGGCCACACCCACCCCAGCCCCGCGATGGGAAAAAACGTCACAATACATCACATGACAGCAGTGTGACATCACGAGTTTGACACCCATGGCCTAGAGGGTGAAAAAGGGAGTTAACTGCAGTACATCAGTGAACTGATTGCATATAGAGCCATTTTGGCACAATGGCTAGAATGCAGTATTGCAGACTAATTCTGTATTCCCACTGTTTGATCCTGACTGGTTCAAGGCTGACTCAGCCTTCCATCCTTCCAAGGTCTGGTAAAATGAAGAACCAGATTGTTGGGGGCAATATGCTGACTCTGTAAACCACTTAGAGAGGGCTGTAAAAGCACTGTGAAGTCTAAGCTATATAGCAATAGCTATTGCTAAGTGCTATTGCTATATAGAGGATGATATTAGTGCAATTAAGACTGGAATATAACTATTTGTGCTACAGCATTTCCCAGCTGCTGGGTGTCCTCTTTCATGATGCAAAGAGTTATAATCAACCTCCTCTCTCTCTAAATGAATAATTTTCAACAGCCAACATGCTAAATATCAACAACCTGGCTTGTTCTATGTCCCCATGGGCTGCTACTCTTGTCAGCAATCAGGGCTTCCTAGACGTTTGCATGTTTGTTCATCTGTATATTTGCCTGGTCTCCTAGATCACTTCAGTCATGACTGACCTAGGTAGCTTATATCCCTAATATACAATAACACGGTTAAAACCCTAAACATAGTAAGAACAATAGTTATTTCAAATCATACTGTGCCAAGGAACAATGGCCTAGGATACTCAATCCCTGAGGGGTTTTGAAGGTAACAGTCACTACTTTGAACTTCGTGCAGCATTAGCAGTAGTTTCAAACATGATTTAGAGATCAGAAGTTCATGAGGACTAGGTTATTAGGAAGTCTTGTGAACTTACCATCTGGGTTGAAACTAACATCCTCATTTATACCAATGACCCGTCTCCTGGGGCTGAAGGGAGGAGCATGATCTGGGAAGCTTTCAAGGATAACTTCACCTTCTGGGTAGACTGGAAAGGGTTCTGTGTCTAAAGGGGAGCCTCTCTTATCTTCTTGAGACAGTAGGGCATCTTTATTGCCAGAGCGTCCCAGCAGGGTGGCAGTGACCGCCTCAATTGGGCTCTCATACACTGTAGATAAGGACAGAGTCCTTTCTGCAGAAGATGGTGCAGATGGTGCTTCCTCTACTGGGTATAAGGAGATAGAATCCAGGACAGAATAAGAGGGAGGATGTCTAGATGCTGGGTAATGAAATGCAGACTCCAGTTCTAAATCCTGTTCAGCACCAGAAGGCCTCGGCTTGCTATGATCTAATTCATCGTGGAGATTTGGTCCGGTGCTAGCTCCCATTTCAGGAGCCAGTTTAGTGGGGCTTACAGGCAAGTACTCAAAGTCATCTTCAGTCCCATCATAGAAGGGATCTACATAATCAAGTGTTAAGTCAGGATATTCAGACTCCAAGGCACTGTGGTAAACAGAGCTGCTCTCTGGGTTTCTTGGAAAAGGAGAAAGCTTCCCACCCACTGCAGCCGGGACCACGTTATCCAATGGGGAGGTGCTGCCAATGTGGAAGGCCCATAGACCTGGGATCCCTGCATTGCTGATCCTGCATGGAGACAGAATAAAAGTTAGATCCAGACATGGCAAGAACTGAGTATTAAATTTACTAAAATAAATAACACTCGCTTTCCTCACCCATAAAAAATGGGAGGATTGTCTGGATTACAAAGAATATAGTACTGGGGTTCTGTCTAATCTTTTTTTTTTCAGAGGTGGAAAGGAAATACAGTCCTCTTCCTATCAGATAAATATATATATATACCTTATGGAGTGGCAATGCACACTGAAAGGCAGCATGCACACAAACACAGACCCACATAACACATACATTTTCACATACAAGAAGCTTTCAATCATTTGATTTCCAACAGTAGGAACCACACTCTCCATCCAAAGAAAGAGTAACAAGGGATGGGTGCCCAAAAAATCAAAAGGCTCTAAGAGAAGGAACCAAACCATGAAGGAACCAAACCATGGATGACCTAGTCTTCCATCTTATTTTCCTCAGGGCTCACCCAATTGTTATTGGGTACTGGAATGGGAAACTCTAGTTTATTTCTCATTAGGGAAGACTGCTAGCACAAATAAAGCACAGCCTAATACACAAGGCTTTTATCTAATAAATTATGGTACAAGCAGGAAGAGAAATAAGGAACGAATAGGAAGACTGAGACAACCTAAAAATCTCTTTATGCTTTGGAAGTGAATATCTGACATATAGTACAGTCCTGGAATCATAATTATATTCATTCATTCATTCATTCATTCATTCATTCATTTCAAAATTTATAGATTCTCTACTTCCATAAAAATCTGCTGCAGAGGACAGACTTTTGAAGATACACTTGCTTAGAGAGGCCATAATGTTGCCTCACATCATTCCCAAGCAGGAAAACTCATTTGTCCAAGAATTGTATTTGATCCCTGTCCTCTTTACTTTCAGAAGGATGAGGCACAGCTCTTGAGCTTAAATCAAATGAGGATTTGATTATTATTTTCAATAATGTTTCTAAATGTGCACTTTTACATTTATTTATTTATTTATTTATTTATTTATTTATTTATTTATTTATTTATTTATTTATTTATTTATTTATTAGTTTGATTTATATGCCGCCCTTCTCCGGAGACTCAGGGCGGCTTACAATGCTTTTAAGCAATAGCCTTCATACTTTTGTATATACCTGCTTAGGAGGGCTTTTGGCCCCCCTAAGAGGTGTTCTATTTTATACAAAGTCAGCTTATTGCCCCCACAAACCGGGTCCTCATTTTACCTACCTCAGAAGGATGGAAGGCTGAGTCAACCTTGAGCCTGGTGAGAATTGAACTCGCAGTAATTGCAGGCAGCTGGCAGCTAAATACTACTTTAACAGTAGTTTAGTCCACTGCACCACCAGGCATTTTCTTTTTAAGTTTAAGCATTCTTTCAGTTTAAGCATTTTCTTTTGTTCTTGTTGACGACCTTGAACATCCATTTGAGGTAGAAGACAAGGTACATATCAATGAATATGAACAGCTATTAACAATGAAAAGAAACGTAATGGACATTTCTCCAACCACAGTCCTGGATCATATTACTAACTACAGTAGTAGCTGCAGGCCTCATTAAGGAGAAATATTGGCATGGGAGGCAACCATCTGATCTGGATTAGTCATGCAACTGAGCAACCATATAGCACAGATGCAACTGGATTCCAAATTGTAGGGAGGAATCAACGTTAATGTGTCCACTGAAGTTTACTGGAGCATAGGCTAGTTGAAGGCATCAGGAAGCAAAGAAGCAAATATTTGCATTGTAAATGTGGAAAGAGAAAAATCACAGAAAGTTTAAAAAATCATCGGCCACATGATTATCCAGGGAGAGGAGTGTTTGGGAAGGCAGGAAAGAATCAAGGGAACATCTGATATGAGGCCACGGTCAGGAGGAAATGTAGCTAGAAATGTGACCATTGCTGAAGGAAGAAACGTACAGACACAAGGGCTATTGGGTTTCCTACCCATACTTGGGTTAAGCAGACAACTAGATACAATTAACTGCTACAATATGGGTGGGTGGTATCGGCTAAGCAGGGAGAGATTGACTTTGTATGTATGGTATGTGTAGTTGTTCCTTTTGCGCTCATTGTGCAAAAGTTGGACTAACATTTGTATCATAAAATAACTGGTTAAATATTTAGATGTGAGCTCCTAGCCTATCTAAACAAATAAAATATCCTTTGTAAAAGTTTATTTAGCAGCCGCTCATTTGCCATTATTTATGCAGATGCTTCTCAAGCCAGCCAGATCCAAGAGAGGGAACAGCTGGCTTTTGATAGTGGGAATTATATATGGCAGCTGTTCTTTTACAAGCTTGACTCCTTGCAGTGGTCATGTTTCAGTGAAAAAAATCTAAACTTTCACCTCCCGTTCTCTCCTCAAGCATTTTAATGCTATCTTAGGCTGCTAGGAAGTTTGAACTGCTAGAAAATATGTACTTCTTAATAAGAGATTACAATAGATTGCTTTGACCTTCCTTGAAAACAATGTTTCCTGTTCTAACACTTTCCAGATATAATGGACTATAAACCCCATCATTTCTAGCCATGATTAGTGATATGGAGCTGGGAATGAAACAGAACCAACATGTCAGAAGGGCACCCTCAGAAGACGTTTTATTTTTATCCGATAGATCGATAGATAGAAAACCCGATAGATGTCATCCATTTCTCAACCTTGGTAACTTTCAGATTTGTGAATTTCAACTCCCAGAATTCCCAGCCAGCAAATCAACACACATACATCCTGATGGCCACCATGGATGGTGTGTGTGTGTGTGTGTGTGCGTGTGTGTGTGTGTTTAACTCAGACAGAAGCCTAGAGCAAACCTGTTTTTAAAAGTTGCAAGGGGACGAGCAAATGTGCACAAATTTGCTCCTTTCCGTAATATATTTTGCTTCTTCTAGACACAGTAATAACTAGCTCATTTGTCAATGAAAATTCTTTGGATACTGGATCTTTACTCCATATCAATGTTTTGGATTACTTGTAATAATAGTATCTCACCTGTGGATGATACCAAGTTATAGAAGATAATGACAATTTACTAGGAAAGCAACAACTCTGTCTTTTCATACTAGATGAATGGCAAAAAATAGCAAAAGAGATTCATAATATGCAAAAAGTTTGAAAATGGTCATAGATAGTCAATTATCAGAGATAATCTATGGTGGTTTCCCAACTTTGGTAATTTCCAGACATGCAGGCTTCAAATCCCAAAAGTTCACAGTCAGCATGGCAATGAATGAGAACTGTGGAAATCCATACACCATTCTGGAAGTTCTCACAAGATCTGGAAGCTGCCACAATTGGGAAACCTTTCTAGCAGATTCTGCTAGGGATTTGGAATAGATAACTTCTGTAAAGTTTCCAGTTCTATGATTCCATGATAAAAAGAACCAGGATGCCAGACTACATGAGCTTTAAGTCTGATCTAGTAAAGTTCTTTTTATGATCTTTAGTCTATAAATCTTTTCCAAACCAGTTTGCTTGCTGAAGATCCCTTCTATAGAGGCAAAGGATTGTATTTGTGCCAAATTTGCCTTTACTTTGGCTCTAAATCAAAAACATTCCTGTTTGCCCAGGGATTGTAAATATTACGCTTAACCTAAATAAATCTTGACCAGTTGATTGATTTTGTTTGCTGGTTTCACAGTCGTTATGCCTTATATTATTTTCATTACTGCTATTAACCTGTATTTGCTTTGTATAATTTTATGAATGTCCTGGAATCTCTTATGGATGATGAGGACACAGTATATAAACATCTAGAGTAAATAAAAATAGAGGAATGAGACAGAGGATTCTAGGATTCATAACCGATGATTAACCACGGGTGTTACATATTGAACACAGTTGGGCTCATGTTTACTCTCCATGAATCAAAAATGTACTGAAACATTCCAATGGCAGTGCACTGCAAATGGCAGAGTGTTTCTTAGGACAGATTTACCTTCATATATAGTTAGCCACTACCAGAGGTGAACTTCACATACTGTAGCAACCAGTTCGCCCAGCACCGGAAATGTGGGTGCTCGCTTCGCTCGTGCGCACACCATCTGCATATGCATGCGACGTCAAACAACACGGCAATTCGCTCACGTGCGACATCCACGCATGTGTGTGGTACAGAGGTGGGTTTCAGCAGATTCTGACCAGTTCTGGAGAACCAGTAGCAGAAATTTTGAGTAGTTCGGAGAACCGGTAAATACCACCTCTGTCTGGCACCTCCCCCAACTATTCTCTGCCTCTTGAGTCCCAGATGATCGGGAGGAAATGGGGATTTTGCAGTATCCTTCCCCTGCCACGCCACCAAGCCATGCCCACCAAACCACACCACGCCCACTAAGCCACACCCACAGAACCAGTAGTAAAAAAAATTTGAAACCCACCACTGGTGTGGCATCAAAAACACAGTGATATAGGATGGGATTGCACCTGAGCGGGTGGACAGGTAGGCGGTGGGAGGGGGCAGGGGCAGGGACCCCACCCCACCCACAGGTCGCCACTACCGGTTTGCCCAAACCGGTACGAACTGGGTAAATACCCCCTCTAGCCACTACCACTGAACTGGTGTAGTGATTAAGATGTTAGGCTGGCAGCCGAGATTCAATTTTTAGTCCACTCTCAGCCACGGAAGCTCACTGAATGACTTTGAGCCAATCACACACTCACACCTCAATCCACTCACAGGTTATAGGGAGAAATAGGAGTAGGGAGTGTTATGCACACTGCCATTATCTCCTGAACAAAAGGCAAAATTTAAATCTAAAAAAAACAAGCAAATAAATAAATTAAGTTTAAGGTAGCACAACATCTCAAATTGAAAATCTGAATGCATCCCATCTAAAAAAATACTATTGTTGGCAAAAGAAAAGAAAGGAAAGGTACCAGAGAAAATGCTAGTCTGTTGTAAGAGGCATGAGATGTATTTCTCACATTGTTAGAAATGAGAGTAATTGGCAGGTGTCAAAAAAAATGCCTTTGTAGCAGCACAACTCACCTTCTTATATGGGCATACAATATCAGCGCATGAATAAAAAGGACAAGGACTGATCACGCTGCTGTGACTGCCATCTTGTTTTCATGCCTGCACATTCACGCCATACCATGTAGACACCACTAGTGCACCAGTACATAAATATTGGATAAAAGTCAATAAAAGGGAGCAAAGTGCAGCTGGACATCCAGGCTTCCTGTTTTATTTAGATGTTTGTTTATGAAATCTACAGCCCACTTTATTATTAAAAGCAATCCCAAAGTGGGATTCAAATCGTTTCAGGCAGCTCTCTTCTCACTTAGCCTCAGCCATCAGGAACACTGTGCAAGGAGCAGCTCATTTACTTCCACTGTAAGGAGGCAGAGGCCTTTTTACACACCACAAAGTACTCCTGGGTTTCAGCCAAAGAAGAGAGTTTTGCTCCATTCCCCCCCCCCCAGAACCTTTCAGATCAAGATTGAGCTAAATGTTTTCTCTCCAATCTTGTTTCCTTTCACTATCCAAATCTTTAATGATATCAATATATCCCTAAGTGGCAGATTATAGAAGTGTAGGAAGTTAGCATCCATTCCCCTCCTAGAAGAATGAAATATTCTGGGAAATATTAAAAAGGCAGAATATCATATTTCCTTGGATGAGAAAAGGAGAATCATGCTTTTAAAGACAAAGCAACTTCCTGCAGCTCTCCCCCCCCCCACCTTCAACTCCAGGGTTATGGGATTAAGACATGGCCTTCAGGACATGATAGGATTAGTCCTCTACCCATCTCACCACATGGCACATGGGAAGATTACATCACCCAGCACGACTCAACCAAGCCTGGGACATAGACAGCGTACAAAGGTAGCTAATACCCCCGCCCCCTAGGAGTCTGACAGCCAATGGGATACATTTCTTTTACAGGAACAGGAAACTCTAAGGCAGGGCCCAAGAGAGGGTATCTCTCTCTCTCACACCCATGTGCTTTTTTGCCCAGGATCTCAAACCATATGGTCCTGTCCACTCCACCATTAAACCATCTTTCCAAGCAGCTTCCATGTTTCCAGTGTCTTTCTCCCCACTTGGAACTGAACCCAGATGGACATTTCTTCCAACAGAAGCCATGGAGATGACTTCAGAGAAGGCAACCAGAAGCTGTTAGAAGAACAGCAGGTGCAGAAGATGCACATGTTAAGCTGGGAGGTGGAGAGAGAATAGGAGAAAGAGATGGGCATTCTCCTGACTCCTTAGGGTAGGGTTGTCCTAAGGCGGGCCGCAGGCCAGATATGTCACACACTGGCCATGCCCATGCCTGGTTTGGTGAAGGGGGGAAAAGTCATGATACATCACATGACGCTGCTGTGATGATGCAAGTTTGACACCCCTGCCTTAGGGTATAAGGGAGCGGGGGAGGGGGAGAAACGTAGTCAGATTTGCAAGATCCTTTTACTAGAGCCTATCTCAACAGAATTCTAATGGACCCTGTGGAGCAGTGGTGGGTTCCTCCCGGTTCAGCCCGGTTCTCCCGAGCCGGTAGCGGTGACAATACGATGTCACCTGCCCCCCCCGCGCCCCCCCACCCCCCGTGTTATTCTTACCTTTTATTTGGCCCCACCCCCAATCTATTGCTGCCTCCTGAGTCCCAGCTGATGGCTAGAGGGAAAAAAACTGTTTAAACTCTTGCCAGGGGGCTTCAAAGGGCCGCCCTACAGCTGATCAGTGTTAAAAGAAAACAAATGAGTAGACAGGTGCCTGCAAAAATACATGAGTAGATCAGTGCCTGCAAAAATAAATGGGTAGATCGGTACAGCTCTGCAAGCAGTTAAAAGCCTGGTAGACCAGTACCTCTGTTAAATCCTAAATAATTGTCACATGACCATCAAGCCACGCCCACAAAATAAGCCACGCCCACAGAACCGGTAGTAAAAAAAATTTAGAACCCACCCCTGCTGTGGAGCCTTAATCAGGTCTACTTTGTAGGACTGACACAAACAATACTCAAATGGAAAGCCTCATAGCAGTTACTTACTGATAGAGGTTTTTGACAGATTGTTCACTGCTGGTGATGCTGAGGTAAGGTCCTTCCCTCCGTTGGTAATCCCCTCTGCTGAAGCCAACTCGAGCTGGGAGCTCCAAGTGGACATTATAAGATTCCTTGGGACGTGTTCCAAAGAACTGGAGCCCATCTTCAGGATAGAGGAAAAGAGCATAGGCATCTGCATCATTGTAGGCTAAGACAGCCTGGAAGGTGTTACGCTGCAAAGCATAAAAAAAAAGAAAACAAGGGGATTAAATTCTGACATCCCTAAAGAAGAGTGATAGGTAAATTAAACCTGGGTTAGTCCAAGAGGACAACATGTCCCAAAGGTGTTTTTTCCAAAGGCACCTGGACTTTGTTTTTCCTCGAAGATGTTTCACTTCTCACCCAAGAAGCTTCTTCAATTCGGACTGAAGTAGAATTAGCAGCTTCTTGGATGGGAAGCGAAATGTCTTCAAGGAAAAACAAAGGAAGTCCAGTTGCCTTTTGAAAAAGCACCTCTCAAACAACCCCGACCTGGATGACTGAGAATCTCCATAGGCAAGAGTACAAACATCATTAAGGGAGCAAGATGTAATTTTGTGGTTACAAGTACAAACATCAAATTCAGATCTTCCTTTTCTCATCAACTCGCTCCATGACCTTACTCCTAGAATCCTGCATATCTTGCATCTGCAATACAAGGGAAATTATACTACCTCACTTCACAGGGCCATTGTAAAGATTTATGTGGAGGAAAGTTTATTCAGTTCTTTGAACTCTTGTTCTTCAAAACATTTTAATAACTCTGCTCTCTGCCCCCATTTTAATTAAGAAATTAACCCATTCCCTCTTTTTTTATCTGCAATTCTGTATTACGGGTTTTTTCCCTTGCATTCTGTTTGTCCCTGGGAAAGCTAATATGAACTACTGACGTCACTCCTACACTTATCATTTAGTTTAATTTTCTGGGTTTGCACAACTCATTAAATTAATATGTCCTCTAGATGCAGCGGGCCTACAGTTTCAAGTGTTTCCAGCTTGCACACTACACACCGGATTAAGAGAAGATACTATAAATGCTGAATGTATTGAAAATAAATACAATCATTTATTTTTTAAAAAAATTAATTAAGAAGTAAGATCTCTGTAATTAATCATGAAGGAGATTTCCCTTCCACTTTTTTTCCACCCAGATCTCAAGCCCTTATAAAGTTGCCTTGCCATAATTTATCTTTCTGTCCTCCTGTTTTATCTTCCTGGCCTTTAGTACGTTTCTTTTTTCCCAGCTACAAGGGAAAAATATTTTCCTCTTTTTCGTAATCACCCACTTGGGAATCAGAAGAGAGATTTCGATTTCAGGAAGAGTTTCCATCCAGGCCAAAAACAGAAGTGAAAGCTGCAAAGCTTGATAACCAAAAAAGGGAGAAGACTTTACTCATATTTGCAGCATAAAATTCACAACTCAAATCCTCAGGTGGACAGGATTCTGTGACTGAATGAGGAGAAGCTAAATCTCAGGCTTTGCCTGTGTAACCATGGGCCTTACCATTGAGCCATGTCATCTCTCTCTCTCTCTCTCTCTCTCTCTCTCTCTCTCTCTCTCTCTCTCTCTCTATATATATATATATATATATATATATATATATATATATATATATATATATATATATAAATGGCTGTGCGTGTGTGTGTGTGTGTGTGTGTGTGTGTGTGTGTGTGTGTGTGTTCCAGCATAACTCTGGAATGCCTTGAGCAATTTCAACCAAACTTGCTAAACAGATGACTTACTCCCTGGAAACAAATACTGTGGGGGTAAGACACCCCTAACACCCCTCGGGGGAGGGGGGTGTTCTGTTAAGATACAGCCTGTTGTGCCTTAAAATGGCTTCTACTTTACTGCCTTAAAATTGCTTCTACTGTACAGCACAGTGGAGTTGCCATGGTACCAGCTTCACAGTACTCCATAAGGGTGCTCCCTCTGGTAAGAGGGAAAATCCAAGATTAGAAATTATGTTTGGTCCGGACATTTTCAATAAGGTTTCGATTATTCTTGAGGACAAATGTATGGCCATGATCAATAAAACATTACTGCAACTCAGCCTGCCTGCACTACTACAAGATCAACATGACGTACTTCACGCAGATTACATAGAAGAGAAGAATTAGAAGAGAAGATACAACATCGAACAGCTTAGTGCATATATCGCGGACAAGAAGCCAATTCTAAATCAAGATCAGAAAAAAGCATTCCAAATGATCATGGATCAGCTAGCAAAACAACAAGGTGGTATTATTTTACTTGACACTTCTGGGGGCACAGGGAAAACATTTTTAACTAATTTAATTCTCACTAAAATCAGGGCTCAGGGTGAAGTTGCTCTTCCTGTCTGATACAGGATTGGGATAAATAAATACCCGGGCAATGCCGGGTTATCAGCTAGTTCAAAGGTGAAATCTACTTACCTTCTCTACCCGTTCGGAAGTATGCACGCATCATATGCAATTTTCAAAAACAGGTTACTTTCTGGTTAAAGCCAGGAAGTAATGACGTCTGGACAGGTGGACGGAGCTTCATGCTGCGGTCGCTACTGGTTCGCTGAACCACCCACCGCCACCCCTACCAGTTCACCCAAACCGGTGCGAACCAGTAGCATTTCACCCCTGAGCTAGTTCCTAAATGAAGAGAAGCACTAAACAAGAACCACTAAACAATACTATGAACATGTGAAGAGTTTTGTAAGGAACCACAGAACAGGTGAAATTTTTCAACGTATGTACCTACCTGCTACATCTTATCTGAACAGCCATGGAGACCTTTCTCCAATAGTATCTTATACGTTACAGAATAACTGCATAACTCCTGATCTCCCCTAACAATTTGGTAAGGAATCTGGGCATTGTAGTTCAGCATCCCTTGGGATTGTGGACCTTCTAACATCCCTGACCCAATGCAAGCAAGCCAGGTTGCATTTAAAAATATACATCTGGAGACCTGGATGGCTCCCAAGAATACAGAAATTGGACATCCCTAACGAAATTAGGAAGCTTCTGGCCAAGATCTTTTTCGTTCCCTTCTCAAAACATTGCTTTATAAGTGCTAAGTAAATAAATAAAAAAGATAGTATCTCTTGACATATTAATCCAAGGGTTGAACACAGCCCAAATTAAGCATTGAAAATCTAGCCATTTTAGAAAAAGCTTTCTGTTCATGAAAGAGCAGATGCTGAGCTCCATAGCAACTTCAGTCATATAAATTATTTTTAGTATTTCATTGTCCGTGACAACTATTTTTCACTTGCCTCAAGTAGTCATAATTTTAAAGCATAAAAAACTATCCAGGAAATGACAGACCAATCAGCTTGACATCACTAGCTGGAAAAAGCTGGAGGGAATTGCTAACACTTTTGGAAGATAGACTCAAGATTCAGAAGGATCTTGACAGACTTGAACATAGGGACCTAGCCATCAAAATGCAGTTCAGTGGTGAGAAAAGTAAGGTCCTACACTTAGGCAGGCAAAACCAAATGCACAGGTATAGATTCGCTCAGCAGCAGGAAAGAGAGATCTAGATGTTCTAGAGAATCTAGATGTAAGAGGGATCTAGATGTTCTAGAGGACAGCCACTTAGGTATGAGCCAGCAGTGTGTTGTGGCTGCCAAAAAGGCCAATGGAGTCCTAGGCTCTATCAAGAGAGGGATAGCATCAACTTAAGGAGAAGAGATAGTACCACTTTATATTGCACTAGTGAGGCCACACTCGGAATACGGTTTCCAATTCTGGTCACCATAATACAAAAAGGTTGCTGAGATTCTAGAAAGAGTAGAAAGAGTAACAAAGATAATAAGAGATCTGGAGGCTAAATTGTACAATGAACAGTTAAGGGAACTAGTTGTGTCTAGTCGAACAAAGCGGACTGGGTTTACATGATAGTTATCTTCCAGTACTTGAAGGACTGTCATAGAGAAGAATGAGTTAACCTATTTCCCAAAGCAGGGGTCTCCAACCATGGCAACTTTTAAGACTTGTGGACTTCAACTCCCAGAGTTCCTCAGCCAGCAAAGAGGAACTCTGGGAGTTGAAGTCCACAAGTCTTAAAGTTGCCATGGTTGGAGACCCCTGCCCCAAAGCACATGAGAGTATGACAAGAAGCAATGGGTGAAAGCTTGTTAAAGAGAGATCCAACCTGGAATTAAGGAGAAATTTCCTAACAGTGAGAACAATTAATCAGTGGGATGTCTTGCCTCCCTCCATTGCTGGAGGTTTCCAAGAAAATATTGGGCAATTATCTGTCCGAGATGATATAAATTCTCCTGCCTTGAGCAGGGGTTTGAATTAGAAGACATCCAAGGTCCCCTCCAGCCCTATGATTTTATGATTCTAAGTAACCAGGGAAAGCCATTTGATTCCTCTAATCTCCAGAACACTATATGAGAATCTTTCCAAGCCTTGCCACCATCAATGATGGCAACTAGAGATTGTCAGAACATACTGACATTCAGAGTATTGGGAACCATTTGCTCTATCCGTCTAATGACAGAATTGAGTTTGTCCAATATTCAAGCTCAAAACCTTTGCATTCAAGGAAATCTTCTAATCCCTAGGTCTCTCTTCTCAACCAGATGTTCTTCAGATTTCTTGAATGACTGTATAAGAGTTGTCCCATAGGAAAGGATTCAGGAAAGAGACACAACCTAAAAATTATTACCATTTCTTTGCAAATTACCATGCCTGAGATCCCCAAAAGTCATACTGTATTCACATTTCACAATACTGTTTGTAGCCGAAGACAATGCCTCTCTTATATATATAAAAGGACACCAGTAATAAGATTATTCCCATATTATAGTTTAGAAATTGATTGTCTAATGCAGGGGTGGGCAATTGTGGCTCTTGGCTGTCTCAGGAATTCTGGGAGTTGAAGTCCACAGGTTGTAAAAGAACCACAATTGCCCACCCCTGATCTAATGGAACATGGATTCTTGAAGCTTGTTTATTTCCCAAGATATGTTTAAATCAGTTTCGGCATCCCATTGCCTGTCAGCTCAAGAATTCCTCCAGATCAGTTTTTCTTCAAACTTAGTAGCTTTAAGATGTGTAGACTTCAACTCCCAATGCTTGCTGAGGAATTCTGGGAGTTGAAGTCCACACATCTTAAAGTTGCGAAGTTTGCTCCAGATTATCTAATGGTCATACCTCAACATCCTAGGAAGTACTTCTCATTGTCCAACCAATTCTTGACCCATGTACAAAAGCCTGCTGTATATTTCAGCCCTAGCAGTGGAAACAATGCAAGAATCATCTCAGAAGACTCTTTAATGCCTGATGCATTTTCCTAGAGACATGGCTGCCAAGGGAAACAGATGTCTCCCCTGTCATCTGCTGGGAGGAGAATGGAGTGGAAGGAAACAGGCAGAGATACTGAATACAGCTTTATATGTGCCATATGGCTAGGCTAGTCTGTGCCTCATCTTACCACCTCAAGTACAGTGCAGTGTCCTACTTAAGAGTTAAAGCATAGTTTAACCCTATCTCAACTCAACCCCACACCCCAAGGGTGAATTGGCTTTTGGGCACAAAACCAAGACAAATTAGACAAATCATCTGATACTTTTCATGGGCCAAAAACTATCTTGAGCCAGCTCAGCTTCTTTCTTTTTTTTCCAATTTTGATTCAAACATCATCTTCCATTAAACAGTGTGTCGTCTGGGTACAAATATTTTGTGCAAATATTTTATACAATAACAGTTACAATTTAGAGTCATATTTATTATTTTATCTATTCTTAACTTAATGCTAATAGTAATATATACCATACCTAACGCTATAACAGTCCTCTTCTTAACTTATTTAACTTTATTAAAACATTTTCTCTATTTCACTCCTCTGCTTTTTTCTACTTTTGATATTTATTCTCTAACCATTGATAAAATAATTCCCATATGTTATAATAATCAAATTGTTCCTTCTCTTTAATTTCAAGTGTTAACCTATTCATTTCTGCACATTCTAATATTTTCCTAATCACATTCTCATCCATAAGGATCTCTTCATTTTTCCAATTTTGTGCAAATACAATCCTAGCTGCAGTTATTACGTGAATTATCAAATATACATTTTCTTTACTGTAAGTTTCTGGTAAAATCCCCAACAAAAATAATTCATGTTTCAGATCGATATGCTGTTGTATAACCCTATCTCAACTCAACCCCACACCCCAAGGGTGAATTGGCTTTTGGGCACAAAACCAAGACAAACTAGATAAATCATCTGATACTTTTCATGGGCCAAAAACTATCTTGAGCCAGCTCAGGTTCCCATCATCCTAACTCAAAACTATTTTCCATGGCACCTTGGAACCAAGGTTAAGCTCACCTAAAGGCTCCATCCCCTTTCATTCTTCCAGAACAGGACTATGATGTAGCAAACTAAGCAACTCATAAACTGTTAAGAAAAAGTCTTCTACAGTGCAGCTCTTGGACATGTGGGGCTCAAACCCTGCATTTTCTTCTTGCAAAGCAGGTACGCAACCACTGAGGGTTGGGTTGGCTTCTCTCAAAAAAGCATTGGCTAGAACAGGAGTCTCCAACCTTGGCAACTTTAAGACTTGTGGACTTCAACTCCCAGCTTTGCTGGCTGAGGAATTCTGGGAGTTGAAGTCCACAAGTCTTAAAGTTGTCAAGGTTGGAGGCCCCTGGGCTAGAGTTCTTTTAATGCTGGGGTGGTTTTTTTCCCTAACAGGAACAAGATATTGTAAAGTCATGGAAAGAAGTTTGTGGGCCTCAGCCATTTGCTCTCAGTGCTAACCAGAGATCAGGGAGGGGCTCTCATTTCGCAGATTCTGAGCATTTTCAGATGGCAAGCCTTCATCATTCCTGTCAGGGTTACAAAGGAGGGATTGTTGTCAAATGGCACATAGGCAGACATACAGAACTGCTGAGCTGTGTAAACAGGGCTAATTTGGGTGAGTTTGGGAGGGAGAGATTTGGGAAGGAAAAACACCGGGGAGTTAGAAACCTGGGCAAATAAGGCAGGGAGGGGGAAGGAGGGAATTTGGCACGAAGGCACTAAGACCAAGCAGGACACGATTCAGGGCCTGATCTGCTGGAGAAGCTCTGCAGAAATCTCTTTTGCCAAGAATGAAAAGCACGTAGGAATCCTGCCAGAAGCTGCTCCTCTGTAACTCTGGTGTACAGTACTGCTGAAGAGAACTCCCCTCCCCTCCCCCACCGTGGGTGGATCGTGCCCTTAGCAAACAAATGGAGGGTGAAAGAACAAACAAGGGTCACAAGGAAACCAATAGCTCGCTGAGAGCTTTAAAGGGGAAAATTGACAGATAAAAGGATCCAGGGGCTTAAGGGTCAAAGGGCAACAGCAAAGGTCAGTTGGATGCTGATTTACAAAGCCACTTTCAAAGGACTTTTGAGAATGGGTGACACAAAAGGGGCACATTCTACCACTCCTTCTGGAGGAACAATATTGTGGAGGAGGGGGGAAAAGGGGGACCAAAATTTGCCACCATACCCTGCTAGAAAACATATACCTGGTTAGTAATTCCCCTCCTGCACCTTCTATTGCAAATGTGTCTTCTGGTGACTCCTCCACTTGGTTCAACATACAAAGAGCCTCACGTTGGTCAGACCAAAGTATTTCTTGTTCGTAATTGCATTCCTGCTAATACCAACCAGATTCAAGGGAACCAGAGGTGGGTTTCAGCAGGTTCTGACCAGTTCTGGAGAACCGGTAGCAGAAATGTTGAGTAGTTCAGAGAACTGGTAGTAAAAATTCTGACTGGTCCCTCCCCCATCCGTTCCCTGCTTCCCAATTCCCAGCTGATCAGGAGGAAATGGGGATTTTGCAGTATCCTTCCCCTAGAGTGGGGTGGAAAAGGAGATTTTGCATTATCCTTCCCCTGCCATGCCCACCAAGCCACACCACCAAGTCATGCCACACCCACCAAGCCACACCCACAAAACCAGTAGTAAAAAAATTTGAAACCCACCACTGAAGGGAACCCACCAACAGGACTCTACCTTCAGTGGTGGGTTGCTACCGATTCACCCCAGATCGGGCAAACCGGTAGTGGCAGTGGCAGGAGGTTCCACCCACCCATCCGGACATCTCTGCGCATGTGCAGAAGCTTCTGTGCACACCCACGAGCAAACCAGTAGCGACGGGATTTGAATCCCACTACTGCTTAACTTTGAAGTTAAAATATAACCACCATGATCAGAAGCTACTGATAAACTCCAGGAATGTGTCTAACCCTCTTTTAAAACAATGCACATTGGGGAAAAAAATCACTGATATGCAGCAAAATGTCTTCTTTAACAGTAGAGTTTTTAAGAAGTATTTTTGTCCATCTTTCAATCTTCAGCTCCGATGGATGACCTGAGATTGGGCTAAAAATAAGCATCTCCTCTTTCGTTTTTCCTACATTTAGATGCTTATCATGCATCATTGTTAATTCTCCTTCTTCCAAACCAGAGGGACAGGCCATAGTACCAGGATCACATGCAACCTTAAACCCTTTGTCCATTGCACTGCAAAAATCCACTTTCCTGCCAATTTGAGATAGGAAACATAAAAACCATTAGAGCAGATCTAAAATGAGCCGAACATAATGTTGAAAACAAGCTTTCCTTTACACATCCTCCCATTTCAAAAAAACTCTAAAAGGAAAAGGCAATTCCACACACAGAGAGAATGGAATTCACTTTTCTCTCTGCCCTTGCTCCTCCAAGATCTGTGGAATACAACTCCTGGCTATAAACTGTTTCCCCATCATTGTTTTAAAAGCTCAGAAATCCCAAAGTCTTTCCTCATGGATTGGCATTCATTCTGTGGATCATTTATGTCTTTTCTTTTTGGACTGCAGCGGTCTGATTGCACCACAGACTCATATAGTGGCATTACATCGTCACAGCTACCATTTGTATTTATTTATTTGAGGATTGTTTATTGTCTTAATTCTTTAAAATGGTTGTAAAATTTTACTATCCTATAACTGTGAGCCAGTCAATTGGTTGAGTTGGATAACTATAGAAATTGAATGAATGAATGAGTGAATGAGTTAGTGAATGAATGAATGAATGAATGAATGAATGAATGACCAATTTTATTTCCAGCCCCTTTTAAAGACCTCCAATGTGAAGATTGTGCTTCGCACACCAGCTACACTCTAACCTAATTTATATTTACCCACTCAGCATTCTTTCTCTACATGCTCTACTAGCCAAAGTCCAAGCTCTCTTTCTGCTAGTGGTAAAGAAGCAATGACTGCAAGGTCACAGAAGAAATAGGCAGAAGACACGGCAGTTACTTAACACCATTTTCACCAGAGTTTGAAGATACACTTCTTAAGTCTAAGAAGAGGGCCCAGATTGTGTGTCCTCTTCTTAGACTTTGAAGGATGAAATGGGTTGAGAAAGATGTGAGCAAACAAAGCTGCTTGTCAGGGATTATTCCCGTCTTCTGTATTCATAATTTGTCTCAAAGCCACTTCAAACACACTCTGAGAATGCAAACTTGACGTTTCTACAGCAACTACATAAGCATTTGAACGGCATCAGGGCTTCTGGGGCTTGAACCTTTACCAGGGCATCTCTTTTCAACACCAAATCTAAAACTGGAATATAGAAACAAAAAAATAAAAATGAAGAGGATCCTAAGCAGGTGCAGAATGTCTATAGAGATTCTCAGTTATCCAGGTCGTGTTTGTCCCAAAAGTGCTTTTTCAAGAAGCAACTGGACTTCCTGATTTTTCTTTGAAGATGTTTCGCTTCTCATCCAAGAAGCTTTGGGGAAACAAAACAACCACTTCATTACCGCATGGCACAACATAGGAAAACAAATACATCAGGATTAGATTCAGATGTCCATCTGCATTTAAAAGACACAGGCCACTCTTTTGAAGACAACAAAGTCCACATTATGGACAGAGAGGACCACTGGTTTGAAAGAGGGTCAAAGAGGCCATCTATGTCAAAATTGAACAGCCTTCTCTTAACAGAGGGGGAGGGATATGACATCATCTATCTCCAGTCTACAATACAGTCCTTTGAACAGTTCCAAGAAGGCTCCACACTGATTTGCACCACTCAGGTGACCCTGAGAACACAGATAAACCTCCAGTTGACCTTAAGGACTCACTAAAAGAATGTAAATGACCAGCTGTCTGCAAGTAGTATAAATCCTTCCATTCTCCACCATCCACTCAGGGTTGTGGAAGCTTCTTGGATGAGAAGCAAAACGTCTTCAAACAAAAACCAGAAAGTTCAGTTGCCTCTTTTAAAAAGCACCTTTGGGGAAAGCAGGTGCAGAGTTTATTTTTCTGGACAGGGAGTCATTAGAGAATCCTATACTCAGAGGCTCAGATGGATGGGTTTCTGAATCAGAAAATGTCTTTTGCAAAGATGCTACAGCCTCACCATCACCTTTTTCTCAAGCCGTGAAACACTATTGCTTGTTTCCAAGCAATTCAGAACATTTATGCACAAAATGTTGGCCCCCACGGAGGGGGCTCGCAACTTGGGCATCTTCCTGGATGCACGTCTGTCTTTAGAAGAGCATATGACGGCCGTGGCCAGGGGGGCTTTTTATCAGGTCCGTCTGATACGCCAGTTGCGTCCCTTTCTGGATCGGGACTCCCTACGCACGGTCACTCAGGCATTCGTCACTTCCCACCTGGACTACTGCAATGCTCTCTACATGGGGCTCCCCTTGGGGTGCACCTGGAGACTCCAGCTGGTCCAGAATGCGCCGCGCGGGGGATTATGGGAGCAACGGGGCGCTCCCATGTGACACCTTTCCTGCGCGAGCTGCACTGGCTCCCGGTGGTCTTCCGGGTGTTGGTGACCACCTTTAAAGCGCTCCATGGCTTAGGGCCGGGGTATCTACGAGACCGCCTTCTGCCACCAATAGCCTCCCACCGGCCAGTACGCTCGCACAGAGAGGGCCTCCTCAGGGTGCTGTCCGCCAGACAATGTCAGCTGGCGACCCCCAGGGGGAGAGCCTTCTCTGTGGCGACACCCGCCCTCTGGAACGACCTACCCCCAGAGATATGCACGATACCAGACCTCCGGACTTTTTGTCGGGCCCTGAAAACTCATTTATTTCATCTAGCCGGGCTGGCTTGATCCCATCCGTTTTGGTTTTAATTTGAAATTGGTTTTAACTGGGTTGTTTTAAATTGTGGGCCGAAATTATTTAATTACCTTTTAAACTGTTTTTAAAATTTTGTATGCTCTGTTTTATCTCGGCTGTTCACCGCCCTGAGTCCTGCTGGAGAAGGGTGGTATAAAAATAAAATAAAATAAAATAAATAAAAGCCAACATCAGTCGTGCATCCCTGGCATTTATCCACCATGTTTTTGGAGACACACATTCTCCCCTTTTCACCTTTTGTGAAATTGCTGTAACAAACTTTAGCCAAAACAGTTTGGGGCCTCCAAATAAAGTGTGAATCAGTTTGTAGTGTGATTAATTCAAAATCTCCTTCCAGGACAGTCAGTTCTTTGGAAACTGGAAAAAGGGCACAAAACATCCCATGTTCAAACTCAAAAACTGAAAAGACCTAAATTCAGGGCTTGATCAGAGATAATCCACAGCAGTAGATGACAGCAAAGAGCATGGATTTGAATGCAAAAGGCCCAAGGTTCAATTCTAGCCATTTCAAGTTAGGTCAGCAACAGAGAAGATTCCATTTGTTGGTCTAATCCTGCTTGCAAAATCACTTATCCAGTCTACTTCCCAAATCACTCTAAGCTTCAAGACATTGCACATTTCCCTCTGCATGACCTGACCATTTCCATGCAAGATGAAGCAATAAGCCATTATTCCCTACCTTCTCTTGCAGCTATGATGAACCTGATTGCACAACTTAGAGCCTTATAGATGTGGCTGAACCACTATGCTCAACAGCCCTAGCCACAATGGTTAAGGGCTAATGGTGGTAGCTGTATTTCAACAACATCTGGAAGGACATAGGTGTGTGTTCACAAGTCAGGGATGGAGCTTCTGCAAAGGAGGGAGAACTTTACATCCAAGTTTCCACCCTTGGATTTTCTCAAGTTTCCCAGGGAGATGGTGCCCTAAATGTAGGCTCTGAACCAGAATCAGTTTATCATTTACAAGACTTATTTTTTTTTTATTTCTTCTCTTTGGGTGTTTTCCAGATACCATGTTCATTTCCCAATCCACTTGATATAGAGGAATGAGAACGAGCCTTAAGCTACAGAGGGACATGGTATAAGAAGCTGAAAGGCAGATTCATAAGAACTGCATATACCTACGGTACTAACTATGGGAACCAATACAGATCTTTTTTTAAAAAAACAAAAACCTGACTTTTTCAGATGTTTCTCCACATTTTAAAAGCAAAGCCAGCCCTCCATGGATAGGAATGGCTTGGTCTTATTTTCTTTCTCCCTTTTTTAATGTGGGCGAGTCCATGTTGAAAACAAAATACAACAAAATGCATACCCGTCCCATTATAGGAATGTTATTAGTGTCTCTTTTCCATGTGCTATGGAAAATATGAAATGGGCAATTCCCTGCTGACATATAAATTGCATTGTTGTTTAGAGCAATCCACCCACCATCCCCAACTAAAAACATTTAAGGCAGCAAGTTTTAAAAATAGGAAATTATCTTCACTTCCTCCACCAAAGGGTCGTCTCTGCTGGCTGCAAAATGTGAGAACAGTCCTATTCTTTTCAGACAAGCACGCATGCCTCAAGGTCATGAACCAAAAAAAGACTGCCATACAGGAAAGTCATCCTTAAAAGTGAGAGAATGTATCTACGAACATGGGATTAAATTAATTTTAACAAATCCATATTTTATCATAACTTGTTTAGTCCTAGGCCCTCCTCCTTTGAGAGCCATCACCAGAATGCCGCACAAAGCTTAGTGGTCTAAAATATAGACCTCTTATTTTGAAAACTCTATAAATGCAAACTTTTGCTGCATGAGCACTTCTTTCCACGCTACATGGAAAAATCTGAAAATCTGTTTTTGTGCAAAGGTATACTTAGACTAGGCCACTCAACATCTTCATTTATCAGCCTTAACTTCTAAAATAGGTTTACACTGAGATCACATTATTTGTCCAACCAGTTTAATGCTGCCTTACAGCACTTTTTCAGGATCTTCATTTCCTACTTCTATTGACTCTACTGAGACTCTAGAAAGAGTGCAGAGAAGAGCAACAAAGATGATTAGGGGATGGAGGCTAAAACATATGAAGAAGGGTTGCTGGAATTGGGTATGTCTAGTTTGATGAAAAGAAGGACTAGGGGTGACATGATAGCATATTTGAGGGGCTGCCACAAAGAGGAGGGAGTCAACCTATTTTCCAAAGCACCAGAAGGCAAGACAAGAAACAATGGATGTAGACCAATCAAAGAGAGAAGCAACCTAGAACGAAAGAGAAATTTCCTAAGGGTGAGAACAATGAACCAGTGGAATGGCTTGCCTCCA
Organism: Pituophis catenifer annectens; assembly: GCF_029215685.1. Classification (NCBI taxonomy): domain Eukaryota; kingdom Metazoa; phylum Chordata; class Lepidosauria; order Squamata; family Colubridae; genus Pituophis; species Pituophis catenifer. The sequence goes on from NW_027256881.1 coordinate 324,529,310, forward strand.
GAAGTTGTAAATGCTCCGACACTGGAAGCTTTTTAGAAGACTTTTTTTTTTTGTGAAGAAATGTCTGCAATTAAATCAGAGATTTTCAGTATATATAATACATGCTCTTTTTAAAAAGTCACATCATGGGGCTCACAGCTTTTGAAATCCCATTCAGGACATTTCTTTGTGCTTCTATGGTTTCATCCGGAATTTCAGATTTTCAGGATTATCTATGCAACTTCAAAAGAACTACAAACTTCCTTCTTTCCTTCCTTGCTTCCTTCCTTCCTCGTAAAAAAATGATCATCAGCTGTTTTCTGGACCCAGGGTTTCTCTGCCTCAACAATCTTTAAGACATGTGGATCTCAACTCCCATAATTCCTCAGGTCAGCATGCTGAGTTCCCATCCTGGCCGGGAAATTCCACACATTTTAAAGTTGCTGATGTGGAAAAACACTGATTTAATCCCATACTTGCAGAGCCTATTAACATAATACATACAATGTCCTTATCTCATTCCAAGCAAAATTCAAGAGTCTTGTTGACAAGACAAAGACATCTATTGACATCAAATTTCTCACTCGATTTCTATCTCAGCCTTTCAGAGGGAGAGGAGAGCGATTCTGGAGCCTTGTTCTCTCCGTCCCCTTTCCCCTTTGCCACAGTCTATCTTATGAGGACACAAGTGCTCTTGTTCAAATGTCCCACGTGACATCAACTTCTAACCTCCTCCCAAATAACAATTGTAACAATCAACTTTCTATGTCTGATAGTTCCCCTCATTTTTTGAAGGTTTCATAGCATCCTAACAACTTGGCCCAATGGCTGCATTATATCTGTTCTGCATGGACAAAACGGACAGAAATCACAAGAAAGATGTCACAAAGCATCAACTCACCTGCTTGGAGGGTGCAGAGCTGCGGGTGACCTCTTCATAGGCTCCTACATCCTTCCAGGTGACAATGAAGGTATGGTGCGGGACAAAGTTGGTGGCTGTGGGAAATCCTGCTTGGATAAACTGAGCTGCCTGCTCCAGGACTTCTCTGGAATCATCCAGCCGGTAATAGATTTTACCTCGTCCATGGCTGGTGTCAATGTCTGAGAGAAATGGAGCAATGGCAGGGAAATCTGTAGGGAGGTCATCGTCCACATATTGGGTCTCTCTGGGGAAGTCCTGAGTTGAAATGATCCCATTGGTTCCAACCTGTCACAGCAGTCAATGAAAGTATAGCGAGATAAATCATGTCCACTTTTGAATGGTAAATGAATGATTTGCTCAATCCATTAAAGCAGGGGTCTCCAACCTTGGCAACTTGAAGACCTGTGGACTTTAACTCCCAGAGTTGAAGTCAGCAAAGCTGGCTGAGGAACTCTGGGAGTTGAAGTCCACAAGTCTTCAAGTTGCCAAGGTTGGAGACCCCTGCATTAAAGAAAGTTATCCCATGTTAAAAACTCTTCAGTACAATACTGCAGGAAGGGTATCCCTTAAGCCAGTGTTTCTCAACCTTGGTAGCTTGAAGATGGGTGGACATCAACTCCCAGAATCCCCCAGCCAGCAGCTGGCTGGGGGATTCTGGGAGTTGATGTCCACCCATCTTCAAGCTACCAAGGTTGAGAAACACTGCCTTAAGTGTTTTCAAATCAAACAGTGAACAGTGAAAGACTGATTATTCCAACTCTCTAATCCAGCTGTGTTCTAACTGGGCTTTCTCAGAAGACTCCATTAGGAGAACTTTATCAGAAAGATGACTTATTGTGCCCAAGCATCATGGTTGTAACCACAAGGGAATATTAGCTTTGTTCCATGATACCTTTTCATTTCACATAGGGCAGTTATTCTCAGATATCCTGGATGATAACCTCCATTACTCCCAACCTGACCTAAGATCAAGAGTGAGGTTCAATGGATCACTGTCTCACTCCAGAAGAAGTTGCAACAGTTCTCACAAAACACAGCAGTCATCTGCAACATTTGTTTGTGTCAGAGGTGGTATTCAGCAGGTTCTGACCAGCTCTGGAGAACCGGTAGCAGAAATTTTGAGTAGTTCAGAGAACCAGTAAATATCACCTCTGACTGGCCCCGCCCCCATCTATTCTCTGCCTCCCGAGTCCCAGCTGATTGGGAGGAAATGGGGATTTTGCAGTAACCTTCCCCTGGAGTGGGATGGGAATGGAGATTTTACAGTATCTTTCTCCTGCCACGCCCACCAAGCCACGCCCACAGAACTAGTAATAAAAAAAATTGAATCCCACCATCTTTATTTTTATAAATAACTCAAGATGGCAAACTTATCTAATATTCCTTCCTCCTCCTATTTTCCCCATAACAACAATCCTGTGGGGGGTGAGTTGGCCTGAGAAAGAGGGATTGGCCCAAAGCCACCCAGTTGGCTTTCATGTCAAGCCTAAGGCAGGACTAGAACTCACACTCTCCTTGTGATTGGCCAAAGCACTCATTCCTAAGGAGGGATTAGAACTCACAGCTTCCTGCTTTCTAGCCTGAAGCCTTAGCCACAATTTACACAGCTCTTATCCGAAACAGCCTTAATATGAGAATTGTCAAACAGGTAGAGGAGAAGCCTTTGATTTACTGTTATAGCTGAAACAACAAATAATTCTTTACAGCTAACTATACCTATTGATGAAATGACATCCATGTGATACACTTTACCAAGACAGCAGTTATGAAAACCTGAACTTTGTGAATATGTAAAAATAATTAAAGTGAACACTAAAAACACCAGGGGTTGCACAAACTGAAATAATTTTAAATATGGTTTTTAAGGGGTTTTTAACTTATTTTGTTATTTTGTGATTTGTATTATTGATTGTTGTTGTAAGCCGCCTTGAGTCCTTTGGGAGAATGGCGGCATATAAATCACAAAAATAAATAAAAATAAATAAATAAATCTTAGGCTGGGCTCCCCCAACATACTAGATTAAGCTAACATGAGTGTGATAATCTATGATTCAGCGTAGTGTAGGAACCAAGTGATTGTCTTGGTATATTGTGTGAACAGGGCCATTATTCAAGGCATCTTCAGTAGTGGTGGAATTTAATTTTTTTTACTACCGGTTCTGTGGGCATGGCTTGGTGGGTGTGGTGGACGTGGCTTGGCGAGTGTGGCAGGGGATGGATACTGCAAAATCCCCATTCCCTCCCCACTCCTAGGGGAAGGATATTGCAAAATCTCCATTACCATCCCACGCTGGGGCCAGCCAGAGGTGGTATTTGCCGGTTCTCTGAACTACTCAAAATTTCCGCTACCGGTTCTCCAGAACTTGTTGAATAGCACCCCTGAATTTATTTATTTATTAATCAAATTTCAGTTTGTTTATGTATTTGTTAGGTAAATAATATACCTTTTGTCAGGAACTCAAGGCAGCGTATGTAACAAACATCCTCCTCCTCTTATTATTATTAGAGAGAGTGACTGGCCTTCTGTGCTGAGCTTCTGTGGCTAACAGGGGATTTGAACTTGGATCTCCCTGATGACAACCCATTGCCTTATAATGCAGTGTTTCTCAACCTCAACAATTTAAGATGTGTGGAGTTCAACTCCCAGGATTCCCCAGCAGCCAGCATCGCAAAGGCAAAGAAGGCCATAAAATGGAATGCGACTAACTTTACTGTTTTGCTTAGCAACAAAAACGTTGGGCTCAATTGTGGTCATAAGTCGAGGACTACCTGTACTTTTCACCCAACATGAAAACTGAAGCAATGAGAAACAGTGTATAAAACAACTCAGGGTTAGATAAAGGTTGTAAAGTTCTGGTGTAAAAGGGAGCAAAAGAAGATTGTGCTAAAAATGGTTGTAACTTCAGGTGAAACTGGGTGGGATTTTAGCAAGGGGATGCTTTGGGGCAGTCTATAATTCCTCCTTGGATTTCCTGACTCAATTCTAATCTATTGTTTTTTTCCCCTCCCATCTTTGGAGCTCTATGCCATCGAAATTTTAACAATACCATATCTGACTTTAAGCCTGAAGCGCTACTAGATGTTTCCTTCCCAATATACCACAAAAGGAAAGCTTGAGAACTTCAGAAATATATTCATCCTATAAGGCAGTGTTTCTCAACCTTGGTAGCTTGAAGATGGGTGGACTTCAACTCCCAGAATCCCCCAGCCAGCAACGCTGGCTGGTGGATTCTGGGAGTTGAAGTCCACCCATCTTCAAGCTACCAAGGTTGAGAAACACTGCTATAAGAGGAAACTGGGTTTTAATGCCTTATACCAGTGGTCCCCAACCTTTTTATCGCCGCGGCCCGCTGAGCGCGCGCAGGGGTGGGGCCGCGGCCCGCTGAGCGCGCGCAGGGGTGGGGCCGCGGCCCGCTGAGCGTGCGCAGGGGTGGGGCCACGGCCCAGGAGCCTTTGCGCAGGCCCATTGCGCACGGCCCAGGAGCCTTTGCGCAGGCCCATTGCGCACGGCCCAGGAGCCTGAGCCTTTGCGCAGGCCCATTGCGCACGGCCCAGGAGCCTTTGTGCTGAAGCGTTCCTGTCCCCCGGCCGCTGCGCGGCCCGGTGCCAGGTACTTCACGGCCCGGCACCGGTCCGCGGACCGGGGGTTGGGGACCACTGCCTTATACTGTGTTCCTTGCCTGGGTTTGTTTGTTTTTTTCAAAGTACCAGGCAAGGAGCAAAAATTGTAGGTGCTAATAATTCTGGTTGTGCTAAAAAAAAGGCTTGTTCTAAGGCTTTATTTATTTATTTATTTATTTATATGCCGCCCTTCTCCGGAGATTCAGGGCAGCTTACAGTGCGTTAAGCAATAGCCTTCATACTTTTGTATATTTTATACAAGGTCAGTTTATTGCCCCCACAAACTGGGTCCTCAATTTACCTACCTTAGAAAGGATGGAAAGCTGAGTCAACCTTGAGCCTGGCAAGATTCGAACTTACTTTAATTGCAGACAGCTGGCGTTAAATTACAGTGCTTAGTCTGCAGAGCTATCCAGGCTCCTTTAGAGACCCAGCCATCCCTTTGGCAAATATTGCCAGCCCTCGGGCATCTGAAGCCAACCGCCAGGAGACATCTGCCATCATGTGGCAACGTGCGCCAAAATTCAAAGCCAGGGAGCCCGGAAGGGATGGCCCAGCGGCCAGGCTGCTAACTTTGGGAAGCTCTAATTCGACAACCACCTTGGGCCTCCTAGAAAGAACTTGGCCAACGTAAAAGAAGAGCTATTGATGTCAGTTGACCGAGCATCAGACTGGAAAGAAATCTTCGAAAGAAAACAGAGCCTTATTAAGTACCCAGGAAATTCTTGGACTTGCAGCTCAGGCTGTGCAGAGAAGTCTTGCCTTAAATACACCGCTGGGTTGGCGCCCTGCGCTGCCTTGCCCGGGCTATTTTTTGTTTTTTGTTTGTTTTGTTTTTTTAATTTGATTTATATGCCGCCCTTCTCCGGAGACTCAGGGCAGCTTACAATGCGTTAAGCAATAGCCTTCATTCTTTTGTATATTGTATATTGTTCTCTCCTTCACTCCCTCTTGCATGGATCGCACATTTGTTGTGGAAGGGGAGGGGGCTGATTTTTCTTTTTTTTTTCTCCCCCCACCCACCCACCCACCCACCCCCACCAGCCCTGATCCTCCAGATCCCTCCGGGGGCAAACGAGAAAAGAGCCAGAAGTTGACCATGCCCTGGCACTTACGTAGAGCTGAGTGAAGTGGGTCTCGTAGAAAAGCAGCGGGCTGGGCAAGGGCACGGGCACCGAGGTCTCGTCGTCTCCTTCGGGCAGCTCCTGGTCCCCTGGGGATCCCCCAAAGAGGAAGAGCTGAGAATGGGGCAAGGCAGCTCCCCAGCCCAAGAGCCGCAGCAAGAGCAGAGAGAGGAGCGGAGGTCTCCCGAGCATGCTTGTGCTTGGCCCTTGCGATGGACTTGCTCCTCCCGGGCTGGCGTAGAGTGGGAACCACAAGTCCCAGCCCCGGGAGCCGCCTCCGCATCCCACCCCTGAGTTCCCAGGACTGGCCCTGGGCGGGGCCGGAGGCGTTTCCCGCGCCTCCCCATTGGTCGCCCTCCGCCCGGCCGATGACCAATCCCTCCCAACCAGCAGCTCCCCGCGAACATCTGGATCTCGTTAAGCGCTCCTCTGGCACAGCTATACGCCTTTCCGAAGGCCCTCTGGAAGTCTCGGAGTTTGGGCAACGACTTCAAGGGGTCCCGTTCAGTTGTGGCGCCTCCTGAATGCCGCTTCTCATTGGCTAGATTGCGTCGAGCCCCCCTGCACCAAAAAAATAGGCAACCAGATCTGGGCTGCAAAAAAAAATAAAAATCCGTAAAACGACCGACTGGGTGGCCGGAAGCACCTCTTTTGCTAATGACCTAATGGTCAGTCGGATTTTGCAGACCGATATGGTGAACCGTGCAAAAGGTGGCATTTCCATTTCTTATGAAAGAACAATGCTTCACTAACTAGTTTCAAATATTAGAATCGAATCGAATCGAATCGAATAGAATAGAATAGAATAGAATAGAATAGAATAGAATAGAATAGAATAGAATAGAATAGAATAGAGGGTAGAAATGGAATAGAATAGAATAGAATAGAATAGAATAGAATAGAATAGAATAGAATAGAATAGAATAGAATAGAATAGAATAGGAATAGAGGGTAGAAATGGAATAGAATAAAATAGAATAGAATAGGAATAGGAATAGAGGGTAGAAATAGAATAGAATAGAATAGAATAGAATAGAATAGAATAGAATAGAATAGAATAGGAATAGAGGGTAGAAATGGAATAGAATAAAATAGAATAGAATAGGAATAAGAATAGGAATAGAGGGTAGAAATAGAATAGAATATAATGACTAGAATAGAATAGAATAGGAATAGAGGGTAGAAATGGAATAGAATAGAATAGAATAGAATAGAATAGAATAGAATAGAATAGAATAGAATAGAATAGAATAGGAATAGAGGGTAGAAATTAGAATAGAATAGAATAGAATAGAATAGAATAGAATAGGAATAGGAATAGAGGGTAGAAATAGAATAGAATAGAATAGAATAGAATAGAATAGAATAGGAATAGAGGGTAGAAATGGAATAGAATAGAATAGAATAGGAATAGAGGGTAGAAATAGAATAGAATATAATGAATAGAATAGACTAGAAGAGGAATAGAGGGTAGAAATGGAATAGAATAGAATAGAATAGAATAGGAATAGAGGGTAGAAATTAGAATAGAATAGAATAGAATAGAATAGAATAGAATAGAATAGAATAGAATAGAATAGAATAGAATAGAATAGAATAGAATTCTTTATTGGCCAAGTGTGATTGGACACACAAGGAATTTGTCTTTGGTGCATATGCTCTCAGTGTACATAAAAAGACAAGATACATTCATCAAAAATCATAAGGTGCAACACTAGTTTACTACATTTCTAATAATTGATAGTTTGGACCATTAAGGAACTTTACCAGCATTGTGAGACAGGTTTAAACTTCAGTGAGGTGTTAGCAAGCCACTACATACATGGCTATTGCTTAATTCATATTCTGACACTGAGTAGAATTAGCTCAAAAATCCCCAGCCTGGCCTCTCCAAATAGGTTGGGCTACATCGTCTGTTCCTCTGCCACTGGCATAAAGCTGGAGAGAACTTTGAAGGCTATTCCAACATTTGTTCATGGTAAATTCATTTAAGCACAAATTAAAAACAAATATTTATAGCTGTTAAGAAACGCAAAAGCCCATCAAAAATTGTAGAACAGGAAGGGAACCTTCTTGGAGAGAGTAGGGATATTTATCATCATGCAGGATTTTGCCAAATATGGTATCTTCTGGATGTGTCATCCATGCTGGTTGGAGACTGTGGGAGTAAGAGCCATTGCACATAGATGACCCAAGGCTGGGAAAAGTTACATACATCCAGATGTTACTTCTGATAGTGGATGTGTGGCTGAATTCACATACTATATGCTATGTCATCGTTGGTTTTCACTCAGTGTAGGGTGTACAACTTTTGCATAGTTTCAAATAAACTATGCTTATAACAAAAAAAAAGATTATATAACATTATAAAATAAACTACGATTATAACAAAAATATATGAAACAAATCTTTCTCTGTGTGTACATTTTTCTCCAGTCTGGTGTCTCTAGATATGTTGCAACTCCCAGTATTCTCAGTCTCTCTTATGTGAAACCAGTAACTGGTAACTTCTAGTCGTATTCTCAACAATCTGGAATGTACCAAGTTTGGGAAAGCTGGCATGAAAAGGAGAAAAAAAAACCCAAAACAAAACCTCAAACTATTCCAGAAATGTATACTGTCAATTCCTGGTGGTTTGCAAGAAAGTTAAGAATTAAATCCATGAAAAGCAATTAAAACATACCCTCACCCAAAAATCCAGCATCCCACAAACAACCTCTCCTTATAGAAGAGATCAGATTTACTGAAGACTGTTAGGGAAGGTACCATTCAAGTCTCTAGAAGCAGAGTAGCTCTCAGTATCAGAGCATAACTGGAAATAAAAGTATTGATAGAAGAGAATGCAGTATTTGTTGCCAAGGTTGAATTGTGGAGTCTGTGGTGTTCTGTGAGCTTGATGGTTTTCATGCAGATTTTCAATACCAAATTAGGTAACATTATCAGTGCTAGGAGGGAGGGGGGTTTGCTCTTAATTTTATATGTATAAAATATGTATATATATAAAAATAACCCTTCTAGCTCCCTTCTAGCACTGATGATGTTACCTAGTTTGGTAATGGAACATCTGCAAGTAAGCATAAGCTCAAAGAGCACCACAGACACCACAATTCAACCTTGGCAACAAATACTGCATTCTCTTCTATCAATATTTTTATTTCCAGTTATGCCCCGATACTGTCAGCTACTCTGCCTCTAGAGACCTGAATGGCACCTTCCCTAACAGTCTTCAGGAAAGCAGGTAGATCTGATCTCTTCTGTAAAGAGAGGTTGCTTGCTTATAAAAGAGAGGTTGCTACGTATAAAAATAAGAGCAAACCCCACTCCCTTCTAGCACTGATGATGTTACCTAGTTTGGTAATGAAACATCTGTAAGAAAACCACCAAACTCACGGCACTAAGAACCCTACACAAAAAGCATTCTCATTCCCCACCCTCTTTCAGGGTGCTTTCTGCATCTCCAGTCAAGACAAATGGATGGGATGAATTGATGGAAGTAGGCCATCCTATAGATACAGATAAAATATATTGGTGCTTAGAGCTTAGTGTGGCCCAAGCATGCAATACAATTCAAAACTCCAGTGCTTTGTTCTTTGCTATGTGTTTTGGCTATTTATAATAAGTAAGGGAGGACACACTTGCCAGAGCCTTGTGCCACCCCCCACCCACCAAAAGCATTGAGATACTCTTGCATAAGGTAAAGATAAAGGTTCCCCTCGCACATATGTGCTAGTCATTCCCGACTCTAGGGGCCGGTGCTCCGTGGTCATATGGCTGGCATGACTAAACGCCAAAGGCATACGGAACACTGTTACCTTCCCACCAAAGCTGGTCCCTATTTTTCTACTTGCATTTTTTATGTGCTTTCAAACTGCTAGGTTGGCAGAAGCTGGGACAAGTAATGGAAGCTCACCCCGTTACGTGGCACTAGGGATTTGAACCGCTGAACTGCCGACCTTTCGATCCACAAGCTCAGCGTCTTAACCACTGAGCCACCGTGTCTCTTGCATAGAGACATTTTAATAGATATTTAGGAATGGTCCAAAACATATTAGGTGGTGGGAGGAAAGCTTGAATTCTACATTCAGGGAATTGAGTTCATAGCATATAAAATGGTAACTAAATGAGTTCAGCCACAAAGGGAATGAAAGAGTAAGAACTAGTATGTTGGCTGCCTGTCTACCCCCGCTTTTTGGAATAATTTGGGGAAGAACATTTAGAGAAGTTGGAAAGGGGGCTCAGGCTCTTTGTTGAAATGGCACACTCTACCTTTGTCATAGGCAGTTAACCTATTACTGCAATCCTGTGCATGTTTAACCTATGGAAGTCTGTAAGGTCCAATGGGGCTTATTGCCAGGTAAGTGTGCATAGTCCTGAAGCTTAAGCGCTCTTACTGGATGAGAAAAAAATAGCTTATTTAAACTCATTTGGTACTAGTCATACCAGATTAGCTCTGTCTTTTTGACCAATGGTACCTTAATTCTAGAAAGCAGTTGCTTTTACTGTCACTTATTAATCAATTCTGTGCATATCTACTCACAAGTGAATCACCTTGAGGTCACAGAGACTTATTTGCAGGTAAATGAGAACAATGTTGAAGGTTTTATGGGCTATAAAAATACTCCTTTGGCCAATGACAGCTGAAACCCCAAGGCTAATCCCAGCTGTCTCCTAGTGAAACAAAGAACACCCTTTTGTAATTATAAAAAAAGAAACGCTTGTTCAATCATTCGATATCCATTTGAAATACCCCAGGGAGAAATGCAACATTTCTTGTTACTTTGTTTTCCACAGAGCATTTCATTAATTCTTTTAGGGTGCAAAGGCCAGGGGCACAGGCAGGGAGAGCAGACATAGGCCTGCATTTACTAAAAAATAAATGAGGAAAATTTGAATTCCTGATTAGAGTGAAGCATGGCATAAACTAGTGTTTCTCAAACTCAGCAATTTTAGGACGTGTGGACAGAACTCCCCAGATAATCCATGGCCTGTGCCAAAGCTCTGATGAGAGATACTTTATAAATTTCCAGTGAATCCTTAAGATCAGCAGAGATGCTTCCTTTTCCCTGTCCCAAAAGTCTTCTGAAGAAGCTTCTTGGATGAGAAGTGAAACGTCTTCAGAGAAAAACCAGAAAGTCCACTTGCCTCTTGAAAAAGCACCTTTGGGACAACCATGACCTGGATGACTGAGAATCTCCATAGACATTCCTTTTCCCCGATTAATAGCATCCTATCTCCCCAACACAAATAAATTTCCTTTCAAATTGAGCTTGATTTCTATGTCTACTTTATTTATTTTTTTAAATAGCTGTGTCAAATTTGGGGGGAGAGATTATTGCAAGCTCACCTGGTTCCCATCTTCTAAAGCAGAGCAAAGGATTCTGACTAATCCAGACAGACAGCAAAAACACCAAATCTTCCCAGTTTAGTCAGCCTTTGTAGACCAAATGAGAGGATATCACTGTACCCTTAGACTTGGGCAGTGTCTCTGGTTAGTCCTAGGCATAAAAGAATTAGAACTACCAAAGGCAGGGCCAGCATCAGAACTCAGCACCTTGGACAGCTGCTAGGGCCCCAACAGGATCTATTAAACCAGCGTTTCTCAACCTTGGCAACTTTAAGATGGGTGGACTTCAATGTCCAGAATTCTCCAGCAGCAGGCTGGCAGGAGAATTCTGGGAGATGAAGTCCACCCATCTTTAAAATGTCCTAGTCTAAGAAACACTGCATTAAACTGACAACTGCAGTAGGCAACTGGATCTTTGAGCCACCAATAGTATTCCAAACCTCTTTTTTTATGTTATGCAATGTTGTGTTGTGAGCAATGCAAAAATAGGGCTGGACTTTGGGACCATTCTCCAGTGCCCAATGGCTAAAAGTGTAGCATTGAGGAAAGCAGTGACAAATAAACTCTACATCAATTCATTGGCTGATATGACATGCCCACTGAAGTTAACACTATTCACCAATACTTCCTTATTAAGAAACCACCAAACAGACTCAGGAAGAAGGTAGCAAAGTGTAGTGGCTCATTTTTATTATTTTAAAAAAAAATCAATTTAAAATTTTTGGTGCTGACATGCTATTTATTCTCAAATTAGACACATGACCATCTAAAACTTCCCTTTTCTAGGGAAAACATTTATATCTGGTATTCTCCAACTTTACAATTGCTCCATTTAGCTGCTGTGGAACTTTAAATGCAAACTAGAATTAAGGAGAAATTTCCTGACAGTTAGAACAATTAATCAGTGGAGCAACTTGCTTCCAGAAGTTGTAAATGCTCCAACATTGGAAGTTTTTAAGAAGAGATTGGATAACCATTTGTCTGAAATGCTATAGAGTTTCCTGCCTAAGCAGGGGGTTGGACTAGAAGACCTCCAAGGTCCCTTCCAACTCTATTATTCTATTCTAAATTGGGGGCTCATGTAGGCCTCTTAGCACAGAGAGGATAGGGCAGAGGGCTGGGGGCCTACATCCATGGCCAAAAAATATACCTATGACCCACAGAAGCAATTCCATCTTTGCATCAGTATGGAATAGCACATTAACACTGATAGGATGGCAATACATTATATGCAGAGGTGGTATTCAGCAGGTTCTGACCAGTTCTGAAGAACCGGTAGCAGAAATTTTGAGTAGTTTGGAGAACCAGTAAATACCACCTCTGACTGACCCCGTCCCCATCTATTCTCTGCCTCCTGAGTCCCAGCTGATCGGAAGGAAATGGGGATTTTGCAGTAACCTTCCCCTGGAGTGGGGAGGGAATGGAGATTTTACAGTATCCTTCCCCTGCAACGCCCACCAAGCCATGCCATGCCCACCAAGCCACGCCCACAGAACCGGTAGTAAAAAAAAATTGAATCCCACCACTGATTATGTGCTGGGGCACAATTCAACTGGTATCCCCAGTGTGATATTTCAGCAGGCCTCCTGGTCAAATCAGCAGGAATCAGTACAGTGTCAAAGAAAAAAGATAATTGAGCAGGTGTGTAGAACAGCCATTCCTGTCACAAAGAGCAGTGTAGAGTCAAAGGCAGTAGCATTGAAGCTATTGTCTAGCTTCCTTCCCCAATTAATCTCTTAGTTTTCCAACCCAGACACAGCAGCTGCGAGTCCCCTGCAGTGCCAACAATCATCTGTTTTATCTTCTCAAGGTTTCCATAATCCTTCAAGGAGAAGGTTGTTCAGTTGCTCTTGAGCAAAATCTGTCTGTTTCATTCCACCTCCAGCTTGGGATATTTAAAAGGTATTTAAAAATAGAATAGAATAGAATAGAATAGAATAGAATAGAATAGAATAGAATAGAATAGAATAGAATAGAATAGAATAGAATAGAATAGAATAGAACAAAACAGAACAGAATTCTTTATTGGCCAAGTGTGATTGGACACACAAGGAATTTGTCTTGGTTCATACACTCTCGGTGTACATAAAAGAAAAGATACATTTGTCAAGAATTATAAGGTACAACACTTAATGATAGTCATAGGGAAACAGTCAATATAAATCTTAAGGATACCAGCAACACGGTTACAGTCATACAGTCATAAGTGGGAGGCGATGGATGATAGGAACGACGAGAAGACTAATAGTAATGCAGACTTAGTAACTAGTTTGATAGTGTTGAGGGGATTTTAAATATCCTACAAGAAGGCATTAAGATCCACAGATCTTTTGTGTGTTTTGTGAGCTCTGTTCATTTAAAGATCTGTAAGGTAAGGATAGGAAACAGACAAGCATCTTGGAAACAGGCAGGGAATTTTTTTTAAAAAAAAAAATACCATTATAGATGTCCTGGAAACAGGGAAGCTTCAGGTCTTTCTTAACAGTTGTTCCCCACCAAAAGTGCCTAAATACCACCCAAAACATGCACATTCCAATTTCTTCTTACCAGCCTGCCAAAAAATATCTGCCTTTGGGATTGGTATGTTCCAATTGCCAAACTTCATTCCTTAACCTTCAACCTAACAGATAAAGATGTTGGTAGATGTAGATGCTGCTGATTAGTCCTCAAGTCTCTTTTTTAATTTCAAAAAATCCTAATTTTTAAAATTAAATTAAAAAATTAGATTAGATTTAAATTTAATTTAAATTAAATTTAGTATCAAGAAATAGCATCTCCCTTTCAGGACTGGATGTCATTGGATGTGAGATAGGCAGCAAATAAATTTTACAAATAAATAAATAATACTGTCATTGATCCAAAGCCAGCCCAATTGCCAATTTTTAATTGACTATGTAACAATACTGAAACCCCATGTATAGTTACTCTGGAGGAAACTCCACTGAACTTAATGATCCCTCTGACAACCTAAGTTCAATTTGTAAGATGCCCCTGAGCTTTTATAACACATCATCACACAACCTATTCCACAGCATTTAATTTTTAATTAGCAGCACAACTTTGGAAATAAAGGTTATCATTTAAACAGAGCCAAAGGAAAGAAGCATGGCATCTTCACTTTTGTTTCTTTTTGTTGTTGTTGTTGTCGTCGTTGTTGTTCTCTGAATTCCTCCATGTTAACCTCTCAGCAAAATTTGAAAGCCTTGTTATCTGCCCTTTCACTTACCAGAGCAATTACTAGAGCAGTCTGGCAGATGATAAGATGTCCCTGCTCTAAAGATAGTCCTGGAGTTAAATCCCCTTCCACAGACCATTCCTCTGCAAACAACAAGAGAAATGCAGGGAAAACTGTGAAATGAAGAGTGGAAATGCTGGAGCTTTAGAGGGATGATCTTGGAAGTTCTTATGGAATCTGATGACCGCCTTCGCTAGACCAAGTACCAAACTAACATCACTGAGTTATGGAGAAAATGTTTTATCCAGAAAATTGCATTTTCTTCCCAATATAATCTCTTGTTTTTAACTAGGGCAATGCCACTGGTACATCCCTATCTCAAACAAGCTCTACAGTATACGTGACATTTTCTAGGTAGCCACTGTGTTAGGGAATGATAGACCTTGTGGTAAGCCCAACCTGGTCTAATTACATGGAAGTCACAACTGTTACTTTCAAGATGTAGTTTATTTGCCTTCCCTATAGTCTAAGTCAGAACCTTGGCAACTTTAAGACCTATGGACTTTAAATCCCAGAAGTCCCCAGCTAGCCATTCTGGGATAGATAGATAGATAGATAGATAGATAGATAGATAGATAGATAGATAGATAGATAGATAGATAGATAAATCATCTCCCAGAATGTTTGGCTGGGGAATTCTGGGAGTTAAAGTCCATAGGTCTTAAAATCGCCAAGGTTGAACATCTCTGCCTTAGACTATAGGGAAGGCAAATAAACTACATTTTGTGATATGATATGATATGATATGATATGATATGATATGATATGATATGATGATATGATATATGATCTCTCAGAATGGCTGGCTGGGGAATTCTGGGAGTTATACACACACCTTTCTGAAGCATTATTCTACAAGCCTACCCACTGAAGAAAGAATGCTACCTTCATCTCCTCATTACATTGCACAAAGCTACCTTTTGCCACTTGAAGGCAGGCTGAAACCTCACTTTACAACCATGTTTTAGTGCCTTAATGCTGACTCCTGGAAACTGCCTTGAGTAATCCCCGCAATTCGTAAGATTTCAGAAGTGATTTGCCATTGCTTCCTTCCTAGGGCTGTGAGGGTACGACTGGCCCAAAGTCACCCAGCTGGGAGCTGGGAGTCACAAAGCACTCGGGCTTCAGGACCATCCATCATTCCCCAGCTCTACTTGCACTACATCTGCAAACTTTCTTCTGCAACGTTCATATGGGCTGCAGAACGCAGAAACAATCGATATAGAACTTGAGTGACTTTCTTGGCTCCACTCTTTGCTGAAAGTTTGACAAGAGGAAGCAGCAATGGGAAATTCTTAGAACGTAGCTAATTTTTCATCGGATGCAAATAACTATGATTAACAGAAGGTCCCTGACGTGCGCGAGAGCAGCGTCCAAAGAACAGAGCCTTTGTCTATGAAAGAGAGTTATTATCGGGCTGCAAACCACCATCGGTCCCCCTAGCCTGTGGATGGGAACGATTTGCTCTCCATCCCACTCATTTTCCATGCTATTGTGGCAGCTGCTATGAGAATGGGAGGCTGGGCTCCTACTGTAATTAGCTCTCCTCCTTGTTGTCCCTAGGGCTCGGACTAATCCTTTTGGAGGAAGGATCTGGAATTCTTTATCAGTTCTCATGACTGCAAAAATAAAACAAAGAAAAAATAGGCCCCAGCAACACAACGTGGCCACTTTTGCTTCATGTTTGCCTTTTTGTTTCCTAATTGCTTTGGACTTTCTTTTTCTAAATACAGACACACACATGCAAAGAAGCAGATTTTTGTTCTGAAGGCAGAGAGATAATAGGACCATACAAATGGATGCATATAATTTTAAACCTCCTTTTTTAACTGTCAGCTTGGGGCTCGGTTTACAAGCTCCACAAAGATGCTGTTTTCTGGAGGCAAAGACAGGCTGCCCCCTATGTTTTCAGATGAAAGCAACACGGGGAAAGAAATTTGTGAGTAGCAACTGCCCCGACAATAAAAAATAACCCTACACAACTTTAAAGGAGTAAGGAAGGGTTCCGGTTTTCATTATCAAGCAGAGCAGAGGTGGGTTTCAGCAGGTTCTGACCAGTTCTGGAGAACCGGTAGCGGAAATTTTGAGTAGTTCAGAGAACCGGTAGTAAAAATTCTGACTGGCCCCACCCCCATCTATTCCATGCCTCCCAAGTCCCAGCTGATCGGGAAGAAATGGGGATTTTGCAGTATTCTTCCCCCAGGGTGGGGTGGGAATGGAGATTTTACAGTATCCTTCCCCTGCCACGCCCACCAAGCTATGCCCACCAAGCCATGCCACGCCCACCAAGCCACACCCACAGAACCGGTAGTAAAAGAATTTGAAACCCACCACTGAAGCAGAGGGACAAAGGCTTTTAAATCAGGGATGAATTATATATAGCATGTAAATCACATAGGTTCTCCCACCTCTACCTGGCCAGCCTATCATGCTGCCCAATTTTAGTAGCACAATACTGATTGTCCCAAAGATGCTTTTCAAAAGGCAACTGGACTTCGTTGTTTTTAGCTTCTTAGATGAGAAGTGAAATGTTTTCAAGGAAAAAAAGAAAGTCCAGTTGCCTTTTGAAAAGCACCTTTGGGATTGAGAATTTCCATAGAGATACAACATTGATTTTCACCATCATTATTTGTATCATTTTACATGGAACAAAAAATTACAGTAAGGGTTCCACTGCTTGCCAAATAAGCCCCTCTTACATTCCTCCATGGCTCTTCAATTTTTTTTTTTAAAAAATGACCTAAATGAAAATGTGTTTCCCAATACCACAACCATCATCACTGAGCAGCATTTAATCCTGAGGTAAATTTCCTCTCCCTCCCTAGGTGCCATATTTTTGTTTCTAATATGCTTTCATGGCTGAGCCATGCTTCCAGTGGATTGAAAACTGTAAATCACTGCCTGAAAGAGGACATTTTTACATGCTGAAAGAACCAGGTTTAATTCCCAGCATATCCACTGATTGCTGCCAATCATTCTTCAAAGCACCTGAGGGTAGAACAAGAAGCAACGGGTGGAAACTAATCAAGGAGAGAAGCAATTTAGAACTAAGGAGAAATTTCCTGACAGTTAGAACAATTAATAAGTGGAACAACTTGCCTGCAAAAGTTGTGAATGCTCCAACACTGGAAATTTTTAAAGAAGATATTGGATAACCATTTGTCTGAAGTGGTGTAGGGTTTCCGGCCTAAGCAGGGGGTTGGGCTAGAAGACCTCCAAGGTCCCTTCCAACTCTGTATTCTATTCTATTCTATTCTATTCTATTCTATTCTATTCTATTCTATTCTATTCATGTTAAAGAAATTGCTAAATTAAACAATTCAAATCCGGAAACAGTTTAAAAAGTTTCTTATATTCCCTTGAGAGTAACCCCTGTTTTAAACTCTTGCAAAACTTCTGCCATAGCTCAGCCCTTGTGGTATCAAAATCACATCATGTCCTGGATGAATCTCCTCTGATTGCCCTTCTGATTGGCTAACGAAGTATATTGTCATTACTGGAGATACGTTTGGAAAGATAATGTCTTAAGGATACTAATTGGCTAATCAATAAACAATAATAGATATTTTATGCCCTGTACCTAAGATATAGATCCCTTGGAATCTGCCATTGATCAATCATGGTTGTGATGATCACAGAAAATGCAAGTAGTAGTTTTGGAGGCTAAGATTTTGTACACCCAGCCAACTGCATATTAACCTAACAATGTGATTAGCCTATCAATGTAGACATAGATATTCCTTAGACGTTCCATAGACAGTATTTAGTGATTAGATTAAAGTTTAGACTATTTAGTGATTAGCCGTGTTTTAAAAAACTAAAAACTGGATTAATAGAATTAGCCACCAGAAAGTGTGTCATGGGAATCCATCCTACAAGTAAAACTTTGAGAATGTGAATGATAGCATGCTTCAAGAGGGGGAAAAAAGTTACTAGAATTTTGGAAAGCTGTTTTGTTCTCAGATGAAATTTCTCCAGCTTGACACCCTCACTATTTTGTACCATAGTTCCCAATATTGACATCCAAAGCACACAAGGCTGGAGAAATTTCACCTTAAGTTGAGTGTGTCCTATAATTGCCATCCACTGACCCACCAGTTCCGCCTCCTGCATCTGACTTGCCCAAATAGCACATTCAGGATCTGAAACAAAAACAGCTACAAGATGATTTCATTTTGGGTGAGCTTCATTTCTCCATGTCAAGTAGGGACATTTCCTATTTTGGCAGCATAGGATGATTTCTGGTGGAATCTAGCCTTGTCAAGATTTCTCTTTGGGAATAACAAATATTGCTACATATCAGAAAGAAGATATGTTTTTCTATGTACTGTAAGATTAGAATCAGGAATTCCATCAGTGTAACATTTTTATTACATCTGGTAATAGATATTGGAAGACATGATAACTTTTCCTGTACTTGAGGGGCTGTCACTTATTTGCTTATTTTCCAAAGCACCAGAGGGCAGGAAAAGAAGAAATGAGTGGAAGCTTGTTAAAGAGAGATCCAACCTAGAAGTAAGGAGAAAATTTTCTCTCGGAAATTTTCTGAGAGTGAGAACAATTACTCAAGGAAATAGCTTGACTCCCAGAATTGTGGATGCTCCATGATTTCAAAAAAACTCCATGATGAGGTTTTCAAAAATAGACTAGACAACTATTTGACCAGGTTGGCATAATGTCTCCTGCCTTGAGCAGGATGGACTAGAAGACCTCTGAGGTCCCTATGATTCTATGTTCTGTATGATGTAAAACTTATCTACATAGGCTTCCTTCTTTTTTTTTCTTTTTTTTTTAATTTGATTTATATTCCGCCCTTCTCCGAAGACTCAGGGCGGCTTACAATGTGCTCAGCAATAAAGATACATTTTAAAGATACATTTTACAAGGAGGATTTTGTAAGGGAACACCAGCAAAAGATCAATCACATATGAGCCACGGTGGCGCAGTGGTTAGAGTGAAGTACTGCAGGTTACTTCTGCTAACTGCCGGCTGCCTGCAATTTGGCAGTTCAAATCTCACCAGGCTCAAGGTTGACTCAGCCTTCCATCCTTCCGAGGTGAGTAAAATGAGGACCCAGATTGTTGGGGGCAATATGCTGACTCTGAAAATCGCTTAGAGAGGGCTGTAAAGCACTGTAAAGCGGTATATAAGTCTAAGTGCGATTGCTATTGCTATTTTATCCCAATTCTTCTCCAGATATATCTTGAGTATTTTTATCCTGGCTAGAGTTTTAGATTCAAAATGTAGATTTATTTACTTCCTGGGATTTACAGTGTTGTGTAGAATGTATTCTGGTCCTTCCGATATGCTACAATATGGCCAGCAATGGCCTATTATTGTTATGCCCAAGGGAGAAGATGGCTATTTCATTTCAACAAAATACTAAGACATAATTTGGTTTATTTATTTATTACTATCATTTCTTTGGCATTCTACTCCCAAAAGCTCAGAGCAGCACAGATAGAAAAACCAGAAGATTAAAAATAACACAACAATAAAAGAAATCTTTATACTGGCACTCACTGCAGAGATAAATAGCAAAATATAACATCCTCCCAAATGCTTTTCTCCAGAGCCAATTTTTTTATTTCTTTACAGAAACATATCAGGAAAGAGACAATTCACATAAATAAGGGAAAGAAGTCTTTTGCACATGGGATCCTTAGCACGTGACAGGTTTAGTATGGTTTAGCATGTTGTATGAACTCAGCCAACTGCAATTTATTCAGTTAACCAAAGCTAAACAAAACATACAATGAAATGTTTTTACTGTGTTATTATCTCAAGGAATAAGTGGAATGATACCATTTCTGTTTTGGAAACTATTTATGTTTTACCAAGCTGAAATGTTAAACATATTGAGGCTTCTTTGGGGGGGGAGGCAAATTAATGGGGAGATAATAGATACGTTTGAAAAGAGGCTGGTGTGGAACAAATGAACAAAAATTTATTTATTTATTTATTGGTTCGATTTATATGCCGCCCTTCTCCGGAGACTCAGGGCAGCTTACAATGCGTTAAGCAACAGCCTTCATACTTTTGTATATACCTGCTTAGTAGACCTTTCGCGCGCCCCCCCCCACAAACCGGGTCCTCAAAAATCCCCCTCCCATTTATTTTTTCATAATAATATTAGAAAATGTGGCTACACCTAGTGAGGTGAATGGTTGGAGAGTCAAGACAAAGAGAAATATGCCTTCATCTATTGCCTCGTTCATTAAACTCTGGCATTTTACAAGGCCATGTAGCACTTTGGATCTGACCTCTGTTTTTATTATAAACCCTCGGAGATGCTTCATCAGAGGAAGTGGTATGTAATATTTATAAGCCACAATGGCTGGTTTATATCTGCTAGGCTTTACATAAACAAGGTCTTTTATGGCTTACAGAGAAGAGTAAATCCAGCCTCCCACACATCTACCCTGCTGCCAAGTAGATCAGGAACATACACAGGAGTGGCAAAGAAGTTCAAGATGGCAGCCTCAGCTATGCGATTGAAGCCCTGCCTCTTTTGTCTGTGAACCAAATGCACAACACGCATGAAAGCGGGAAGGACTTACAATTCACAGCGACCAGGTTAACTTTTCAACTCCCCTTGGCAAATGTTCCTGAATACCATGTAGAACATCTATATGAATTTTTTTCTGGGCATCCAGATGAACAGAGGTAACTCACCTTAGCATCCTTTGGTCAGATGTGCAGGAGAAGAAGATTCCCAAGAATCAGCATGAATTCTCTTGGCAGCTGCAATTCATCCCATTCTGTCTGTAGATGAAGGAGCTGCAGAACCAGGGGGTGGAGTTAAAAGAGGGATCCGCCTAGAATCCCTACATAGCTACAAGTAGACTAAGTCTGATTGCTCTTTTAACTCTCCCCCCTGGTTCTGCCACACTTTCTCCTACATTCCCCTTCCATAAAAATAAAATCCTATTACTTCAGCCAGATCTTAGGAATGAAATTTGTCATTTGGGCCTCAGGAAAGAGCAACTTTGATACAATTTTCATGGATCTCTGAGGAAAGCAAGACAGTACCTGAGCTAGGAATTGTTGGATTGTTGGCTAGACTGGGAAGTTAAAGCCAAGGCAGCAGCAAACCATTTCCATAACATTACAGGTAGTCCTCCATTTATGACCGTAATGGAGCCTGCCCGTCACGGTCATAATTTCTGACAGCTGTAAAATGGGTTAGAGAGGAAACAAGTTTTACAGCCTTTTTGTGCCAGTTGTTAAGTGAATACCAGAGTCATTAAGTGAACCAATGATTCACTATGGGCGTGGTTTTGGCAAAACCATCATAAAACGTGGTCACACGACTGAAGGACACCGCCAATGGCTGCAAATGCTGCTGTGTTGCCAAGTGCCCAGCTGGGTGACTCAGCCCACAACATCAGGCAAATTGGTAGGTCAATTCCTGTCACAATCAATGAATCAAGAGTCTGTTGATTTGAAAAAGCAGAACCTGCTCTTGTGGGAAAATGTTAGGGAGGAAAAAAATTAAGACAATCTACAGGTGGCCCCATGTTCCTTTAGATTTTTTCTTTAAGAATCCAATGGTTTGCTATGAATGTTGGTCAGATTGTTTTATGCAATGCAAAGACAGGTCTAAAAAGGGATGTCAGCGTTCCAGAAAGTCCCCAACTCCAAGTAAAGACTCCAAGGCAGGCATTTCTCGAAGTTTGATCTATTAGAGTAGGTATACTGGCACATCTGGGAAAACCCGAATCTAAGGGTTCCAGGTTTTCCCTCGGTAAATCAAAACCCCAAATCCAGCCCCTTCACCCATCAATCTGTCACATGGTCCAATCATCATCCATCCCAACTTGAGCCATCCCTGCAACCATTCCTCCTCCTGATGCATAAACATCATGACTTTGACCGTAGGGAAGAATGCTATTATGCCTAACTACATTCACTCTCCTAAATCCCCCCTCCTACTTTGCCAGGCACATGAAATTGGCAGCGTGGAAACTTCTGGTGCTAATATGGCTTCCAAAGCTGACAAGGGATTCATCAAAAATGACGGTACCAATTGGCCTGGAAAATGAAGTACATGAGCGCAAATGGTGGAAAACTAGAGCAAGTAAATGATTCGGTGTGCTTTGATAGAATGTTTGCTAATGATGGCGATACTTTGAGATATACCAGCAGATGCTGGTAGGTAGAAAATTACTGTTGTAAAGAAGAAATGTTTGTTGAAAAAAAAGGGGAAATTATTTTGTGTAAGGCCATACTTCTACTACCTGTTATCTGGAAATGGGGACTTAATGTTTCACAAGTAACGTAAGAATTGTTACAAAAGGCCAACAGGGAGGGAGGCAACCTAAATTTATGGCAGATTATTATTATTATTACTATTATTATTGTTATTGTTATTATTAGTCCAATTTATATGCCGCCCTTCTCCGTAGACTCAGAGCGGCTTACAATGCATTATAGCAATAGCCTGCATACTTTTATGTATGTATCTGCTTATTAGGGCTTTCGGGGGCCCCTAAGTGGTGTTCTATACAAAGTTGGCTTATTGCCCCCACAATCTGGGTCCTCAATTTACCTACCTCAAAAGGATGGAAGGCTGAGTCAACCTTGAGCCTGGTGAGATTCAAACTTACACTAATTGCAGGCAGCTGGCAGCTAAGTGCTAGCATTTAACAGCACTTTAGTCCGCTGCACCACTGAGGCTTCTTAGATGTTGTTCCAAAGCAACATCTGTGGCACAGCAGAAAAGGGTCTCCTTGGCCCCACCTGCTGACTCCCCCTAGCGATGGTACCCAGAGCACATTCTTCATGCCAGTTTGGGTAAGTCGGGTAGAAACAAATAGAATTGAAAGCAGCAGGAATGAGGAAGGTAAGCAGTGCGTCCTTGAAAACATGAATTGAGGAAGCTTCTTGGATGAGAAGCTAAATGTCTTCAAGGAACAAAAAAGTAAGAAAGTTCTTCAAAGAACAAAAAAGCAAAAAAGCAAGAAAGTTGCCTTTTGGAAAAGCACCTTTGGGACAACGATGACCTGGATGATTGAGAATCTCCATAGAGATAAGAAGTGAAGATTCTTATGTCAAAACAAGACAGGGTGTGGCTCCGCGTGCCATCTGTGGCACGCGTGCCATAGGTTCGCCATCATGGGTATATAGGATCTCCTGCTTGAGCAGGGGGGTGGACTAGAAGATCTCCAAGGTCCCTTCCAATTTTGATATTCTGTCTTTTGTAAAAAGATGGAAGAGGAAGGGGGAGAGGGAAGACCAAGGAGGGAATCTCCACATATCTTCCCCCCTCCGCCCCCTAAGATTTTTGGACCCTAGTTTAGTTGCCTAGCATAGGCAACTAATTATTTCTTTTTATTTCAGCTTAAAATAATAATAAATTGTAAAAACGATTGCCCATCGCCATCTTCTGCCCTTCGATCCATTAACAAAAAGGCGTTTCTAAGAACTCCTTGTTGTACATGCTGCATGTCGGGCCTTTTCTATCTAATATAGACACGGCTTTCTTCTTGCTCCTATAAAACTAAAAAGTGTTTGAGAG